>NC_092791.1:34898090-35251943 GCF_047496795.1 Chiloscyllium punctatum | reverse complement strand
TGGGAAGATCCCACACACACACACAGAAAAAGGGGGAATGGGAAGATCCCACACACACACACAGAAAAAGGGGAATGGAAGATCCCACACACACACACAGAAAAAGGGGGAATGGGAAGATCCCACACACACACAGAAAAAGGGGGAATAGCAAGATCCCACACACACACAGGAAAAGGGGGAATAGCAAGATCCCAGGCTCACACAGGAAAAGGGGGAATAGCAAGATCCCAGGCTCACACAGGAAAAGGGGAATGGAAGATCCACAGACTCACGCAGTAAAAGGGGGAATGGGAAGATCCCACACACAACAGAGGAAAAGGGGGAATGGGAAGATCCCACACACAGGAAAAGGGGGGAAAAGGGAAGATCCCACACACACAAAGGAAAAGGTGGAATGGGAGGATCCCACACACACAGGACAAGGGGGAATGGAAGATCCCACACACAGAGGAAAAGGGGGAATGGGAAGATCCCACACACACAGGAAAAGGGGAATGGGAAGATCCCACACACAGGAAAAGGGGAATAGGAAGATCCCAGACACACACAGGAAAAGGGGGAATAGCAAGATCCCAGACACACACAGGAAAAGGGGGGAATGGGAAGATCCCACACACACAGGAAAAAGGGGGAATGGGAAGATCCCACACACAGGAAAAGGGGAATAGCAAGATCCCAGACACACACAGGAAAAGGGGGAATAGCAAGATCCCAGATACACACAGGAAAAGGGGGAATGGGAAGATCCCACACACACAGGAAAAAGGGGGGAATGGGAAGATCCCAGTCCAGACCCATCAGGCACCACCCTGACACATAGAGATATACAGGGGGTGTGAGCCTATGGATTCTATAGGATGTAATGTGACCCCGCCCCCTCCCCATCTCCCTCAGTGTGTATGTGTCTCTGTCTCTCACCAGCACCACCGCCTCCATCTTGGGTCCTTCCCTCTGTCGACGTGGAGAGCCCTCCCCCCCCCGCCAAACCACCGCCGCCGCCCTCCTCCGCCTCCGCCGCCGACTGACGATCACCTCCGGTGCCGCCCCTCTCCACCGCCGCCGCGGCCAATCGGCGAGCGCTCCCCGCCCCCTTCCGGTCGGCGCGACCACTCGCCGCCGGCTCCGGCCCGCCGGTCAGCCGGGGGTCCCGCCCACCCGGCGTCTCGCGGGCCGGGGCGGGTGCGCCCGCCTTGGCTTCCGGTGACGGGCGCACCAGTCGCGTTCGGCTCCGGCCCGTCCGTCAAGGCCGGCCCCGCCTCCACCCCTCCGTTGAGGGGCGGCAATGGAAGGGCCCAGCCAATCACCGCGCCGCGTCCCGATGCCAATCAACGGCCCGGCCCCGCCCGCCGGGCTCTGTCACAACAGGCGGGGCGCTGGCGGCTGTCAACGTTAACCAATCGGCGGGCGGAGCGGGTGATCAATCAAGCGTGGATCCCGCCCTCCGCCTCACGCAATAGTTAGTAGGTGGGGTCCACCTCGAGGTGAAGCCAATCGTCGCCCGAGCTGGTGAGTCAATCAACGTATCCGCCAGACGGTTGGTTCAACGGCCAGGAGAAGGCGGGATCTGAAGGTGGAGGGTGAGCCATACATCGAGCACGGCGAGCTGTCAATCAAATGAACCGTAGGCCCATTGGTGCATTCGCCAAGGCTGTACGGAACCGTCGGGGAAGCCTATCGCCGGTTGGCCGCCGAGCGTCAATCATCCTCTATGACGGCTGTGTGGGCGGGCTTCCACCGCAGCGGACAGCCAATCGCCGCGATCGACGGTGCATCCGGACCCCGCCCACCCCGGCGGCGCATGCGGGACTGGAGGAGCACGTGGGACACGCCGGAGAGGTTGCCATTGGCGGTGGCGTGCGTCAACCAAATCCGGACCCCGCCCACTCGCCGCGGACGGCCCTCTGATTGGCGGGGGCGAGGCCGCTCAGCCCATCCGGGTCGGCGCGGGCTAGCAAGCCGCCATGTTTTATTTCCCACTCATTGCCCAGTGGTGGCTTGAGGTAGTTCGGCCCTTTTCACTGGGTCAGCGTGGAGGCTATTCAGCCCCATTCCGAAAGCGATAGGAGGAGACTATTTAGCCCATTCAGCCCTATTAAAAAGGGATAGCAGGAGTTTTGTTCTGACCCGTTCCAAGGTGTGGGGAACGGGGTCTCATCAAGAGGAGGCCATTCGGTCCCATTCGAAAAGAGATAGCAGGAGGTAGGTTAGGTCCACACCATGGGGGTTGGGGGGGGGTGGAGAGATCAACAGGAGGCCATTCAGCCCAACCCCAAAAGGGATAGGAGATTTTGCACAGACCCATTCCAAAGTGGGAGGAGTGAAAAGGGAATGTGTTCAGCCCCATTCCAAAGGGGTTACAAGAAGGCCATTCAGCCCCACCTCTTCAGAGAAGGCTGTACGGCCCCAATTCAGCACAGTTAGGGGGTGTAAATTTTGCTGTATTACTAGGGATAGGATGAGGCCATTCAGCTCTATTTGACAGTGGTGGGCGGGCGCAGGAGTCATGAAGATGCCTTTTGTCCCACTCTGAGGGGATAGCAGGAAGCTGGTCGGTCCATTTGAAGGGCTCCGGGATCGGCCATTCAGCCCCACTCCATGGGGGTTAGAAGGAGGCTGGTCAGTACCACGACACCAGACAAGACGAGGCCAATCAGCCCCTCCACCCGGGAAAAGGAGGAAGGCCATGCGGTCAGGCCATTCGGCTGGGGGTTGGGGGGGGGGGGGCGGGGAATGCTTGTTCAGGTTGTCTGGAGTTGTGGGGGGAGAGAGCTGCAGACCAGTTCATGGGAATAGGGAGGCCATTCAGCCCATTAAGGGGCGCAGGAAGGCCATTTAAACCAGTCCAGACACACAAAACCTTCAACCCATCCAGGCATACAGTCAGTATGACTGGAGTCTCTCAGTCCCCTCTCTCTGTACACTGACTGGTGTCTCTCAGTCCCCTCTCTCTCAGGGAGATATCTGTACAATGACTGGTGTCTCTCAGTCCCCCTCTCTCTCTCTCAGGGAGATATCTGTACACTGACTGGTGTCTCTCAGTCCCCTCTCTCTCTCAGGGAGATATCTGTACACTGACTGGTGTCTCTCAGTCCCCTCTCTCTCAGGGAGATATCTGTACAATGACTGGTGTCTCTCAGTCCCCCCTGTCTCTCAGGGAGATATCTGTACACTGACTGGTGTCTCTCAGTCCCCTCTCTCTCTCAGGGAGATATCTGTACACTGACTGGTGTCTCTCAGTCCTCTCTCTCTCTCAGGGTGATATCTGTACACTGACTGGTGTCTCTCAGTCCCCTCTCTCTCTCTCAGGGAGATATCTGTACACTGACTGGTGTCTCTCAGTCCCCCCTCTCTCAGGGAGATATCTGTACACTGACTGGTGTCTCTCAGTCCCCTCTCTTTCTTAGGGAGATATCTGTACACTGACTGGTGACTCTCAGTCCCCTCTCTCTCTCTCAGGGAGATATCTGTACACTGACTGGTGTCTCTCAGTCCCCCCTCTCTCAGGGAGATATCTGTACACTGACTGGTGACTCTCAGTCCCCTCTCTCTCTCTCAGGGAGATATCTGTACACTGACTGGTGTCTCTCAGTCCCCTCTCTCAGGGAGATATCTGTACACTGACTGGTGTCTCTCAGTCCCCTCTCTCTCAGGGAGATATCTGTACACTGACTGGTGTCTCTCAGTCCGCTCTCTCTCTCTCAGGGAGATATCTGTACACTGACTGGTGTCTCTCAGGGAGATACTGTATGATTTAGGGGTGCTGGTGTTGGACTGGAGTGTACAAAGTTAAAAATCACACATCACCAGCTTATAGTCCAACAGATTTATTTGGAAGCACTAGCTTTCGGAGCACTGCTCCATCATCAGGTGGTTGTGGAGAATAAGACTGTGAGACACAGAGTTTATCGCGAATGTTTACAGTGTGATGTAACTGAAATTATAGACTGCAGAAGACCTGGACTGTTTGTTAAGTGTCTCATCTTTTAGAATGACCGTGTTGGTTTCAGTTCTTTCATTTGTAAATCGCAAAACTTTTAAAAGAGTTACGTTCTCAAGTGAACTTGAACCATTGGTGTCATGTCGGCCCAGATAATGTATTGAAGGTGTGTGCTTCCCTGTGTGAGACTGTCTGTGCACCCAATGGTCAGACTGAACTCTAATCTTAAAAAAAATCAGATTTACAAAATCTTACATGAATGCATGCAGTCTTTGAGCAAAGTACAATGTAACTCTGCAGGTACAAATTCACCCCACAGACGTATATGTGTGTGTGTGTGTGTGTGTGTGGGAGGGTTATGAGTGGCTGTGAGAGAGAGAGTGTGTGTGTGTGGGTGGGGTGCTATGAGTGGCTGTAAGAGTGTGAGTGTAAGAGGGTATAAGTCTGTGAGAGGGTGTGTGTGGGAGTGTATGTGTGAGTGGACGAGAGAGGGGCTGAGTGTATGTGTGTGTGGGAATGTGAGTGAGTGTGTGTGTCTGTCTGTGTCTGTGAAGAAGGTGTTGGGTATGCTTCCCTTTATCGGTCAGAGTATTGAGTACAAGAGCTGGGAGGTCATGTTGCGGCCGTACAGGGCATGGATTAGGGGCCCCTGTTGGAATATCGCGTGCCATTCTGGTCTCCTTCCTATCGGAAAGATGTTGTGAAACTTGAAAGGGTTCAGAAAAGATTTACAAGGATGTTGCCAGGGTTGGAGGATCTGAGGTACAGGGAGAGGCTGGAGAGGCTGGGGCTGTTCTCCCTGGATTGTCAGAGGCTGAGGGGTGACCTTATAGAGGTTTATAAAATTATGAGGGGCACGGATTGGGTAAATAGACAAAGTCTTTTCCCCCTGGGGTGGGGGAGTCCAGAACTCAGTCCCCTCTCTCTCAGGGAGATATCTGTACACTGACTGGTGTCTCTCAGTCCCCCTACTCTCTCTCAGGGAGATATCTGTACACTGACTGGTGTCTCTCAGTCCTCTCTGTCTCTCTCTCTCTCTGTCTCAGGGAGATACTGTACACTGAATGGTATCTCTTGGTAACCCCCCTCTCTCTGGGAGATATCTGTACACTGACTGGTGTCTCTCAGGTCTCTCTCTCTGCTTCTGTCTGTCTGTCTGTCTCTCTCTCGCTCTCTCTCTCGCTCTCTCTCTCCCTCTCTTTCCTCTCTCAGGGAGATAAATGTACACTGAGCCTTGCAATTACAGAACGGACTGTTGCTGCGCAGCTGAGTTTTTTGATGCCCAGGACGAGTTATCAAGATATATGTGGTTTCCTGTGCTCAATATTAATTTCATAACTCTCTGGAATGTTCAACAGAATTTTACAAACTGTATTTTGCAATCGCCAGAAATGTTGTAGACCACGCTGTCTGTCTCTCTATTTCTCTCTCTCTCTCTCTCTCTCTCTCTCTCTCTCGTCTCTGACCTCCCCCAAACACCGAAGGGCAGGAGAGCTTGGTGCACAGGAATGCCCCCCCCCCCACCCCCCCCTCCACTATCTTAAGTTCCAAGTCCAATCACTAAAACCTTGCCCATCTTTTTCATGAAGTTTGCATCACGGGTAGGCTTGGTTGGGGGGGGGGGGGGGGGGGGGGAGCGGTTGAAGAGGGTGTTTAGCACACTTGCCTTCATCGCTCAGTCCTTTGAGCAGAGGGAGTTGGGGATGTCAAGTTAGGGTTGTACAGGAGGTTGGTGAGACCTCGTCTGGATCACCGCGTCCAGTTCTGGTCGTCCCGTTACAGGGAGGATATTATTAAACCCGGAGAGGGTTCAGAAGAGATCTTCCAGGAACCTATTGAGGTTTATAACATCATGAGGGACAAGGATGGAGTTAACAGTAGGTGTCTTTTCCCTGTAATGGGGTGGGGGGGTGATTTCAAGACCAAGTTGAGTGGAGAGAGATTGGGACAAGACACGAGGGGTAACATTTTTAACACACAGGGTGGTCCATGTGTGGAATGAACTTCCTGAGGATGTGGGGACAGTTACAGCTTTTAAAAGACATTTGGATCAGGACATGGATAGGAAAAGTTTGGAGGGATGTGGGCCAGGAGCAGGGGTGGGCGAGGACTTGCTTACGGGCCAGCACAGGACTGTTTGTGCCGAAGGGTCAGTTTCCACACCGCACAAGTCTAGCCAAGCTTTTGGTTCACTCAGGAAGGTTCTGTAGGGGTTCCATTCAGCTGGGACCATCTGTGATGTGTTGGATTGAGGGGGGTGGGTTGGGTTGGGGGGATTGGATTGGATTGGGTTGAGTTGAGTTGGATTGGGTGAGGGGTTTGAGTTGGGTTGGGTTGAGTTGAGTTGGGTTAGGGGTTTGAGTTAGATTGGGTTGGGGGTTTGAGTTGGTTTGGGATGGGTTGGGGTTTGCGTTGGGTTGGGGGTTTGAGTTGGGTTTGGTTGTGGTTGGGTTGGGTTGAGTTGAGTTGGGTTAGGGGGTTGAGTTGGGTTGGGTTAGGGGTTTGGGTTAGATTGGGTTGGGGGTTTGAGTTAGATTGGGTTGGGGGTTTGAGTTGGTTTGGGTTGGGTTGGGGTTTGCGTTGGGTTGGGGGTTTGAATTGGGTTCGGTTGTGTTTGGGTAGGGTTGAGTTGACTTGGGTTAAGTTGCGTTTGGGTTGGGGGTTTGAGTTGGGTTGGGTTCTGTTGGGTTGGTTGAGTTGAGTTAGGTTGGGTTGTATTGGGTTGGGTTGGGATGGAGGTTTGAATGAATTGGGTTGGGTTGAGTTGGATTGAGTTGGGTTGAGTTGGTTGGGTTGGGTTGAGTTGGTTGTGTTGAGTTGGGCTGGAGGTTTGAGTTGGGTTTTGTTGGGGTTGGATTGGTTGAGTTGGTTGGGCTGGAGGTTTAAGTGAGTTGGGTTGGGTTGAGTTGGGTTGGGTTGGGTTGAGTTGGGCTGGAGGTTTGAATGAGTTGGGCTAGGTTGAGTTGGATTGTGTTGGGTTGGTTGAGTTGGGTTGAGTTGGTTGGGTTGTGTTGGGCTGGAGGTTTGAGTTGGGTTGTGTTGGGTTGTGTTGAGTTGGGTTGGGCTGGAGGTTTGAATGAGTTGGGCTGGGTTGTGTGGGGTTGGTTGAGTTGGGTTGAGTTGGTTGGGTTGTGTTGGGCTGGAGGTTTGATTGTGTTGGGTTGTGTTGAGTTGGGTTGGGTTGAGTTGGGCTGGAGGTTTGAATGAGTTGGGCTAGGTTGAGTTGGATTGTGCTGGGTTGGTTGAGTTGGGTTGAGTTGGTTGGGTTGTGTTGGGCTGGAGGTTTGAGTTGGGTTGGGGTTGGGTTGGGTTGAGTTGGGCTGGAGGTTTGATTGTGTTAGGTTGTGTTGAGTTAGGTTGGTTGAGATGAGTTGAGCTGTGCTGACTTGGTTTGGGTTGGGCTGGACGTTTGTGTTGGGTTGGTTGGGCTGGGTTGAGTTGGGCTGGAGGTTTGAGTTGAATTGTGTTGGGGTTGGGTTGTGTTGGGTTTGGGTTGGTTGAGTTGGGTTGAGTTGGGTTGAGTTGGGTTGGGTTGGGCTGGAGGTTTGTGTTGGGTTGTGTTGAGTTGGGCTGGAGGTTTGGGTTGGGTTGGGGTTGGGTTGGTTGAGTTGGGTTGGGTTGGGGTTGGGTTGGTTGAGTTGGGCTGGAGGTTTGAGTTGGGTTGTGTAGGGTTGGGTTGGTTGAGTTGGGTTGTGTCGGGTTTGGGTTGAGTTGGGCTGGAGGTTTGAGTTGAGTTGGGTTGTATTTGCACTGGTTCCCCTTGGAGTTAGGATTGGGCCAGTTGAATTGGGTCAAGCTGAGCAGGGCCGGGGGGATGGTTGTTCCAATCTGGGATGGCTCCCATTGTCTGTGCTCCTCCCTGGCATTGGGACAGCTGTTGGCTCGGAGCTGAGTTTGCTCCAGTCAGACATCCCTGTTCGGCTGAGGATCTGCGGTGCTGTAACGGACTGGGGGAGACTAAAGCCATTTAGTTTACGTCCGTATGATTTAGAGTCACAGACCCTTCGGCCTAACTGGTCTGTGCTGACCCAGATATCCTAACCTAATCCTGTCCGCATTCCTCAGCACTTGGCCCATCTCCCTCTAAACCCTTCCTGTTCCTGTCCCCCATCCAGATGCCTTTTAAATGTTGTCATTGTACCAGCCTCCACCACTTCCTCTGGCAGCTAGTTCCACACACGCACCACCCTCTGGGTGAAATCATTGCCCCTCAGGTCCCCTTTCCCTCTCACCTTAAACCTATGCCCCTCTAGTTCTGGACTCCCCCCAATCCAGAGGGAAAAGACCTTGTCTATTTACCCTATCCATGCCCCTCGTGATTTTATAAACCTCTATAAGGTCACCCCTCAGCCTCCGACGCTCCAGGGAAAACAGCCCCAGCCTAAGCAGCCTCTGCCTGTAGCTCAAACCCTCCAACGTCCTTGTCAATCTTTTAGGGCTCCTTCAGTTTCACAACTTAGTCTTGAAATCTCTCCCAACCCTGGGCAACGGCACCCACCGTTAACGTGTTGTCATGTGTCCACCAGACTAGGTCAGGATGGCCGTTCTCTTCCCAAAGAGATGTCTCAGAAGCAGACGGGATCATGGTCAACATGAGAGACTTAGTCCCATAACTTTCTAATGAGTTCAGATAATATCACCAGGGCTATCGCCTCCGACGGTCATGTTCGTTCCCTGCCTCACGGAGACCAGACCCCACACAGAACTCAACTCAACAAACCCAACCCCCAACCCAATTTCCTGAAGAAGGGCTCATGCCCGAAACGTCGATTCTCCCGCTCCTTGGATGCTGCCTGACCTGCTGCGCTTTTCCAGCAACACATTTTCAGCTCTGATCTCCAGCATCTGCAGTCCTCACTTTCTCCTTCCAACCCGACCCATCCCAACTCAATCCAACCCAACTCAAACCTCCAGCCCAACTCGACCCAACCCAACCCAAACCCAACTCAATCCAACTCAACTCAAACTTCCAGCCCAACCCTACCCAACTCAACCCAAACCCAACCCAATCCAACGCAACTCAAACCTCCAGCCCAACCCAACTAAACTAACCCAACTCAACCCAAGCCCAACTCAATCCAACCCAACTCAACTCAATTCTAACCTCCAGCCCAACTCAATCCAACCCAACCCAACTCAACTCTAACCTCCAGCCCAACTCAATCCAACCCAACCCAACTCAACTCTAACCTCTAGCCCAACCCAATCCAACCCAACCCAACTCAACTCAAACCTCCAGCCCAACCCAATCCAACTCAACCCAACTCAACTCAAACCTCCAGCCCAACCCAACCCAACTCGACTCAAACCTCCAGCCCAACTCAATCCAACCCAACCCATCGCAACTCAAACCTCCAGCCCTACCCAATCCAACCCAACCCATCGCAACTCAAACCTCCAGCCCAACTCAATCCAACCAACCCAACGCAACTCAAACCTCCAGCCCAACTCAATCCATTCCAACCCAACTCAACTCAAACTTCCAGCCCAACGCAACCCAAGCCAGAGATGAGACCTTAACAACGTTACAGGCAGCTCAGGCCTAACGTCCCCCAAGGTGCCGTGCCCCAAGTGAACAGAGTCCCCTGTCTCTTCTGAAGCGGCTTATCCACATGTCCCGTTGAACTCCGGGGGCAACAGGAACAACAAACCCCTAGGGAACCTCGGTAAACCCCCAGGACCTGAACTTTCAGTGTGTACTGACCTCCAAATGCTCCTGAGAGAGGGGAGGGGGGAAGCGTAGGAGAGGGAAGGGAGAGACAGACGGGGGAAGAGGAGGATAGGGAAGAGAGAGAGAGACAGGGGAATATAGGGGGAGTGAGAGAGACGGGGGAGTGTACGATAGGGAAGAGAGAGAAACGAGGGGGAGTGTAGGAGGGAGAGAAACAGAGACAGAGGGGGGTTGTGCAGAACTGAAGAGAGAGAGAGAGTAGGATTCGGGAGAGAGGATAGGATTGGAGAGAAAGAGTGTAGGATTGGAGAGGGAGAAGGGAAATGTAGGATTGGAGAGAGAGAGACAGAGAGTGCGTGCAGGAATGGAGAGAAGAGGGGATGTGTAGGATTGGAGAAAGGAGATAGAGAGAGAGAATGCCAAATTGGAGAGAGAGACAGAGAGGGAGTGTAGGATTGGAGAGAGTGGGAGAGTGTAGGATTGGAGAGAGAGAGAAAGTGAGATTATAGGATTGGAGAGAGAGATAGTGGGAGTGCAGGATTGGAGAGAGAGAGAGTGGGAGTGTAGGATTGGAGAGAGAGATAGTGGGAATTAGGATTGGAGAGAGAGAGTGAGAGTGTAGGATTGGAGAGAGAGAGAGTGGGAGTGTAGGATTGGAGAGAGAGATAGTGGGAGTGTAGGATTGGAGAGAGAGAGGGAGTGCAGGATTGGAGAGAGAGGGGGAGTGTAGGATTGGAGAGAGGGGGAGTGTAGGATTGGAGAGAGAGGGGGAGAGTGTGTAGGATTGGAGAGAGAGAGGGAGAGTGTGTAGGATTGGAGAGAGAGAGGGAGAGTGTGTAGGATTGGAGAGAGAGAGAGTGGGAGTGTAGGATTGGAGAGAGAGAGAGAGTGGGAGTGTAGGATTGGAGAGAGAGAGAGTGGGAGTGTAGGATTGGAGAGAGAGAGAGTGGGAGTGTAGGATTGGAGAGAGAGAGAGAGTGGGAGTGTAGGATTGGAGAGAGAGAGAGAGAGTGGGAGTGTAGGATTGGAGAGAGAGAGAGTGGGAGTGTAGGATTGGAGAGAGAGAGAGAGTGAGAGTGTAGGATTGGAGAGAGAGAGAGTGGGAGTGTAGGATTGGAGAGAGAGATAGTGGGAGTGTAGGATTGGAGAGAGAGAGAGTGGGAGTGTAGGATTGGAGAGAGAGTGAGAGTGTAGGATTGGAGAGAGAGAGTGTGAGTGTAGGATTGGAGAGAGAGAGAGTGGGAGTGTAGGATGGGAGAGAGAGATAGTGGGAGTGTAGGATTGGAGAGAGAGAGAGAGGAAGTGTAGGATTGGAGAGAGAGAGAGTGAGAGTGTAGGATTGGAGAGAGAGTGGGAGTGTAGGATTGGAGAGAGAGATAGTGGGAGTGTAGGATTGGAGAGAGAGAAAGTGTAGGATTGGAGAGAGAGAGAGTGAGAGTGTAGGATTGGAGAGAGAGAGAGTGGGAGTGTAGGATTGGAGAGAGAGAAAGTGTAGGATTGGAGAGAGAGAGAGTGAGAGTGTAGGATTGGAGAGAGAGAGAGTGGGAGTGTAGGATGGGAGAGAGGGGGAGTGTAGGATTGGAGAGAGGGGGGGTGTAGGATTGGAGAGAGAGGGGGGGTGTAGGATTGGAGAGAGAGGGAGAGTGTAGGATTGGAGAGAGAGAGGGAGAGAGTGTAGGATTGGAGAGAGAGAGGGAGAGAATGTAGGATTGGAGAGAGAGAGGGAGAGAGTGTAGGATTGGAGAGAGGGAGGGAGAGTGTGTAGGATTGGAGAGAGAGAGAGTGGGAGTGTAGGATTGGAGAGAGAGAGAGTGAGAGTGCAGGATTGGAGAGAGAGAGAGTGAGAGTGCAGGATTGGAGAGAGAGAGAGTGGGAGTGTAGGATTGGAGAGAGAGATAGTGGGAGTGTAGGATTGGAGAGAGGGGAGGTGTAGGATTGGAGAGAGAGAGAGAGTGTAGGATTGGAGAGAGAGAGAGAGTGTAGGATTGGAGAGAGAGAGAGAGAGTGTAGGATTGGAGAGAGAGAGGGAGAGTGTAGGATTGGAGAGAGAGAGAGGGAGAGTGTAGGATTGGAGAGCGAGAGGGAGAGTGTAGGATTGGAGAGACAGAGGGAGAGTGTGTAGGAGTGGAGAGAGAGAGAGTATGTAGAATTGGAGAGAGAGAGAGAGAGAGTGTGCAGGAATGGAGAGAGAGAGTGTGCAGGAATGGAGAGAGAGAGTGAGTGTGTAGGATTGGAGAGAGAGAGAGTGGGAGTGTAGGATTGGAGAGAGAGAGAGTGGGAGTGTAGGATTGGAGAGAGAGTGAGAGTGTAGGATTGGAGAGAGAGAGAGTGGGAGTGTAGGATTGGAGAGAGAGAGAGAGTGAGAGTGTAGGATTGGAGAGAGAGAGAGAGGGAGTGTAGGATTGGAGAGAGAGAGAGAGGGAGTGTAGGATTGGAGAGAGAGATAGTGGGAGTGTAGGATTGGAGAGAGAGAGAGAGTGGGAGTGTAGGATTGGAGAGAGAGTGAGAGTGTAGGATTGGAGAGAGAGAGAGTGGGAGTGTAGGATTGGAGAGAGAGAGAGTGGGAGTGTAGGATGGGAGAGAGAGATAGTGGGAGTGTAGGATTGGAGAGAGAGAGAGGAAGTGTAGGATTGGAGAGAGAGAGAGTGAGAGTGTAGGATTGGAGAGAGAGAGGGAGAGAGTGTAGGATTGGAGAGAGGGAGGGAGAGTGTGTAGGATTGGAGAGAGAGAGGGAGAGTGTGTAGGATTGGAGAGAGAGAGAGTGGGAGTGTAGGATTGGAGAGAGAGAGAGTGAGAGTGTAGGATTGGAGAGAGAGAGAGTGGGAGTGTAGGATTGGAGAGAGATATAGTGGGAGTGTAGGATTGGAGAGAGAGAAAGTGTAGGATTGGAGAGAGATATAGTGAGAGTGTAGGATTGGAGAGAGAGAGAGTGAGAGTGTAGGATTGGAGAGAGAGAGAGGGGGAGTGTAGGATTGGAGAGAGGGGGAGTGTAGGATTGGAGAGAGGGGGGTGTAGGATTGGAGAGAGGGGGGGTATAGGATTGGAGAGAGAGAGGGAGAGAGTGTAGGATTGGAGAGAGAGAGGGAGAGAGTGTAGGATTGGAGAGAGAGAGGGAGAGTGTGTAGGATTGGAGAGAGGGAGGGAGAGTGTGTAGGATTGGAGAGAGAGAGGGAGAGTGTGTAGGATTGGAGAGAGAGAGAGTGGGAGTGTAGGATTGGAGAGAGAGAGAGTGAGAGTGCAGGATTGGAGAGAGAGAGAGTGGGAGTGTAGGATTGGAGAGAGAGATAGTGGGAGTGTAGGATTGGAGAGAGAGAGAGTGAGTGTGTAGGATTGGAGAGAGAGAGAGTGAGTGTGTAGGATTGGAGAGAGAGTGAGTGCGTAGGATTGGAGAGAGAGAGAGTGAGTGTGTAGGATTGGAGAGAGAGAGAGTGAGTGTGTAGGATTGGAGAGAGAGAGAGTGAGTGTGTAGGATTGGAGAGAAAGAGAGAAAGTGTGTAGGATTAGAGAGAGAGAGAGAAAGTGTGCAGGACTGGAGAGAGAGAGAAAGTGTGCAGGATTGGAGAGAGAGAGAGAGTGTGTGCAGGATTGGAGAGAGAGAGAGAGAGAGTGTGTGCAGGATTGGAGAGAGAGAGAGAGTGCGTCGGATTGGAGGGGGAGAGAGAGTGCAAGTGTAGGATTTGAGAGAGTGGAGGATCGGAGAGAGAGAGTGTGTAGGATTAGAGAGAGAGAGTGTGTGTAGGGTTGGAGAGAGAGTGTGTGTAGGGTTGGAGAGAGAGTGTGTGTAGGGTTGGAGAGAGAGTGTGTGTAGGGTTGGAGAGAGAGAGTGTGTGTAGAGTTGGAGAGAGAGAGTGTGTGTAGGGTTGGAGAGAGAGAGTGTGTGTAGGATTGGAGAGAGAGAGTGTGTGTAGGATTGGAGGGAGAGACAGTGGGAGTGTAGGATTGGAGAGAGAGAAAGTGTAGGATTGGAGAGAGAGATAGTGGGAGTGTAGGATTAGAGAGAGTGAGAGTGTAGGATTGGAGAGAGAGAGAGTGAGAGTGTAGGATTGGAGAGAGAGAGAGTGGGAGTGTAGAATTGGAGAGAGGGGGAGTGGAGGATTGGAGAGAGGGGGGGAGAGTGTAGGATTGGAGAGAGGGAGGGAGAGTGTGTAGGATTGGAGAGAGGGAGGGAGAGTGTGTAGGATTGGAGAGAGAGAGGGAGAGTGTGTAGGATTGGAGAGAGAGAGAGTGGGAGTGAAGGATTGGAGAGAGAGAGAGTGGGAGTGTAGGTTTGGAGAGAGAGATAGTGGGAGTGTAGGATTGGAGAGAGGGGGGGTGTAGGATTGGAGAGAGAGAGGGAGAGTGTAGGATTGGAGAGAGAGAGGGAGAGTGTAGGATTGGAGAGAGAGAGGGAGAGTGTAGGATTGGAGAGACAGAGGTAGAGTGTGTAGGAGTGGAGAGAGAGAGAGCATGTAGAATTGGAGAGAGAGAGAGAGAGAATGTGCAGGAATGGAGAGAGAGAGTGTGCAGGATTGGAGAGAGAGAGAGTGAGTGTGTAGGATTGGAGAGAGAGAGAGTGAGTGTGTAGGATTGGAGAGAAAGAGAGAAAGTGTGTAGGATTAGAGAGAGAGAGTGTGCAGGATTGGAGAGAGAGAGAGAGTGTGTGCAGGATTGGAGAGAGAGAGAGAGTGTGTGTAGGATTGGAGAGAGAGAGAGATTGTGTAGGATTGGAGAGAGAGAGAGAGTGTGTAGGATTGGAGAGAGAGAGAGTGAGTAGGATTGGAGAGAGAGAGAGAGTGTGTAGGATTGGAGAGAGAGAGAGAGAGAGTGTGTGGGATTGGAGAGAGAGAGAGAGTGTGTCGGATTGGAGACAGAGAGAGAGAGTGTGCTGGATTGAAGAGAGACAGTGTGTCGGATTGGAGAGAGAGTGTGTAGCCTTCGAGAGAGAGAGAGAGAGTGTAGGATTCGAGAGAGAGAGAGAGAGTAGGATTGGAGAGAGAGAGAAGGATTGGGGAGAGAGAGAGAGAGTGTTGGATTGGAGAGAGAGGGAGCGAGTGTGTCGGGTTGGGTAGATAGAGAGAGAGTGTGTTGGATTGAAGAGAGACAGTGTGTCGGATTGGAGTGAGACAGTGTGTAGGATTGGAGAGAGAGAGAGAGAGTGTGTGTAGGATTGGAGAGAGAGAGAGAGTGTGTGTAGGATTGGAGAGAGAGAGAGAGTGTGTGTAGGATTGGAGAGAGAGAGAGTATGTGTAGGATTGGAGAGAGAGAGAGTGTGTGTAGGATTGGACAGAGAGAGTGTGTGTAGGATTGGAGAGAGAGAGAGTGTGTGTAGGATTGGAGAGAGAGAGAGTGTGTGAAGGATTGGAGAGAGAGAGAGTGTGTGTAGGATTGGAGAGAGAGAGAGTGTGTGTCGGATTGGAGAGAGAGAGAGTGCGTCGGATCGGAGAGAGAGAAAGTGTGTAGGATTGGAGAGAGAGAGGCAGAGTGTGTAGGATTGGAGAGAGAGAGAGAGAGAGAGTGTAGGATTGGAGAGAGAGAGAGTGTAGGATCGGAGAGAGAGAGAGAGAGTGTAGGATAGGAGGGAGAGAGAGAGTGTGTAGGATAGGAGGGAGAGAGAGAGTGTGTAGGATTGGAGGCAGAGAGAGAGTGTGTAGGATTGGAGAGAGAGAGTGTGTGTAGGATTGGAGAGAGAGAGTGTGTAGGATTGGAGAGAGAGAGTGTGTCGGATCAGAGAGAGAGAGAGAGTGTGTCGGATCGGAGAGAGAGAGTGTGTAGGATTGGAGAGAGAGAGAGTGTGTAGGATCGGAGAGAGAGAGAGAGTGTGTAGGATTGGAGAGAGAGAGAGAGAGAGAGAGTGCAGGATTGGAGAGAGAGAGAGAGTGTGCTGGATTGAAGAGAGACAGTGTGTCGGATTGGAGAGAGAGAGTGTGTAGCCTTCGAGAGAGAGAGAGAGAGAGTGTAGGATTCGAGAGAGAGAGAGTAGGATTGGAGAGAGAGATAGAGAAGGATTGGAGAGAGAGAGAGTGTTGGATAGGAGAGAGAGAGAGAGAGTTGGATTGGAGAGAGAGAGAGATTGTGTAGGATCGGAGAGAGAGAGAGTGTGTCGGATCAGAGAGACAGACTGAGTGTGTGCAGGATTGGAGGGAGAGAGAGAGAGCGTAGGATTGGAGAGAGAGCGTAGGATTGGAGAGAGAGCGTAGGATTGGAGAGAGAGAGAGAGTGTGTAGGATTGGAGAGAGAGAGAGTGCAGGATTGGAGAGAGAGAGAGGGAGAGTGTGTCGGATTGGAGAAGGAGGGAGAGTGTGTCGGATTGGAGAGAGAGGGAGAGAGTGTGTCGGGTTGAGTAGATAGAGAGAGAGTGTGTTGGATTGAAGAGAGACAGTGTGTCGGATTGGAGTGAGAGAGTGTGTAGGATTGGAGAGAGAGAGAGAGTGTGTGTGTAGGATTGGAGAGAGAGAGAGTGTGTGTAGGATTGGAGAGAGAGAGAGTGTGTGTAGAATTGGAGAGAGAGAGAGTGTGTGTAGGATTGGAGAGAGAGAGAGTGTGTCGGATCGGAGAGAGAGAAAGTATGTAGCATTGGAGAGAGAGAGGCAGAGTGTGTAGGATTGGAGAGAGAGAGAGAGAGAGAGAGAGAGTAGGATTGGAGAGAGAGAGAGAGACAGAGAGAGAGTGTAGGATTGGAGAGAGAGAGAGAGTGTAGGATTGGAGAGAGAGAGAGAGAGTGTAGGATTGGAGAGAGAGAGAGAGTGTAGGATCGGAGAGAGAGAGTGTGTGTAGGATTGGAGGGAGAGAGTGAGTGTGTAGGATTGCAGGGAGAGAGAGAGTGTGTAGGATTGGAGGGAGAGAGAGAGTGTGTAGGATCGGAGAGAGAGAGAGTGTGTAGGATTGGAGAGACAGACTGAGTGTGTGCAGGATTGGAGGGAGAGAGAGAGCGTAGGATTGGAGAGAGAGAGAGTGTAGGATTGGAGAGAGAGAGAGTGTAGGATTGGAAAGAGAGAGAGTGTGTAGGATTGGAGAGTGAGAGAGTGTGTAGGATTGGAGAGAGAGAGAGTGTGTAGGATTGGAGAGAGATAGAGAGTGCACGATTGGAGAGAGAGAGAGGGAGAGTGTGTCGGATTGGAGAAGGAGGGAGAGTGTGTCGGATTGGAGAGAGAGGGAGAGAGTGTGTCGGGTTGGGTAGATAGAGAGAGAGTGTGTTGGATTGAAAAGAGACAGTGTGTCGGATTGGAGTGAGAGAGTGTGTAGGATTGGAGAGAGAGAGAGAGAGTGTGTGTAGGATTGGAGAGAGAGAGAGAGAGTGTGTGTAGGATTGGAGAGAGATAGAGTATGTGTAGGATTGGAGAGAGAGAGAGTGTAGGATTGGAGAGAGAGAGAGAGAGAGTAGGATTGGAGAGAGAGAGTGAGTGTAGGATCGGAGAGAGAGAGTGTGTAGGATCGGAGAGAGAGAGAGAGAGAGTGTGTAGGATCGGAGAGAGAGAGAGAGAGAGTGTGTAGGATCGGAGAGAGAGAGAGAGAGAGTGTGTAGGATCGGAGAGAGAGAGAGAGAGTGTGTGTAGGATCGGAGAGAGAGAGTGTGTGTAGGATTGGAGAGAGAGAGAGAGTAGGATTGGAGAGAGAGAGAGAGTAGGATTGGAGAGAGAGAGAGAGAGTAGGATTGGAGAGAGAGAGAGTAGGATTGGAGAGAGAGAGAGTAGGATTGGAGAGAGAGAGAGAGTGTTGGATTGGAGAGAGAGAGAGAGTGTTGGATTGGAGAGAGAGAGAGCGTGTTGGATTGGAGAGAGAGAGAGAGTGTTGGATTGGAGAGAGAGACAGAGTGTGTAGGATCGGAGAGAGAGAGAGAGTGTAGGATTGGCGAGACAGACTGAGTGTGTGTAGGTTTGGAGGGAGAGAGAGCGTAGGATTGGAGGGAGAGGGTGTGTAGGATTTGAGAGAGAGAGTGTGTAGGATTTGAGAGAGAGAGTGTGTAGGATTGGAGAGAGAGAGAGAGAGTGTAGGATTGGACAGAGAGAGTGTGTGAAGGATTGGACAGAGAGAGTGTGTGTAGGATTGGACAGAGAGAGTGTGTGTAGGATTGGACAGAGAGAGTGTGTGTAGGATTGGAGAGAGAGAGAGTGTGTGTAGGATTGGAGAGAGAGAGAGTGTGTGTAGGATTGGAGAGAGAGAAAGTGTGTCGGATCGGAGAGAGAGAGAGAGAGCGTAGGATTGGAGAGAGAGAGAGAGTGTAGGATCGGAGAGAGAGACAGAGTGTGTGTAGGATTGGAGGGAGAGAGAGAGTGTGTAGGATTGGAGGGAGAGAGAGAGTGTGTAGGATTGGAGGGAGAGAGAGAGTGTGTAGGATTGGAGGGAGAGAGAGAGTGTGTGTAGGATTGGAGGGAGAGAGAGAGTGTGTGTAGGATTGGAGAGAGAGAGTGTGTAGGATTGGAGAGAGAGAGTGTGTAGGATTGGAGAGAGAGAGTGTGTAGGATCGGAGAGAGAGAGAGAGTGTGTAGGATCGGAGAGAGAGAGTGTGTAGGATCGGAGAGAGAGAGAGAGAGAGTGTAGGATCAGAGAGAGAGAGAGAGAGTTTGTAGGATCGGAGAGAGAGAGAGAGTTTAGGATTGGAGAGAGAGAGAGAGAGAGAGAGTGTAGGATTGGAGAGAGAGAGTGTGTAGGATTGGAGAGATAGAGAGAGAGTGTAGGATTGGAGAGAGAGAGTGTGTAGGATTGGAGAGATAGAGAGAGTGTGTAGGATTGGAGAGAGAGAGAGTGTAGGATTGGAGAGAGAGAGAGTGTAGGATCGGAGAGAGAGTGTGTAGGATCGGAGAGAGAGAGAGAGTGTAGGATCGGAGAAAGAGAGAGAGAGAGAGAGAGTGTGTAGGATCGGAGAGAGAGTGTGTGTAGGATTGGAGAGAGAGAGAGAGAGAGAGAGTAGGTTTGGAGAGAGAGAGAGAGTAGGATTGGAGAGAGAGAGAGTGTTGGATTGGAGAGAGAGAGAGTGTAGGATTGGAGAGAGAGTGTGTAGGATCGGCGAGAGAGAGAGAGTGTGTAGGATCGGTGAAAGAGAGAGAGAGAGAGAGTGTGTAGGATTGGAGAGAGAGAGAGTGTGTGTAGGATTGGACAGAGAGTGTGTGTAGGATTGGAGAGAGAGAGAGTGTGTGTAGGATTGGACAGAGAGAGTGTGTGTAGGATTGGAGAGAGAGAGAGTGTGTGTAGGATTGGAGAGAGAGAGAGTGTGTGTAGGATTGGAGAGAGAGAAAGTGTGTCGGATCGGAGAGAGAGAAAGTGTGTAGCATTGGAGAGAGAGAGGCAGAGTGTGTAGGATTGGAGAGAGAGAGAGAGAGAGAGAGTGTAGGATTGGAGAGAGAGAGAGAGAGAGAGAGAGAGTAGGATTGGAGAGAGAGAGAGAGTTTAGGATTGGAGAGAGAGAGAGAGAGTGTAGGATTGGAGAGAGAGAGAGTGTGTGTAGGATTGGAGAGAGAGAGGCAGAGTGTGTAGGATTGGAGAGAGAGAGAGTGAGTGTAGGATTGGAGAGAGCGAGAGAGTGTAGGATTGGAGAGAGAGAGAGAGAGTGTAGAATTGGAGAGAGAGAGAGAGTGTAGGATCAGAGAGAGAGACAGAGTGTGTGTAGGATTGGAGGGAGAGAGAGAGTGTGAAGGATTGGAGGGAGAGAGAGAGTGTGAAGGATTGGAGGGAGAGAGAGAGTGTGTAGGATTAGAGAGAGAGAGAGAGAGTGTGTGTAGGATTGGAGAGAGAGAGAGTGTGTGTAGGATTGGAGAGAGAGAGTGTGTAGGATCGGAGAGAGAGAGTGTGTAGGATCGGAGAGAGAGAGAGAGAGAATGTGTAGGATCGGAGAGAGAGAGTGTGTAGGATTGGAGAGAGAGAGAGAGAGTGTAGGATCGGAGAGAGAGAGAGAGAGAGAGTTTGTAGGATCGGAGAGAGAGAGAGTGTAGGATTGGACAGAGAGAGTGTGTAGGATTGGAGAGAGAGAGAGAGTGTGTAGGATTGGAGAGAGAGAGAGAGTGTGTAGGATCGGAGAGAGAGAAAGAGTGTGTAGGATCGGAGAGAGAGAGAGAGAGAGCGGAGGATCGGAGAGAGAGAGAGTGTGTAGGATTGGAGGGAGAGAGAGAGTGTGTCGGATTGGAGAGTGAGAGAGAGTGTGTAGGATTGGAGAGAGAGAGAGTGTAGGATTGGAGAGAGAGAGAGTGTAGGATTGGAGAGAGAGTGTGTAGGATCGGAGAGAGAGAGAGAGAGAGTGTGTAGGATCGGAGAAAGAGAGAGAGAGAGAGAGAGTGTGTAGGATCGGAGAGAGAGAGTGTGTGTAGGATCGGAGAGAGAGAGTGTGTGTAGGATTGGAGAGAGAGAGAGAGTAGGATTGGAGAGAGAGAGAGAGAGTGTTGGATTGGAGAGAGAGAGTGTAGGATTGGAGAGAGAGAGTGTAGGATTGGAGAGAGAGAGAGTGTAGGATTGGAGAGAGAGTGTGTAGGATCGACGAGAGAGAGAGAGTGTGTAGGATCGGAGAGAGAGAGAGAGTGTGTGTAGGATCGGAGAGAGAGAGTGTGTGTAGGATTGGAGAGAGAGAGAGAGAGTAGGATTGGAGAGAGAGAGAGAGTACGATTGGAGAGAGAGAGAGAGTAGGATTGGAGAGAGAGAGAGAGTGTTGGATCGGAGAGAGAGAGAGAGTGTTGGAATGGAGAGAGAGAGAGAGTGTTGGATTGGAGAGAGAGACAGAGTGTGTAGGATCGGAGAGAGAGAGAGAATGTGTAGAATCGGAGAGAGAGAGAGTGTGTAGGATTGGAGTGAGAGAGAGCGTAGGATTGGAGGGAGAGAGAGCGTAGGATTGGAGGGAGAGGGTGTGTAGGATTGGAGAGAGAGAGTGTGTGTAGGATCGGAGAGAGAGAGTGTGTGTAGGATCGGAGAGAGAGAGTGTGTGTAGGATTGGAGAGAGAGAGAGTGTAGGATTGGAGAGAGAGAGAGAGTGTAGGATTGGAGAGAGAGAGAGTGTGTAGGATTGGAGACAGAGAGTATGTTTAGGAGTGGAGAGAGAGAGTGTGTGTGTAGGATTGGAGAGAGAGAGAGTGTGTGTATGATTGGAGAGAGAGAGAGTGTGTGTAGGATTGGAGAGAGAGAGAGAGAGTGTGTGTAGGATTGGAGAGAGAGAAAGTGTGTCGGATCGGAGAGAGATAAAGTGTGTAGCATTGGAGAGAGAGAGGCAGAGTGTGTAGGATTGGAGAGAGAGAGAGAGTGTAGGATTGGAGAGAGAGAGAGATTGTAGGATCGGAGAGAGAGACAGAGTGTGTGTAGGATTGGAGGGAGAGAGAGAGAGTGTGTAGGATTGGAGGGAGAGAGAGAGTGTGCAGGATTGGAGAGAGAGAGAGAGTGTGTGTAGGATTGGAGAGAGAGAGTGTGTAGGATTGGAGAGAGAGTGTGTAGGATCGGAGAGAGAGAGAGAGAGTGTGTAGGATCGGACAGAGAGAGTGTGTAGGATCGGAGAGAGAGAGAGAGAGAGTGTAGGATCGGAGAGAGAGAGAGTTTGTAGGATCGGAGAGAGAGAGAGAGTTTAGGATTGGAGAGAGAGAGAGAGAGTGTAGGATTGGAGAGAGCGAGTGTGTAGGATTGGAGAGATAGAGAGAGTGTGTAGGATTGGAGAGAGAGAGAGAGTGGAGGATCGGAGAGAGAGAGAGTGTGTAGGATTGGAGGGAGAGAGAGAGTGTGTACGATTGGAGAGTGAGAGAGAGTGTGTAGGATTGGAGAGTGAGAGAGAGTGTGTAGGATTGGAGAGAGAGAGAGTGTAGGATTGGAGAGAGAGTGTGTAGGATCGGAGAGAGAGAGAGAGAGAGTGTGTAGGATCGGAGAGAGAGAGTGTGTGTAGGATCGGAGAGAGAGAGTGTGTGTAGGATCGGAGAGAGAGAGTGTGTGTAGGATCGGAGAGAGAGAGTGTGTGTAGGATTGGAGAGAGAGTAGGATTGGAGAGAGAGAGAGAGTGTTGGATTGGAGAGAGAGAGAGTGTAGGATTGGAGAGAGAGAGAGTGTGTAGGATCGGAGAGAGAGAGTGCGTAGGATTGGAGAGAGAGAGTGTGTAGGATCGGAGAGAGAGAGTGTGTAGGATCGGAGAGAGAGAGAGAGAGAGAGTGTAGGATCGGAGAGAGAGAGAGAGTGTGTAGGATCGGAGAGAGAGACAGAGTGTGTCGGATCGGAGAGAGAGAGTGTGTAGGATTGGAGAGAGAGAGTGTGTAGGATTGGAGAGAGAGAGAGAGAGAGAGAGAGTGTAGGATTGGAGAGAGAGAGTGTGTAGGATTGGAGAGAGAGAGTGTGTAGGATTGGAGAGAGAGAGTGTGTAGGATTGGAGACAGAGAGTATGTTTAGGAGTGGAGAGAGAGAGAGTGTGTGTAGGATTGGAGAGAGAGAGAGTGTGTGTATGATTGGAGAGAGAGAGTGTGTGTAGGATTGGAGAGAGAGAGTGTGCGTAGGATTGGAGAGAGAGAGAGTGTGTGTAGGATTGGAGAGAGAGAAAGTGTGTCGGATCGGAGAGAGATAAAGTGTGTAGCATTGGAGAGAGAGAGGCAGAGTGTGTAGGATTGGAGAGAGAGAGAGAGAGTGTAGGATTGGAGAGAGAGAGAGAGAGAGAGAGAGTGTAGGATTGGAGAGAGAGAGTGTAGGATTGGAGAGAGAGAGAGAGTGTAGAATTGGAGAGAGAGAGAGATTGTAGGATCGGAGAGAGAGACAGAGTGTGTGTAGGATTGGAGGGAGAGAGAGAGTGTGTAGGATTGGAGGGAGAGAGAGAGTGTGTAGGATTGGAGAGAGAGAGAGAGAGTGTGTGTAGGATTGGAGAGAGAGAGAGAGAGTGTGTGTAGGATTGGAGAGAGAGAGAGTGTGTGTAGGATTGGAGAGAGAGAGTGTGTAGGATTGGAGAGAGAGAGTGTGTAGGAACGGAGAGAGAGAGAGAGAGAGTGTGTAGGATTGGAGAGAGAGAGTGTGTAGGATCGGAGAGAGAGAGAGAGAGAGAGTGTAGATCGGAGAGAGAGAGAGAGAGAGAGTTTGTAGGATCGGAGAGAGAGAGAGAGTTTAGGATTGGAGAGAGAGAGAGTGTAGGATTGGAGAGAGCGAGTGTGTAGGATTGGAGAGATAGAGAGAGTGTGTAGGATTGGAGAGAGAGAGAGAGTGTGTAGGATCGGAGAGAGAGAAAGAGTGTGTAGGATCGGAGAGAGCGAGAGAGAGAGAGAGTGGAGGATCGGAGAGAGAGAGAGTGTGTAGGATTGGAGGGAGAGAGAGAGTGTGTAGGATTGGAGAGTAAGAGAGAGTGTGTAGGATTGGAGAGAGAGAGAGTGTAGGATTGGAGAGAGAGAGAGTGTAGGATTGGAGAGAGAGTGTGTAGGATTGGAGAGAGAGAGAGAGTGAGAGAGTGTGTAGGATCGGAGAGAGAGAGTGTGTGTAGGATCGGAGAGAGAGATTGTGTGTAGGATTGGAGAGACAGTAAGATTGGAGAGAGAGAGAGAGAGTGTTGGATTGGAGAGAGAGAGAGTGTAGGATTGGAGAGAGAGAGAGTGTGTAGGATCGGAGAGAGAGAGTGCGTAGGATTGGAGAGAGAGAGAGAGAGTGTGTAGGATTGGAGAGAGAGAGTGTGTAGGATCGGAGAGAGAGAGAGTGTAGGATCGGAGAGAGAGACAGAGTGTGTAGGATCGGAGAGACAGACAGAGTGTGTCGGATTGGAGAGAGAGAGAGTGTGTAGGATTGGAGAGAGAGAGTGTGTAGGATCGGAGAGAGAGAGTGTGTAGGATCGGAGAGAGAGAGAGTGTAGGATCGGAGAGAGAGAGAGTGTGTGTAGGATCGGAGAGAGAGACAGAGTGTGTCGGATCGGAGAGAGAGAGTGTGTAGGATTGGAGAGAGAGAGAGTGTGTAGGATTGGAGAGAGAGAGAGAGAGAGTGTAGGATTGGAGAGAGAGAGAGTGTAGGATTGGAGAGAGAGAGTGTGTAGGATTGGAGAGAGAGAGTGTGTAGGATTGGAGAGAGAGAGTGTGTAGGATTGGAGAGAGAGAGAGAGTGTGTAGGATCGGAGAGAGAGAGAGTGTGTAGGATTGGAGAGAGAGAGAGTGTAGGATTGGAGAGAGAGAGTGTAGGATTGGAGAGAGAGAGAGAGTGCGTAGGATTGGAGAGAGAGAGAGTGTAGGATTGGAGAGAGAGAGAGTGTAGGATTGGAGAGAGAGAGAGTGTGTGTAGAATCGGAGAGAGAGAGAGAGTGTGTCGGATCGGAGAAAGAGAGAGAGAGAGAGTGTAGGATTGGAGAGAGAGAGAGTGTGTGTAGGATTGGAGAGAGAGAGAGAGTGTGTGTAGGATTGGAGAGAGAGAGAGAGTATGCGTAGGATTGGAGAGAGAGAGAGTATGCGTAGGATTGGAGAGAGAGAGAGTATGTGTAGGATTGGAGAGAGAGAGAGTATGTGTAGGATTGGACAGAGAGAGTGTGTGTAGGATTGGAGAGAGAGAGTGAGTGTGTGTAGGATTGGAGAGAGAGAGAGTGTGTGTAGGATTGGAGAGAGAGAAAGTGTGTCGGATCGGAGAGAGAGAAAGTGTGTAGCATTGGAGAGAGAGAGGCAGAGTGTGTAGGATTGCAGAGAGAGAGAGAGAGAGTGTAGGATTGGAGAGAGAGAGAGAGAGAGAGAGTGTAGGATTGGAGAGAGAGAGAGAGTGTAGGATTGGAAAGAGAGAGAGAGAGTGTAGGATTGGAGAGAGAGAGAGTGTAGGATCGGGGAGAGAGACAGAGTGTGTGTAGGATTGGAGGGAGAGAGAGAGTGTGTAGGATTGGAGGGAGAGAGAGTGTGTGTAGGATTGGAGAGAGAGAGAGTGTGTGTAGGATTGGAGAGAGAGAGAGTGTGTGTAGGATTGGAGAGAGAGAGTGTGTAGGATTGGAGAGAGAGAGTGTGTAGGATCGGAGAGAGAGAGAGAGTGTGTAGGATCGGAGAGAGAGAGAGAGAGAGTGTAGGATCGGAGAGAGAGAGAGTGTGTAGGATCGGAGAGAGAGACAGAGTGTGTAGGATCGGAGAGAGAGAGTGTGTGTAGGATTGGAGAGAGAGAGAGAGTTTAGGATTGGAGAGAGAGAGAGAGTGTAGGATTGGAGAGAGAGAGAGAGAGTGTAGGATTGGAGAGAGAGAGAGAGTGTGTAGGATCGGAGAGAGAGAAAGAGTGTGTAGGATCGGAGAGAGAGAGAGTGTGTAGGATTGGAGGGAGAGAGAGAGTGTGTAGGATTGGAGAGTGAGAGAGAGTGTGTAGGATTGGAGAGTGAGAGAGAGTGTGTAGGATTGGAGAGAGAGAGTGTGTAGGATTGGAGAGAGAGAGTGTGTAGGATTGGAGAGAGAGAGAGTGTGTAGGATTGGAGAGAGAGAGAGTGTGTAGGATTGGAGAGAGAGAGAGAGTGTTGGATTGGAGAGAGAGAGAGTGTAGGATTGGAGAGAGAGTGTGTAGGCTCGGAGAGAGAGAGAGAGAGAGAGAGAGTGTAGGATCGGAGAGAGAGAGTGTGTGTAGGATTGGAGAGAGAGAGAGAGTAGGATTGGAGAGAAAGAGAGTAGGACTGGTGAGAGAGAGAGAGTAGGACTGGAGAGAGAGAGAGAGTAGGATTGGAGAGAGAGAGAGAGTGTTGGATTGGAGAGAGAGAGAGAGTGTTGGATTGGAGAGAGAGACAAAGTGTGTCGGATCGGAGAGAGAGAGATAGAGTGTGTAGGAACGGAGAGAGAGAGAGTGTGAAGGATTGGAGAGAAAGACTGAGTGTGTGTAGGATTGGAGGGATAGAGAGCGTAGGATTGGAGGGAGAGAGAGAGTGCAGGATTGGAGAGAGAGAGAGAGTGCAGGATCGGAGAGAGAGACAGAGTGTGTGTAGGATTGGAGGGAGAGAGAGAGTGTGTAGGATTGGAGGGAGAGAGAGTGTGTGTAGGATTGGAGAGAGAGAGTGTGTAGGATTGGAGAGAGAGAGTGTGTAGGATTGGAGAGAGAGAGAGAGAGTGTAGGATCGGAGAGAGAGAGTGTGTAGGATCGGAGAGAGAGAGAGTGTGTAGGATCGGAGAGAGAGAGAGAGAGAGTGTAGGATCGGAGAGAGAGAGAGTGTGTAGGATCGGAGAGAGAGACAGAGTGTGTCGGATCGGAGAGAGAGAGTGTGTGTCGGATTGGAGAGAGAGAGAGAGTTTAGGATTGGAGAGAGAGAGAGAGAGAGAGAGAGAGAGAGAGTGTAGGATTAGAGAGAGAGAGAGTGTGTAGGATTGGAGAGAGAGAGAGAGTGTGTAGGATAGGAGAGAGAGAGAGTGTGTAGGATTGGAGAGGGAGAGAGAGTGTGTAGGATTGGAGAGAGAGAGAGAGAGTGTGTAGGATTGGAGGGAGAGAGAGAGTGTGTAGGATTGGAGAGTGAGAGAGAGTGTGTAGGATTGGAGAGTGAGAGAGAGTGTGTAGGATTGGAGAGAGAGAGAGTGTAGGATTGGAGAGAGAGAGAGTGTAGGATTGGAGAGAGAGTGTGTAGGATCGGAGAGAGAGAGAGAGAGTGTGTAGGATCGGAGAAAGAGAGAGAGTGTGTAGGATCGGAGAAAGAGAGAGAGAGAGTGTGTGTAGGATCGGCGAGAGAGAGTGTGTGTAGGATTGGAGAGAGAGAGAGAGTAGGATTGGAGAGAGAGAGAGAGTAGGATTGGAGAGAGAGAGAGAGTGTTGGATTGGAGAGAGAGAGAGTGTAGGATTGGAGAGAGTGTGTGTAGGATCGGAGAGAGAGAGAGAGTGTGTAGGATCGGAGAAAGAGAGAGAGAGAGAGTGTAGGATCGGAGAGAGAGACAGAGTGTGTCGGATCGGAGAGAGAGAGTGTGTGTAGGATTGGAGAGAGAGAGTGTGTAGGATTGGAGAGAGAGTGTGTAGGATCGGAGAGAGAGAGTGTGTAGGATCGGTGAGAGAGAGAGAGAGTGTAGGATCGGAGAGAGAGAGAGTGTGTAGGATCGGAGAGAGAGACAGAGTGTGTCGGATCGGAGAGAGAGAGTGTGTGTCGGATTGGAGAGAGAGAGAGAGTTTAGGATTGGAGAGAGAGAGAGAGAGAGAGAGAGTGTAGGATTGGAGAGAGAGAGAGTGTGTAGGATTGGAGAGAGAGAGAGAGTGTGTAGGATTGGAGAGAGAGAGTGTGTAGGATTGGAGAGAGAGAGAGAGTGTGTAGGATTGGAGAGAGAGAGAGAGTGTGTAGGATTGGAGGGAGAGAGAGAGTGTGTAGGATTGGAGAGTGAGAGAGAGTGTGTAGGATTGGAGAGAGAGAGAGTGTAGGATTGGAGAGAGAGAGAGTGTAGGATTGGAGAGAGAGTGTGTAGGATCGGAGAGAGAGAGAGAGTGTGTAGGATCGGAGAAAGAGAGAGAGTGTGTAGGATCGGAGAAAGAGAGAGAGAGAGTGTGTGTAGGATCGGCGAGAGATAGTGTGTGTAGGATTGGAGAGAGAGAGAGAGAGAGTAGGATTGGAGAGAGAGAGAGTAGGATTGGAGAGAGAGAGAGAGTGTTGGATTGGAGAGAGAGAGTGTAGGATTGGAGAGAGTGTGTGTAGGATCGGAGAGAGAGAGAGAGTGTGTAGGATCGGAGAAAGAGAGAGAGAGAGAGAGTGTGTAGGATCGGAGAGAGAGAGTGTGTGTAGGATTGGAGAGAGAGAGAGAGAGAGTAGGATTGGAGAGAGAGAGAGAGTAGGATCGGAGAGAGAGAGAGAGAGAGTGTGTCGGATCGGAGAGAGAGAGTGTGTAGGATTGGAGAGACAGACTGAGTGTGTGTAGGATTGGAGGGAGAGAGAGCGTAGGATTGGAGGGAGAGAGAGCGTAGGATTGGAGGGAGAGGGTGTGTAGGATTGGAGAGAGAGAGAGTGTAGGATTGGAGAGAGAGAGAGAGTGTAGGATTGGAGAGAGAGAGAGAGTGTAGGATTGGAGAGAGAGAGAGAGTGTAGGATTGGAGAGAGATAGAGTGTGTAGGATTGGAGACAGAGAGTATGTTTAGGAGTGGAGAGAGAGAGAGTGTGTGTAGGATTGGAGAGAGAGAGAGTGTGTGTAGGATTGGAGAGAGAGAAAGTGTGTCGGATCGGAGAGAGATAAAGTGTGTAGCATTGGACAGAGAGAGGCAGAGTGTGTAGGATTGGAGAGAGAGAGAGTGAGTGTAGGATTGGAGAGAGAGAGAGTGTAGGATTGGAGAGAGAGAGAGAGTGTAGAATTGGAGAGAGAGAGAGAGAGAGTGTAGGATCGGAGAGAGAGACAGAGTGTGTGTAGGATTGGAGGGAGAGAGAGAGTGTGTAGGATTGGAGGGACAGAGAGAGTGTGTAGGATTGGAGGGAGAGAGAGAGTGTGTAGGATTGGAGAGAGAGAGAGAGTGTGTGTAGGATTGGAGAGAGAGAGTGTGTAGGATTGGAGAGAGAGAGTGTGTAGGATCGGAGAAAGAGAGAGAGAGAGAGAGTGTGTAGGATCGGAGAGAGAGAGTGTGTGTAGGATTGGAGAGAGAGAGAGAGAGAGTAGGATTGGAGAGAGAGAGAGAGTAGGATCGGAGAGAGAGAGAGAGAGAGTGTGTCGGATCGGAGAGAGAGAGTGTGTAGGATTGGAGAGACAGACTGAGTGTGTGTAGGATTGGAGGGAGAGAGAGCGTAGGATTGGAGGGAGAGAGAGCGTAGGATTGGAGGGAGAGGGTGTGTAGGATTGGAGAGAGAGAGAGTGTAGGATTGGAGAGAGAGAGAGAGTGTAGGATTGGAGAGAGAGAGAGAGTGTAGGATTGGAGAGAGAGAGAGAGTGTAGGATTGGAGAGAGATAGAGTGTGTAGGATTGGAGACAGAGAGTATGTTTAGGAGTGGAGAGAGAGAGAGTGTGTGTAGGATTGGAGAGAGAGAGAGTGTGTGTAGGATTGGAGAGAGAGAAAGTGTGTCGGATCGGAGAGAGATAAAGTGTGTAGCATTGGACAGAGAGAGGCAGAGTGTGTAGGATTGGAGAGAGAGAGAGTGAGTGTAGGATTGGAGAGAGAGAGAGTGTAGGATTGGAGAGAGAGAGAGAGTGTAGAATTGGAGAGAGAGAGAGAGAGAGTGTAGGATCGGAGAGAGAGACAGAGTGTGTGTAGGATTGGAGGGAGAGAGAGAGTGTGTAGGATTGGAGGGACAGAGAGAGTGTGTAGGATTGGAGGGAGAGAGAGAGTGTGTAGGATTGGAGAGAGAGAGAGAGTGTGTGTAGGATTGGAGAGAGAGAGTGTGTAGGATTGGAGAGAGAGAGTGTGTAGGATCGGAGAGAGAGAGAGTGTGTAGGATCGGAGAGAGAGAGAGAGAGTGTGTAGGATCGGAGAGAGAGAGAGTGTGTAGGATCGGAGAGAGAGAGAGAGAGAGTGTAGGATCGGAGAGAGAGAGAGAGAGAGTGTAGGATCGGAGAGAGAGAGAGAGTGTAGGATCGGAGAGAGAGAGAGAGAGTGTAGGATCGGAGAGAGAGAGAGAGAGTTTGTAGGATCGGAGAGAGAGAGAGAGAGTTTAGGATTGGAGAGAGAGAGAGAGAGAGAGAGAGAGTGTAGGATTGGAGAGAGAGAGTGTGTAGGATTGGAGAGATAGAGAGAGTGTGTAGGATTGGAGAGAGAGAGAGAGAGTGTGTAGGATCGGAGAGAGAGAGAGAGAGAGAGAGAGTGGAGGATCGGAGAGAGAGAGAGTGTGTAGGATTGGAGGGAGAGAGAGAGTGTGTTGGATTGGAGAGTGAGTGAGAGTGTGTAGGATTGGAGAGTGAGAGTGTGTAGGATTGGAGAGTGAGAGTGTGTAGGATTGGAGAGAGAGAGAGTGTAGGATTGGAGAGAGAGAGTGTGTAGGATTGGAGAGAGAGTGTGTAGGATCGGAGAGAGAGAGAGAGTGTAGGATTGGAGAGAGAGAGAGAGAGAGTGTGTGTAGGATCGGAGAGAGAGAGTGTGTGTAGGATCGGAGAGAGAGAGTGTGTGTAGGATTGGAGAGAGAGAGAGAGTAGGATTGGAGAGAGAGAGAGAGTGTTGGATTGGAGAGAGAGAGAGTGTAGGATCGGAGAGAGAGAGTGTAGGATTGGAGAGAGAGTGTGTAAGTTCGGCGAGAGAGAGAGAGTGTGTAGGATCGGAGAAAGAGAGAGAGAGAGAGTGTGTGTAGGATCGGAGAGAGAGAGTGTGTGTAGGATTGGAGAGAGAAAGAGAGAGTAGGATTGGAGAGAGAGAGAGAGTGTTGGATAGGAGAGAGAGAGAGAGTGTTGGATAGGAGAGAGAGAGAGAGTGTTGGATAGGAGAGAGAGAGAGAGTGTTGGATTGGAGAGAGAGAGAGTGTTGGATTGGAGAGAGAGACAGAGTGTAGGATTGGAGAGAGAGAGAGTGTGTAGGATTGGAGACAGAGTATGTTTAGGAGTGGAGAGAGAGAGAGTGTGTGCAGGATTGGAGAGAGAGAGAGTGTGTGTAGGATTGGAGAGAGAGAGAGTGTGTGTAGGATTGGAGAGAGAGAAAGTGTGTCGGATCGGAGAGAGATAAAGTGTGTAGGTTTGGAGAGAGAGAGGCAGAGTGTGTAGGATTGGAGAGAGAGAGAGAGAGTGTAGGATTGGAGCGAGAGAGAGAGAGAGAGAGTGTAGGATTGGAGAGAGAGAGAGTGTAGGATTGGAGAGAGAGAGAGAGTGTAGGATTGGAGAGAGAGAGAGAGAGTGTGTAGAATTGGAGAGAGAGAGAGAGTGTAGGATCGGAGAGAGAGACAGAGTGTGTGTAGGATTGGAGGGAGAGAGAGAGTGTGTAGGATTGGAGGGGGAGAGAGAGTGTGTAGGATTGGAGGGAGAGAGAGAGTGTGTAGGATTGGAGGGAGAGAGAGAGTGTGTAGGATTGGAGAGAGAGAGAGAGAGAGTGTGTGTAGGATTGGAGAGAGAGAGAGTGTGTGTAGGATCGGAGAGAGAGAGTGTGTAGGATCGGAGAGAGAGAGTGTGTAGGATCGGAGAGAGAGAGAGAGAGAGTGTGTAGGATCGGAGAGAGAGAGTGTGTAGGATCGGAGAGAGAGAGAGAGAGAGTTTGTAGGATTGGAGGGAGAGAGAGAGTGTGTAGGATTGGAGAGAGAGAGTGTGTAGGATTGGAGAGTGAGAGAGAGTGTGTAGGATTGGAGAGAGAGAGTGTGTAGGATTGGAGAGAGAGATTGTGTAGGATCGGAGAGAGAGAGAGTGTAGGATTGGAGAGAGAGAGAGAGTGAGAGAGTGTGTAGGATCGGAGAGAGAGAGTGTGTGTAGGATCGGAGAGAGAGAGTGTGTGTAGGATTGGAGAGAGAGAGAGAGAGTAGGATTGGAGAGAGAGAGAGTGTTGGATTGGAGAGAGAGAGAGAGTGTAGGATCGGAGAGAGAGAGAGTGTAGGATTGGAGAGAGAGTGTGTAGGATCGGCGAGAGAGAGAGAGTGTGTAGGATCGGAGAAAGAGAGTGTGTAGGATCGGAGAGAGAGAGAGAGAGATTGTAGGATCGGGGAGAGAGAGAGAGAGATTTTGTAGGATCGGAGAGAGAGTTTAGGATTGGAGAGAGAGAGAGAGAGAGAGTGTAAGATATTACAGAGAGAGTGTGGAGGATTGGAGAGATAGAGAGAGTGTGTAGGATTGGAGAGAGAGAGAGAGTGTGTAGGATCGGAGAGAGCGAGAGAGAGAGAGAGAGTGTAGGATCGGAGAGAGAGACAGAGTGTGTAGGATCGGAGAGAGAGAGTGTGTAGGATCGGAGAGAGAGAGTGTGTAGGATCGGAGAGAGAGAGAGTGTAGGATCGGAGAGAGAGAGTGTGTAGGATCGGAGAGAGAGAGAGTGTAGGATCGGAGAGAGAGAGTGTGTAGGATCGGAGAGAGAGAGAGTGTAGGATCGGAGAGAGAGAGAGTGTGTGTAGGATCGGAGAGAGAGACAGAGTGTGTCGGATCGGAGAGAGAGAGTGTGTAGGATTGGAGAGAGAGAGTGTGTAGGATTGGAGAGAGAGAGAGAGAGAGTGTAGGATTGGAGAGAGAGAGAGTGTAGGATTGGAGAGAGAGAGTGTGTAGGATTGGAGAGAGAGAGTGTGTAGGATTGGAGAGAGAGAGTGTGTAGGATTGGAGAGCGAGAGAGAGTGTGTAGGATCGGAGAGAGAGAGAGTGTGTAGGATTGGAGAGAGAGAGAGTGTAGGATTGGAGAGAGAGAGTGCAGGATTGGAGAGAGAGAGAGAGTGCGTAGGATCGGAGAGAGAGACAGAGTGTGTACGATCGGAGAGAGAGACAGAGTGTGTGTAGGATTGGAGGGAGAGAGAGAGAGAGTTTAGGATTGGAGAGTGAGAGAGAGTGTGTAGGATTGGAGAGTGAGAGAGAGTGTGTAGGATTGGAGAGAGAGAGAGTGTAGGATTGGAGAGAGAGAGAGTGTAGGATTGGAGAGAGAGAGAGTGTGTGTAGAATCGGAGAGAGAGAGAGAGTGTGTAGGATCGGAGAAAGAGAGAGAGAGAGAGTGTAGGATTGGAGAGAGAGAGAGTGTGTGTAGGATTGGAGAGAGAGAGAGAGTGTGTGTAGGATTGGAGAGAGAGAGAGAGAGTGTGTGTAGGATTGGAGAGAGAGAGAGTATGCGTAGGATTGGAGAGAGAGAGAGTATGTGTAGGATTGGAGAGAGAGAGAGTATGTGTAGGATTGGAGAGAGAGTGAGTGTGTGTAGGATTGGAGAGAGAGAGAGAGTGTGTGTAGGATTGGAGAGAGAGAAAGTGTGTCGGATCGGAGAGAGAGAAAGTGTGTAGCATTGGAGAGAGAGAGGCAGAGTGTGTAGGATTGCAGAGAGAGAGAGAGAGTGTAGGATTGGAGAGAGAGAGAGAGAGAGAGAGTGTAGGATTGGAGAGAGAGAGAGAGTGTAGGATTGGAAAGAGAGAGAGAGAGTGTAGGATTGGAGAGAGAGAGAGTGTAGGATCGGGGAGAGAGAGAGAGAGTGTGTAGGATCGGAGAGAGAGAGTGTGTAGGATCGGAGAGAGAGAGAGAGAGAGTTTGTAGGATTGGAGGGAGAGAGAGAGTGTGTAGGATTGGAGAGAGAGAGTGTGTAGGATTGGAGAGTGAGAGAGAGTGTGTAGGATTGGAGAGAGAGAGTGTGTAGGATTGGAGAGAGAGATTGTGTAGGATCGGAGAGAGAGAGAGTGTAGGATTGGAGAGAGAGAGAGAGTGAGAGAGTGTGTAGGATCGGAGAGAGAGAGTGTGTGTAGGATCGGAGAGAGAGAGTGTGTGTAGGATCGGAGAGAGAGAGAGAGAGTAGGATTGGAGAGAGAGAGAGTGTTGGATTGGAGAGAGAGAGAGTGTAGGATCGGAGAGAGAGAGAGTGTAGGATCGGAGAGAGAGAGAGTGTAGGATTGGAGAGAGAGTGTGTAGGATCGGAGAAAGAGAGTGTGTAGGATCGGAGAGAGAGAGAGAGAGATTGTAGGATCGGGGAGAGAGAGAGAGAGATTTTGTAGGATCGGAGAGAGAGTTTAGGATTGGAGAGAGAGAGAGAGAGAGAGAGTGTAAGATATTACAGAGAGAGTGTGGAGGATTGGAGAGATAGAGAGAGTGTGTAGGATTGGAGAGAGAGAGAGAGTGTGTAGGATCGGAGAGAGCGAGAGAGAGAGAGAGAGTGTAGGATCGGAGAGAGAGACAGAGTGTGTAGGATCGGAGAGAGAGACAGAGTGTGTCGGATTGGAGAGAGAGAGAGAGTGTAGGATCGGAGAGAGAGAGTGTGTAGGATCGGAGAGAGAGAGTGTGTAGGATCGGAGAGAGAGAGAGTGTAGGATCGGAGAGAGAGAGAGTGTGTGTAGGATCGGAGAGAGAGACAGAGTGTGTCGGATCGGAGAGAGTGTGTAGGATTGGAGAGAGAGAGTGTGTAGGATTGGAGAGAGAGAGAGAGAGAGAGTGTAGGATTGGAGAGAGAGAGAGTGTAGGATTGGAGAGAGAGAGTGTGTAGGATTGGAGAGAGAGAGTGTGTAGGATTGGAGAGAGAGAGTGTGTAGGATTGGAGAGAGAGAGTGTGTAGGATTGGAGAGAGAGAGAGAGTGTGTAGGATCGGAGAGAGAGAGAGTGTGTAGGATTGGAGAGAGAGAGAGTGTAGGATTGGAGAGAGAGAGTGTAGGATTGGAGAGAGAGAGAGAGTGCGTAGGATCGGAGAGAGAGACAGAGTGTGTACGATCGGAGAGAGAGACAGAGTGTGTGTAGGATTGGAGGGAGAGAGAGAGAGAGTTTAGGATTGGAGAGTGAGAGAGAGTGTGTAGGATTGGAGAGTGAGAGAGAGTGTGTAGGATTGGAGAGAGAGAGAGTGTAGGATTGGAGAGAGAGAGAGTGTAGGATTGGAGAGAGAGAGAGTGTGTGTAGAATCGGAGAGAGAGAGAGAGTGTGTAGGATCGGAGAAAGAGAGAGAGAGAGAGTGTAGGATTGGAGAGAGAGAGAGTGTGTGTAGGATTGGAGAGAGAGAGAGAGTGTGTGTAGGATTGGAGAGAGAGAGAGAGAGTGTGTGTAGGATTGGAGAGAGAGAGAGTATGCGTAGGATTGGAGAGAGAGAGAGTATGTGTAGGATTGGAGAGAGAGAGAGTATGTGTAGGATTGGAGAGAGAGTGAGTGTGTGTAGGATTGGAGAGAGAGAGAGAGTGTGTGTAGGATTGGAGAGAGAGAAAGTGTGTCGGATCGGAGAGAGAGAAAGTGTGTAGCATTGGAGAGAGAGAGGCAGAGTGTGTAGGATTGCAGAGAGAGAGAGAGAGTGTAGGATTGGAGAGAGAGAGAGAGAGAGAGAGTGTAGGATTGGAGAGAGAGAGAGAGTGTAGGATTGGAAAGAGAGAGAGAGAGTGTAGGATTGGAGAGAGAGAGAGTGTAGGATCGGGGAGAGAGACAGAGTGTGTGTAGGATTGGAGGGAGAGAGAGAGTGTGTAGGATTGGAGGGAGAGAGAGAGTGTGTAGGATTGGAGAGAGAGAGAGTGTGTGGATTGGAGAGAGAGAGAGTGTGTGTAGGATTGGAGAGAGAGTGTGTGTAGGATTGGAGAGAGAGAGTGTGTAGGATTGGAGAGAGAGAGTGTGTAGGATTGGAGAGAGAGAGTGTGTAGGATCGGAGAGAGAGAGAGAGTGTGTAGGATCGGAGAGAGAGAGAGAGAGTGTAGGATCGGAGAGAGAGAGAGTGTGTAGGATCGGAGAGAGAGACAGAGTGTGTAGGATCGGAGAGAGAGTGTGTGTGTAGGATTGGAGAGAGAGAGAGAGTTTAGGATTGGAGAGAGAGAGAGAGTGTAGGATTGGAGAGAGAGAGAGAGAGTGTAGGATTGGAGAGAGAGAGAGAGTGTGTAGGATCGGAGAGAGAGAAAGAGTGTGTAGGATCGGAGAGAGAGAGAGTGTGTAGGATTGGAGGGAGAGAGAGAGTGTGTAGGATTGGAGAGTGAGAGAGAGTGTGTAGGATTGGAGAGAGAGAGTGTGTAGGATTGGAGAGAGAGAGTGTGTAGGATTGGAGAGAGAGAGTGTGTAGGATTGGAGAGAGAGAGTGTGTAGGATTGGAGAGAGAGAGAGTGTGTAGGATTGGAGAGAGAGAGAGAGTGTTGGATTGGAGAGAGAGAGAGTGTAGGATTGGAGAGAGAGTGTGTAGGCTCGGAGAGAGAGAGAGAGAGAGTGTGTAGGATCGGAGAGAGAGAGTGTGTGTAGGATTGGAGAGAGAGAGAGAGTAGGATTGGAGAGAGAGAGAGTAGGACTGGTGAGAGAGAGAGAGTAGGACTGGAGAGAGAGAGAGAGTAGGATTGGAGAGAGAGAGAGAGTGTTGGATTGGAGAGAGAGAGAGAGTGTTGGATTGGAGAGAGAGACAGAGTGTGTCGGATCGGAGAGAGAGAGATAGAGTGTGTAGGAACGGAGAGAGAGAGAGTGTGAAGGATTGGAGAGAAAGACTGAGTGTGTGTAGGATTGGAGGGAGAGAGAGCGTAGGATTGGAGGGAGAGAGAGAGTGCAGGATTGGAGAGAGAGAGAGAGAGTGCAGGATCGGAGAGAGAGACAGAGTGTGTGTAGGATTGGAGGGAGAGAGAGAGTGTGTAGGATTGGAGGGAGAGAGAGTGTGTGTAGGATTGGAGAGAGAGAGTGTGTAGGATTGGAGAGAGAGAGTGTGTAGGATTGGAGAGAGAGAGAGAGAGTGTAGGATCGGAGAGAGAGAGTGTGTAGGATCGGAGAGAGAGAGAGAGAGTGTAGGATTGGAGAGAGAGAGAGAGAGAGTGTGTGTAGGATCGGAGAGAGAGAGTGTGTGTAGGATCGGAGAGAGAGAGTGTGTGTAGGATTGGAGAGAGAGAGAGAGTAGGATTGGAGAGAGAGAGAGTGTTGGATTGGAGAGAGAGAGAGTGTAGGATCGGAGAGAGAGAGAGTGTAGGATTGGAGAGAGAGTGTGTAAGTTCGGCGAGAGAGAGAGAGTGTGTAGGATCGGAGAAAGAGAGAGAGAGAGAGTGTGTGTAGGATCGGAGAGAGAGAGTGTGTGTAGGATTGGAGAGAGAAAGAGAGAGTAGGATTGGAGAGAGAGAGAGAGTGTTGGATAGGAGAGAGAGAGAGAGTGTTGGATAGGAGAGAGAGAGAGAGTGTTGGATTGGAGAGAGAGAGAGAGTGTTGGATTGGAGAGAGAGACAGAGTGTAGGATTGGAGAGAGAGAGAGTGTGTAGGATTGGAGACAGAGTATGTTTAGGAGTGGAGAGAGAGAGAGTGTGTGTAGGATTGGAGAGAGAGAGAGTGTGTGTAGGATTGGAGAGAGAGAGAGTGTGTGTAGGATTGGAGAGAGAGAAAGTGTGTCGGATCGGAGAGAGATAAAGTGTGTAGCTTTGGAGAGAGAGAGGCAGAGTGTGTAGGATTGGAGAGAGAGAGAGAGAGTGTAGGATTGGAGCGAGAGAGAGAGAGAGAGAGTGTAGGATTGGAGAGAGAGAGAGTGTAGGATTGGAGAGAGAGAGAGAGAGTGTGTAGAATTGGAGAGAGAGAGAGAGTGTAGGATCGGAGAGAGAGACAGAGTGTGTGTAGGATTGGAGGGAGAGAGAGAGTGTGTAGGATTGGAGGGAGAGAGAGAGTGTGTAGGATTGGAGGGAGAGAGAGAGTGTGTAGGATTGGAGGGAGAGAGAGAGTGTGTAGGATTGGAGAGAGAGAGAGAGAGAGTGTGTGTAGGATTGGAGAGAGAGAGAGTGTGTGTAGGATCGGAGAGAGAGAGTGTGTAGGATCGGAGAGAGAGAGTGTGTAGGATCGGAGAGAGAGAGAGTGTGTAGGATCGGAGAGAGAGAGTGTGTAGGATCGGAGAGAGAGAGAGAGAGAGTTTGTAGGATTGGAGGGAGAGAGAGAGTGTGTAGGATTGGAGAGAGAGAGTGTGTAGGATTGGAGAGTGAGAGAGAGTGTGTAGGATTGGAGAGAGAGAGTGTGTAGGATTGGAGAGAGAGATTGTGTAGGATCGGAGAGAGAGAGAGTGTAGGATTGGAGAGAGAGAGAGAGTGAGAGAGTGTGTAGGATCGGAGAGAGAGAGTGTGTGTAGGATCGGAGAGAGAGAGTGTGTGTAGGATTGGAGAGAGAGAGAGAGAGTAGGATCGGAGAGAGAGAGAGTGTAGGATTGGAGAGAGAGAGAGAGAGTAGGATCGGAGAGAGAGAGAGTGTTGGATTGGAGAGAGAGAGAGTGTAGGATCGGAGAGAGAGAGAGTGTAGGATTGGAGAGAGAGTGTGTAGGATCGGCGAGAGAGAGAGAGTGTGTAGGATCGGAGAAAGAGAGTGTGTAGGATCGGAGAGAGAGAGAGAGAGATTGTAGGATCTGGGAGAGAGAGAGAGAGATTTTGTAGGATCGGAGAGAGAGTTTAGGATTGGAGAGAGAGAGAGAGAGAGAGTGTAAGATATTACAGAGAGAGTGTGGAGGATTGGAGAGATAGAGAGAGTGTGTAGGATTGGAGAGAGAGAGAGAGTGTGTAGGATTGGAGAGAGAGAGAGAGTGTGTAGGATCGGAGAGAGCGAGAGAGAGAGAGAGAGTGTAGGATCGGAGAGAGAGACAGAGTGTGTAGGATCGGAGAGAGAGACAGAGTGTGTCGGATTGGAGAGAGAGAGAGAGTGTAGGATCGGAGAGAGAGAGTGTGTAGGATCGGAGAGAGAGAGTGTGTAGGATCGGAGAGAGAGAGAGTGTAGGATCGGAGAGAGAGAGAGTGTGTGTAGGATCGGAGAGAGAGACAGAGTGTGTCGGATCGGAGAGAGAGAGTGTGTAGGATTGGAGAGAGAGAGTGTGTAGGATTGGAGAGAGAGAGAGAGAGAGTGTAGGATTGGAGAGAGAGAGAGTGTAGGATTGGAGAGAGAGAGTGTGTAGGATTGGAGAGAGAGAGTGTGTAGGATCGGAGAGAGAGAGAGTGTGTAGGATCGGAGAGAGAGAGAGAGTGTGTAGGATCGGAGAGAGAGAGAGTGTGTAGGATTGGAGAGAGAGAGAGTGTAGGATTGGAGAGAGAGAGTGTAGGATTGGAGAGAGAGAGAGAGTGCGTAGGATCGGAGAGAGAGACAGAGTGTGTACGATCGGAGAGAGAGACAGAGTGTGTGTAGGATTGGAGGGAGAGAGAGAGAGAGTTTAGGATTGGAGAGTGAGAGAGAGTGTGTAGGATTGGAGAGTGAGAGAGAGTGTGTAGGATTGGAGAGTGAGAGAGAGTGTGTAGGATTGGAGAGAGAGAGAGTGTAGGATTGGAGAGAGAGAGAGTGTAGGATTGGAGAGAGAGAGAGTGTGTGTAGAATCGGAGAGAGAGAGAGTGTGTGTAGGATTGGAGAGAGAGAGAGAGAGTGTGTGTAGGATTGGAGAGAGAGAGAGAGAGAGTGTGTGTAGGATTGGAGAGAGAGAGAGTATGCGTAGGATTGGAGAGAGAGAGAGTATGTGTAGGATTGGAGAGAGAGAGAGTATGTGTAGGATTGGAGAGAGAGTGAGTGTGTGTAGGATTGGAGAGAGAGAGAGTGTGTGTAGGATTGGAGAGAGAGAAAGTGTGTCGGATCGGAGAGAGAGAAAGTGTGTAGCATTGGAGAGAGAGAGGCAGAGTGTGTAGGATTGCAGAGAGAGAGAGAGAGTGTAGGATTGGAGAGAGAGAGAGAGAGAGAGAGTGTAGGATTTTGAGAGAGAGAGAGAGTGTAGGATTGGAAAGAGAGAGAGAGAGTGTAGGATTGGAGAGAGAGAGAGTGTAGGATCGGGGAGAGAGACAGAGTGTGTGTAGGATTGGAGGGAGAGTGAGAGTGTGTAGGATTGGAGGGAGAGAGAGAGTGTGTAGGATTGGAGAGAGAGAGAGTGTGTGTAGGATTGGAGAGAGAGAGAGTGTGTGTAGGATTGGAGAGAGAGAGTGTGTAGGATTGGAGAGAGAGAGTGTGTAGGATCGGAGAGAGAGAGAGAGAGAGAGTGTAGGATCGGAGAGAGAGAGAGTGTGTAGGATCGGAGAGAGAGACAGAGTGTGTAGGATCGGAGAGAGAGAGTGTGTGTAGGATTGGAGAGAGAGAGAGAGTTTAGGAATGGAGAGAGAGAGAGAGTGTAGGATTGGAGAGAGAGAGAGAGTGTAGGATTGGAGAGAGAGAGAGAGTGTGTAGGATCGGAGAGAGAGAAAGAGTGTGTAGGATCGGAGAGAGAGAGAGTGTGTAGGATTGGAGGGAGAGAGAGAGTGTGTAGGATTGGAGAGAGAGAGAGTGTGTAGGATTGGAGAGAGAGAGAGTGTGTAGGATTGGAGAGAGAGAGAGAGTGTTGGATTGGAGAGAGAGAGAGTGTAGGATTGGAGAGAGAGTGTGTAGGCTCGGAGAGAGAGAGAGAGAGAGTGTGTAGGATCGGAGAGAGAAAGTGTGTGTAGGATTGGAGAGAGAGAGAGAGTAGGATTGGAGAGAGAGAGAGTAGGACTGGTGAGAGAGAGAGAGTAGGACTGGAGAGAGAGAGAGAGTAGGATTGGAGAGAGAGAGAGAGTGTTGGATTGGAGAGAGAGAGAGAGTGTTGGATTGGAGAGAGAGACAGAGTGTGTCGGATCGGAGAGAGTGAGATAGAGTGTGTAGGAACGGAGAGAGAGAGAGTGTGAAGGATTGGAGAGAAAGACTGAGTGTGTGTAGGATTGGAGGGATAGAGAGCGTAGGATTGGAGGGAGAGAGAGAGTGCAGGATTGGAGAGAGAGAGAGAGTGCAGGATCGGAGAGAGAGACAGAGTGTGTGTAGGATTGGAGGGAGAGAGAGAGTGTGTAGGATTGGAGGGAGAGAGAGAGTGTGTAGGATTGGAGAGAGAGAGTGTGTAGGATTGGAGAGAGAGAGTGTGTAGGATTGGAGAGAGAGAGAGAGAGTGTAGGATCGGAGAGAGAGAGTGTGTAGGATCGGAGAGAGAGAGAGTGTGTAGGATCGGGGAGAGAGAGAGAGAGAGAGAGTGTGTAGGATTGGAGGGAGAGAGAGAGTGTGTAGGATTGGAGAGTGAGAGAGAGTGTGTAGGATTGGAGAGTGAGAGAGAGTGTGTAGGATTGGAGAGAGAGAGAGTGTAGGATTGGAGAGAGAGAGAGTGTAGGATTGGAGAGAGAGTGTGTAGGATCGGAGAGAGAGAGAGAGTGTGTAGGATCGGAGAAAGAGAGAGAGTGTGTAGGATCGGAGAAAGAGAGAGAGAGAGTGTGTGTAGGATCGGCGAGAGAGAGTGTGTGTGGGATCGGTGAGAGAGAGAGAGTAGGATTGGAGAGAGAGAGAGAGTAGGATTGGAGAGAGAGAGAGAGTGTTGGATTGGAGAGAGAGAGAGTGTAGGATTGGAGAGAGTGTGTGTAGGATCGGAGAGAGAGAGAGAGTGTGTAGGATCGGAGAAAGAGAGAGAGAGAGAGAGTGTAGGATCGGAGAGAGAGACAGAGTGTGTCGGATCGGAGAGAGAGAGTGTGTGTAGGATTGGAGAGAGAGAGTGTGTAGGATTGGAGAGAGAGTGTGTAGGATCGGAGAGAGAGAGTGTGTAGGATCGGTGAGAGAGAGAGAGAGTGTAGGATCGGAGAGAGAGAGAGTGTGTAGGATCGGAGAGAGAGACAGAGTGTGTCGGATCGGAGAGAGAGAGTGTGTGTCGGATTGGAGAGAGAGAGAGAGAGTTTAGGATTGGAGAGAGAGAGAGAGAGAGAGAGAGTGTAGGATTGGAGAGAGAGAGAGAGTGTGTAGATTTGGAGAGAGAGAGAGAGTGTGTAGGATTGGAGAGAGAGAGAGAGTGTGTAGGATTGGAGAGAGAGAGAGAGTGTGTAGGATTGGAGGGAGAGAGAGAGTGTGTAGGATTGGAGAGTGAGAGAGAGTGTGTAGGATTGGAGAGAGAGAGAGTGTAGGATTGGAGAGAGAGACACAGTGTGTCGGATCGGAGAGAGAGAGTGTGTGTAGGATTGGAGAGAGAGAGTGTGTAGGATTGGAGAGAGAGTGTGTAGGATCGGAGAGAGAGAGTGTGTAGGATCGGTGAGAGAGAGAGAGAGTGTAGGATCGGTGAGAGAGAGAGAGAGTGTAGGATCGGAGAGAGAGAGAGTGTGTAGGATCGGAGAGAGAGACAGAGTGTGTCGGATCGGAGAGAGAGAGTGTGTGTCGGATTGGAGAGAGAGAGAGAGTTTAGGATTGGAGAGAGAGAGAGAGACAGAGAGAGAGTGTAGGATTGGAGAGAGAGAGAGTGTGTAGGATTGGAGAGAGAGAGAGAGTGTGTAGGATTGGAGAGAGAGAGAGTGTGTAGGATTGGAGAGAGAGAGAGAGTGTGTAGGATTGGAGAGAGAGAGAGAGTGTGTAGGATTGGAGAGAGAGAGAGAGTGTGTAGGATTGGAGAGTGAGAGAGAGTGTGTAGGATTGGAGAGTGAGAGAGAGTGTGTAGGATTGGAGAGTGAGAGAGAGTGTGTAGGATTGGAGAGAGAGAGAGTGTAGGATTGGAGAGAGAGAGAGTGTAGGATTGGAGAGAGAGTGTGTAGGATCGGAGAGAGAGAGAGAGTGTGTAGGATCGGAGAAAGAGAGAGAGTGTGTAGGATCGGAGAGAGAGAGAGAGTGTGTAGGATCGGAGAAAGAGAGAGAGTGTGTAGGATCGGAGAAAGAGAGAGAGAGAGTGTGTGTAGGATCGGCGAGAGAGAGTGTGTGTAGGATTGGAGAGAGAGAGAGAGAGTAGGATTGGAGAGAGGGAGAGAGTAGGATTGGAGAGAGAGAGAGAGTGTTGGATTGGAGAGAGAGAGAGTGTAGGATTGGAGAGAGTGTGTGTAGGATCGGAGAGAGAGAGAGAGTGTGTAGGATCGGAGAAAGAGAGAGAGAGAGAGTGTGTAGGATCGGAGAGAGAGAGTGTGTGTAGGATTGGAGAGAGAGAGAGAGAGAGTAGGATTGGAGAGAGAGAGAGAGTAGGATCGGAGAGAGAGAGAGAGAGTGTGTCGGATCGGAGAGAGAGAGTGTGTAGGATTGGAGAGACAGACTGAGTGTGTGTAGGATTGGAGGGAGAGAGAGCGTAGGATTGGAGGGAGAGAGAGCGTAGGATTGGAGGGAGAGGGTGTGTAGGATTGGAGAGAGAGAGAGTGTAGGATTGGAGAGAGAGAGAGAGTGTAGGATTGGAGAGAGAGAGAGAGTGTAGGATTGGAGAGAGATAGAGTGTGTAGGATTGGAGACAGAGAGTATGTTTAGGAGTGGAGAGAGAGAGAGTGTGTGTAGGATTGGAGAGAGAGAGAGTGTGTGTAGGATTGGAGAGAGAGAAAGTTTGTCGGATCGGAGAGAGATAAAGTGTGTAGCATTGGACAGAGAGAGGCAGAGTGTGTAGGATTGGAGAGAGAGAGAGTGAGTGTAGGATTGGAGAGAGAGAGTGTGTAGGATTGGAGAGAGAGAGAGAGTGTGTAATTGGAGAGAGAGAGAGAGAGAGTGTAGGATCGGAGAGAGAGACAGAGTGTGTGTAGGATTGGAGGGAGAGAGAGAGTGTGTAGGATTGGAGGGACAGAGAGAGTGTGTAGGATTGGAGGGAGAGAGAGAGTGTGTAGGATTGGAGAGAGAGAGAGAGTGTGTGTAGGATTGGAGAGAGAGAGTGTGTGTAGGATTGGAGAGAGAGAGTGTGTAGGATCGGAGAGAGAGAGTGTGTAGGATCGGAGAGAGAGAGAGAGAGTGTGTAGGATCGGAGAGAGAGAGTGTGTAGGATCGGAGAGAGAGAGAGAGAGAGTGTAGGATCGGAGAGAGAGAGAGAGAGAGTGTAGGATCGGAGAGAGAGAGAGAGAGTGTAGGATCGGAGAGAGAGAGAGAGAGTTTGTAGGATCGGAGAGAGAGAGAGAGTTTAGGATTGGAGAGAGAGAGAGAGAGAGAGAGAGAGAGAGTGTAGGATTGGAGAGAGAGAGTGTGTAGGATTGGAGAGATAGAGAGAGTGTGTAGGATTGGAGAGAGAGAGAGAGAGTGTGTAGGATCGGAGAGAGAGAAAGAGTGTGTAGGATCGGAGAGAGAGAGAGAGAGAGAGAGTGGAGGATCGGAGAGAGAGAGAGTGTGTAGGATTGGAGGGAGAGAGAGAGTGTGTTGGATTGGAGAGTGAGTGAGAGTGTGTAGGATTGGAGAGTGAGAGTGTGTAGGATTGGAGAGAGAGAGAGTGTAGGATTGGAGAGAGAGAGTGTGTAGGATCGGAGAGAGAGAGAGAGAGTGTAGGATTGGAGAGAGAGAGAGTGAGAGAGTGTGTAGGATCGGAGAGAGAGAGTGTGTGTAGGATCGGAGAGAGAGAGTGTGTGTAGGATTGGAGAGAGAGAGAGAGTAGGATTGGAGAGAGAGAGAGAGTGTTGGATTGGAGAGAGAGAGAGTGTAGGATCGGAGAGAGAGAGAGTGTAGGATTGGAGAGAGAGTGTGTAAGTTCGGCGAGAGAGAGAGAGTGTGTAGGATCGGAGAAAGAGAGAGAGAGAGAGTGTGTGTAGGATCGGAGAGAGAGTGTGTGTGTAGGATTGGAGAGAGAAAGAGAGAGTAGGATTGGAGAGAGAGAGAGAGTGTTGGATAGGAGAGAGAGAGAGAGTGTTGGATAGGAGAGAGAGAGAGTGTTGGATAGGAGAGAGAGAGAGAGTGTTGGAGTGGAGAGAGAGACAGAGTGTAGGATTGGAGAGAGAGAGAGTGTGTAGGATTGGAGACAGAGTATGTTTAGGAGTGGAGAGAGAGAGAGTGTGTGTAGGATTGGACAGAGAGAGAGTGTGTGTAGGATTGGAGAGAGAGAGAGTGTGTGTAGGATTGGAGAGAGAGAAAGTGTGTCGGATCGGAGAGAGATAAAGTGTGTAGCTTTGGAGAGAGAGAGGCAGAGTGTGTAGGATTGGAGAGAGAGAGAGAGAGTGTAGGATTGGAGCGAGAGAGAGAGAGAGAGAGTGTAGGATTGGAGAGAGAGAGAGTGTAGGATTGGAGAGAGAGAGAGAGTGTAGGATTGGAGAGAGAGAGAGAGAGTGTGTAGAATTGGAGAGAGAGAGAGAGTGTAGGATCGGAGAGAGAGACAGAGTGTGTGTAGGATTGGAGGGAGAGAGAGAGTGTGTAGGATTGGAGGGAGAGAGAGAGTGTGTAGGATTGGAGGGAGAGAGAGAGTGTGTAGGATTGGAGGGGGAGAGAGAGTGTGTAGGATTGGAGAGAGAGAGAGAGAGTGTGTGTGTAGGATTGGAGAGAGAGAGAGTGTGTGTAGGATCGGAGAGAGAGAGTGTGTAGGATCGGAGAGAGAGAGTGTGTAGGATCGGAGAGAGAGAGAGAGAGTGTGTAGGATCGGAGAGAGAGAGAGAGAGATTGTAGGATCGGAGAGAGAGAGAGAGAGAGTTTGTAGGATTGGAGGGAGAGAGAGAGTGTGTAGGATTGGAGAGAGAGAGTGTGTAGGATTGGAGAGTGAGAGAGAGTGTGTAGGATTGGAGAGAGAGAGTGTGTAGGATTGGAGAGAGAGAGTGTGTAGGATTGGAGAGAGAGAGAGTGTAGGATTGGAGAGAGAGAGAGAGTGAGAGAGTGTGTAGGATCGGAGAGAGAGAGTGTGTGTAGGATCGGAGAGAGAGAGTGTGTGTAGGATTGGAGAGAGAGAGAGAGAGTAGGATTGGAGAGAGAGAGAGTGTTGGATTGGAGAGAGAGAGAGTGTAGGATCGGAGAGAGAGAGAGTGTAGGATTGGAGAGAGAGTGTGTAGGATCGGCGAGAGAGAGAGTGTGTAGGATCGGAGAAAGAGAGTGTGTAGGATCGGAGAGAGAGAGAGTGTAGGATCGGAGAGAGAGAGAGTGTGTGTAGGATCGCAGAGAGAGAGAGAGAGATTGTAGGATCGGGGAGAGAGAGAGAGAGATTTTGTAGGATCGGAGAGAGAGTTTAGGATTGGAGAGAGAGAGAGAGAGAGAGTGTAAGATATTACAGAGAGAGTGTGGAGGATTGGAGCGATAGAGAGAGTGTGTAGGATTGGAGAGAGAGAGAGAGTGTGTAGGATCGGAGAGAGCGAGAGAGAGAGAGAGAGTGGAGGATCGGAGAGAGAGAGTGTGTGTAGGATTGGAGGGAGAGAGAGAGTGTGTAGGATTGGAGAGTGAGAGAGAGTGTGTAGGATCGGAGAGAGCGAGAGAGAGAGAGAGAGTGGAGGATCGGAGAGAGAGAGAGTGTGTAGGATTGGAGGGAGAGAGAGAGTGTGTAGGATTGGAGAGTGTGAGAGAGTGTGTAGGATTGGAGAGAGAGAGTGTGTAGGATTGGAGAGAGAGAGTGTGTAGGATTGGAGAGAGAGAGAGTGTAGGATTGGAGAGAGAGAGAGTGTAGGATTGGAGAGAGAGAGAGTGTAGGATCGGAGAGAGAGAGAGTGTAGGATCGGAGAGAGAGAGAGTGTGTAGGATCGGAGAAAGAGAGAGAGAGAGAGAGTGTGTAGGATCGGAGAGAGAGAGAGAGTGTGTGTAGGATCGGAGAGAGTGTGTGTAGGATTGGAGAGAGAGAGAGAGAGAGTAGGATTGGAGAGAGAGAGAGAGTAGGATTGGAGAGAGAGAGAGAGTGTTGGATAGGAGAGAGAGAGAGAGTGTTGGATTGGAGAGACAGACAGAGTGTGTAGGATCGGAGAGAGAGAGAGAGAGAGAGTGTGTAGGATCGGAGAGAGAGTTTTGGATTGGAGAGAGAGACAGAGTGTGTAGGATCGGAGAGAGAGAGAGAGAGTGTGTAGGATCGGAGAGAGAGAGAGTGTGTAGGATTGGAGAGACAGACTGAGTGTGTGTAGGATTGGAGGGAGAGAGACCGTAGGATTGGAGGGAGAGAGACCGTAGGATTGGAGGGAGAGAGAGCGTAGGATTGGAGAGAGAGAGAGAGTAGGATTGGAGAGAGATAGAGAGTGTTGGATTGGAGAGAGAGAGTGTGTAGGATTGGAGAGAGAGAGAGTGTAGGATTGGAGAGAGAATGTGTAGGATCGGCGAGAGAGAGAGAGTGTGTAGGATCGGAGAAAGAGAGAGAGAGAGTGTGTGTAGGATCGGAGAGAGAGAGTGTGTGTAGGATTGGAGAGAGAGAGAGAGACAGTAGGATTGGAGAGAGAGAGAGAGTAGGATTGGAGAGAGAGAGAGAGTAGGATTGGAGAGAGAGAGAGAGTGTTGGATAGGAGAGAGAGAGAGTGTTGGATTGGAGAGAGAGAGAGAGTGTTGGATTGGAGAGAGAGACAGAGTGTGTAGGATCGGAGAGAGAGAGAGTGTGTAGGATTGGAGAGACAGACTGAGTGTGTGTAGGATTGGAGGGAGAGAGAGCGTAGGATTGGAGGGAGAGAGAGCGTAGGATTGGAGGGAGAGAGAGCGTAGGATTGGAGGGAGAGAGAGCGTAGGATTGGAGAGAGAGAGTGTGTAGGATTGGAGAGAGAGAGAGTGTAGGATTGGAGAGAGAGAGAGAGTGTAGGATTGGAGAGAGAGAGTGTGTAGGATTGGAGACAGAGAGAATGTTTAGGAGTGGAGAGTGAGTGAGTGTGTGTAGGATTGGAGAGAGAGAGAGAGTATGTAGGATTGGAGAGAGAGTGTGTGTGTAGGATTGGAGAGAGAGAGAGACAGACAGTTTAGGATTGGAGAGAGAGAGAGTGTGTAGGATTGGAGAGAGAGAGAGAGTGTAGGATTGGGGAGAGAGAGAGAGTGTAGGATTGGGGAGAGAGAGAGAGCGTGTGTAGGATTGGAGAGAGAGGGAGTGTGTGTAGGATTGGAGAGTGAGAGAGTGTGTGTAGGATTGGAGTGTGAGAGAGAGTGTGTTGGATTGGAGAGAGAGAGTGTGTTGGATTGGAGAGAGGGAGTGCGTGTAGGATTGGAGAGAGGGAGTGCGTGTAGGATTGGAGAGAGAGAGTGTGTGTAGGATTGGAGAGGGAGAGAGTGTGTAGGATTGGAGAGAGAGTGTGTGTAGGATTGGAGAGAGAGAGAGAGTGCAGGATCGGAGAGAGAGACAGAGTGTGTGTAGGATTGGAGGGAGAGAGAGAGTGTGTAGTATTGGAAGGAGAGAGAGAGTGTGTAGGATTGGAGGGAGAGAGAGTGTAGGATTGGAGAGAGAGAGTGTGTAGGATCGGAGAGAGAGAGAGAGAGAGTGTGTAGGATCGGAGAGAGAGACAGAGTGTGTCGGTTCGGAGAGAGAGAGAGTGTGTAGGATTGGAGAGAGAGAGTGTGTAGGATCGGAGAGAGAGAGTGTGTAGGATCGGAGAGAGAGAGAGAGAGAGTGTAGGATCGGAGAGAGAGAGTGTGTGTAGGATCGGAGAGAGAGACAGAGTGTGTCGGATCGGAGAGAGAGAGTGTGTAGGATTGGAGAGAGAGAGTGTGTAGGATTGGAGAGAGAGAGGGAGAGTGTAGGATTGGAGAGAGAGAGTGTGTAGGATTGGAGAGAGAGAGTGTGTAGGATTGGAGAGTGAGAGAGAGAGTGTGTAGGATTGGAGGGAGAGAGAGTGTAGGATTGGAGAGAGAGAGTGTGTAGGATCGGAGAGAGAGAGAGTGTAGGATCGGAGAGAGAGAGAGAGAGTGTGTAGGATCGGAGAGAGAGAGAGTGTGTAGGATTGGAGAGAGAGAGTGTGTAGGATCGGAGAGAGAGAGTGTGTAGGATCGGAGAGAGAGAGAGAGAGAGAGTGTAGGATCGGAGAGAGAGAGAGTGTGTGTAGGATCGGAGAGAGAGACAGAGTGTGTCGGATCGGAGAGAGAGAGTGTGTAGGATTGGAGAGAGAGAGTGTGTAGGATTGGAGAGAGAGAGGGAGAGTGTAGGATTGGAGAGAGAGAGTGTGTAGGATTGGAGAGAGTGAGTGTGTAGGATTGGAGAGAGAGAGTGTGTAGGATTGGAGAGTGAGAGAGAGTGTGTAGGATTGGAGAGTGAGAGAGAGTGTGAAGGATTGGAGAGTGAGAGAGAGTGTGTAGGATTGGAGAGAGAGAGAGAGAAAGTGTAGGATTGGAGAGAGAGAGAGTGTGTAGGATTGGAGAGAGAGAGTGTGTAGGATCGGAGAGAGAGAGAGAGTGTGTGGGATCGGAGAGAGAGAGAGAGAGAGTGTAGGATTGGAGAGAGAGAGAGTGTAGGATTGGAGAGAGAGAGTGTACGATTGGAGAGAGAGAGAGAGTGCGTAGGATCGGAGAGAGAGACAGAGTGTGTAGGATCGGAGAGACAGACGGAGTGTGTAGGATTGGAGAGACAGACAGAGTGTGTGTAGGATTGGAGGGAGAGAGAGAGAGAGTTTAGGATTGGAGAGAGAGAGGGTGTGAAGGATTGGAGAGAGAGAGAGTGTAGGATTGGAGAGAGAGAGAGTGTAGGATTGGAGAGAGAGAGAGTGTAGGATTGGAGAGAGAGAGAGTGTAGGATTGGAGAGAGAGAGAGTGTGTGTAGAATCGGAGAGAGAGAGAGAGTGTGTAGGATCGGAGAAAGAGAGAGAGAGAGAGAGTGTGTAGGATCGGAGAGAGAGAGTGCGTGTAGGATTGGAGAGAGAGTGTGTGTGTGATTGGAGAGAGAGCGAGAGAGTGTGTAGCATTGGAGAGAGAGAGAGAGATTGTGTAGGATTGGAGAGAGAGAGAGTGTGTAGGATTGGAGAGAGAGAGAGTGTGTAGGATTGGAGAGAGAGAGTGTGTAGGATTGGAGAGAGAGCGTGTGTGTGGGATTGGAGAGAGAGAGTGTGTGGGATTGGAGAGAGAGAGTGTGTGTAGGATTGGAGAGAGAGAGAGTGTGTGTAGGATTGGAGGGAGAGAGAGAGTGTGGAGGATTGGAGGGAGAGAGAGAGTGTGTAGGATTGGAGAGAGAGAGAGTGTGTGTAGGATTGGAGAGAGAGAGAGTGTGTGTAGGATTGGAGAGAGAGAGTGTGTAGGATTGGAGAGAGAGAGTGTGTAGGATCGGCGAGAGAGAGAGAGTGCGTAGGATCGGAGAGAGAGAGAGAGAGAGAGTGTAGGATCGGAGAGAGAGAGAGAGTGTAGGATTGGAGAGAGAGAGAGAGAGTGTAGGATTGGAAAGAGAGAGAGAGTGTAGGATTGGAGAGAGAGAGAGTGTAGGATCGGGGAGAGAGACAGAGTGTGTGTAGGATTGGAGGGAGAGAGAGAGTGTGTAGGATTGGAGGGAGAGAGAGAGTGTGTAGGATTGGAGGGAGAGAGAGAGTGTGTAGGATTGGAGAGAGAGAGTGAGTGTAGGATTGGAGAGAGAGACTGAGTGCGTGTAGGATTGGAGGGAGAGAGAGCGTAGGATTGGAGGGAGAGAGAGCGTAGGATTGGAGGGAGAGAGAGCGTAGGATTGGAGGGAGAGAGAGAGAGTGTTGGATTGGAGACAGATAGAGAGAGTGTGTAGGATTGGAGAGAGAGAGAGGGAGAGTGTGTCGGATTGGAGAAGGAGGGAGAGTGTGTCGGATTGGAGAGAAAGGGAGAGAGTGTGTCGGGTTGGGTAGATAGAGAGAGAGTGTGTTGGATTGAAGAGAGACAGTGTGTCGGATTGGAGTGAGAGAGTGTGTAGGATTGGGGAGAGAGAGAGAGAGTGTGTGTAGGATTGGAGAGAGAGAGAGAGAGAGTGTGTGTAGGATTGGAGAGAGAGAGAGTGTGTGTGTAGGATTGGAGAGAGAGAGTATGTGTAGGATTGGAGAGAGAGAGAGTCTGTGTAGGATTGGAGAGAGAGAGAGTGTGTGTAGGATTGGAGAGAGAGAGTGTGTAGGATCGGAGAGAGAGAGTGTGTAGGATCGGAGAGAGAGAGAGAGAGAGTGTAGGATCGGAGAGAGAGAGAGTGTGTGTAGGATCGGAGAGAGAGACAGAGTGTGTCGGATCGGAGAGAGAGAGTGTGTAGGATTGGAGAGAGAGAGTGTGTAGGATTGGAGAGAGAGAGGGAGAGTGTAGGATTGGAGAGAGAGAGGGAGAGTGTAGGATTGGAGAGAGAGAGTGTGTAGGATTGGAGAGAGAGAGTGTGTAGGATTGGAGAGAGAGAGTGTGTAGGATTGGAGAGAGAGAGTGTGTAGGATTGGAGAGTGAGAGAGAGTGTGTAGGATTGGAGAGAGAGAGAGAGAGAGTGTAGGATTGGAGAGAGAGAGAGAGAGAGTGTAGGATTGGAGAGAGAGAGAGTGTGTAGGATTGGAGAGAGAGAGAGAGAGAGTGTGTAGGATTGGAGAGAGAGAGAGAGAGTGTGTGTGTAGGATTGGAGAGAGAGAGAGTGTGTGTGTAGGATTAGAGAGAGAGAGTATGTGTAGGATTGGAGAGAGAGAGAGTCTGTGTAGGATTGGAGAGAGAGAGAGTGTGTGTAGGATTGGAGAGAGAGAGAGTGTGTCGGATCGGAGAGAGAGAAAGTGTGTAGCATTGGAGAGAGAGAGGCAGAGTGTGTAGGATTGCAGAGAGAGAGAGAGAGTGTAGGATTGGAGAGAGAGAGAGAGAGAGTGTAGGATTGGAGAGAGAGAGAGAGTGTAGGATTGGAGAGAGAGAGAGTGTAGGATTGGAGAGAGAGAGAGACAGTGTAGGATTGGAGAGAGAGAGAGAGAGTGTAGGATTGGAGAGAGAGAGAGAGAGTGTAGGATTGGAAAGAGAGAGAGAGAGTTTAGGATTGGAGAGAGAGAGAGTGTGTGTAGGATTGGAGAGAGAGAGAGTGTGTGTAGGATTGGAGAGAGAGAGTGTGTAGGATTGGATAGAGAGAGTGTGTAGGATCGGAGAGAGAGAGAGAGTGTGTCGGATCGGAGAGAGAGGGAGAGAGAGAGAGTGTAGGATCGGAGAGAGAGAGAGAGAGAGTGTAGGATTGGAGAGAGAGAGAGAGAGTGTAGGATCGGGGAGAGAGACAGAGTGTGTGTAGGATTGGAGGGAAAGAGAGAGTGTGTAGGATTGGAGGGAGAGAGAGAGTGTGTAGGATTGGAGGGAGAGAGAGAGTGTGTAGGATTGTAGGGAGAGAGAGAGTGTGTAGGATTGGAGAGAGAGACTGAGTGCGTGTAGGATTGGAGGGAGAGAGAGCGTAGGATTGGAGGGAGAGAGAGCGTAGGATTGGAGGGAGAGAGAGCGTAGGATTGGAGGGAGAGAGAGCGTAGGATTGGAGGGAGAGAGTGTGTAGGATTGGAGAGAGAGAGAGGGAGAGTGTGTCGGATTGGAGAAGGAGGGAGAGTGTGTCGGATTGGAGAGAGAGGGAGAGAGTGTGTCGGGTTGGGTAGATAGAGAGTGAGTGTGTTGGATTGAAGAGAGACAGTGTGTCGGATTGGAGTGAGAGAGTGTGTAGGATTGGAGAGAGAGAGAGAGTGTGTGTGTGTAGGATTGGAGAGAGAGAGAGAGAGTGTGTGTAGGATTGGAGAGAGAGAGAGAGTGTGTGTAGGATTGGAGAGAGAGAGAGTATGTGTCGGATTGGAGAGAGAGAGAGTATGTGTCGGATTGGAGAGAGAGAGAGTGTGTGTAGGATTCGACGGAGAGAGTGTGTGAAGGATTGGAGAGAGAGTGAGTGTGTGTAGGATTGGAGAGAGAGAGAGTGTGTGTAGGATTGGAGAGAGAGAAAGTGTGTAGCATTGGAGAGAGAGAGAAGCAGAGTGTTTAGGATTGCAGAGAGAGAGAGAGAGTGTAGGATTGGAGAGAGAGAGAGAGAGAGTGTAGGATTGGAGAGAGAGAGAGAGAGAGTGTAGGATTGGAGAGAGAGAGAGAGTGAGTGTAGGATTGGAGAGAGAGAGTGTGTGTGTTGGATTGGAGAGAGAGAGTGTGTAGTATTGGAGAGAGAGAGAGTGTGTAGGATTGGAGAGAGAGAGTGTAGGATTGGAGAGAGAGAGTGTAGGATTGGAGAGAGAGAGTGTGTCGGATTGGAGAGAGAGAGAGTGTGTAGGATTGGAGAGAGAGAGAGAGTGTGTCGGATTGGAGAGAGAGAGAGTGTGTCGGATTGGAGAGAGAAGTGTGTCGGATTGGAGAGAGAGAGAGTGTGCAGGATTGGAGAGAGAGAGAGTGTGTGTAGGATTGGAGAGAGAGAAAGTGTGTAGCATTGGAGAGAGAGAGAGAGTGTGCAGGATTGGAGAGAGAGAGAGAGAGTGTAGGATTGGAGAGAGAGAGAGAGAGAGAGTAGGATTGGAAAGAGAGAGAGAGAGTGTAGGATTGGAGAGAGAGAGAGTGTAGGATCGGGGAGAGAGACAGAGTGTGTGTAGGATTGGAGGGAGAGAGAGAGTGTGTAGGATTGGAGGGAGAGAGAGAGTGTGTAGGATTGGAGGGAGAGAGAGAGTGTGTAGGATTGGAGGGAGAGAGAGAGTGTGTAGGATTGGAGGGAGAGAGAGAGTGTGTAGGATTGGAGAGAGAGAGTGTGTGTGTAGGATTGGAGGGAAAGAGAGAGTGTGTGTAGGATTGGAGAGAGAGAGTGTGTAGGATTGGAGAGAGAGAGTGTGTAGGATCGGAGAGAGAGAGAGTGTGTAGGATCGGAGAGAGAGAGAGAGAGAGTGTGTAGGATCGGAGAGAGAGAGAGAGAGAGTGTGTAGGATCGGAGAGAGAGAGAGAGAGAGTGTGTAGGATCGGAGAGTGAGAGAGAGTGTGGAGGATTGGAGAGAGAGAAAGTGCGTGTAGGATTGGAGAGAGAGAGTGTGTGTCGGATTGGAGAGAGAGAGAGTGTGTAGGATTGGAGAGAGAGAGAGTGTGTAGGATTGGAGAGAGAGAGAGTGTGTAGGATTGGAGAGAGAGAGTGTGTGTAGGATTGGAGAGAGAGAGAGAGAGTGTAGGATTGGAGAGAGAGAGTGCAGGATTGGAGAGAGAGAGAGAGTGCAGGATTGGAGAGAGAGAGAGAGTGTAGGATCGGAGAGAGAGAAAGAGTGTGTGTAGGATTGGAGGGAGAGAGGGAGTGTGTAGTATTGGAGGGAGAGAGAGAGTGTGTAGGATTGGAGGGAGAGAGTGTGTGTGTAGGATTGGAGAGAGAGAGTGTGTAGGATTGGAGAGAGAGTGGGTGTAGGATTGGAGAGAGAGAGAGAGAGAGTGTGTAGGATTGGAGAGAGAGAGTGTGTAGGATTGGAGAGAGAGAGTGTGTAGGATCGGAGAGAGAGAGAGTGTGTGTAGGATCGGAGAGAGAGACAGAGTGTGTAGGATCGGACAGAGAGAGAGAGAGTGTAGGATTGGAGAGAGAGAGAGAGAGTGTGTTGGATCGGAGAGAGAGACAGATTGTGTAGGATCGGAGAGAGAGACAGAGTGTGTAGGATCGGAGAGAGAGAGAGAGAGAGAGTGGAGGATCGGAGAGAGAGAGAGTGTGTAGGATTGGAGAGACAGACAGAGTGTGTGTAGGATTGGAGGGAGAGAGAGAGAGTGTGTAGGATTGGAGAGAGAGAGAGAGAGTATATGTAGGATTGGAGAGAGAGAGCGTGTGTAGCATTGGAGAGAGAGAGAGAGAGAGTGTGTGTAGGATTGGAGAGGGAGAGAGAGAGAGTGTGTGTAGGATAGGAGAGAGAGAGAAAGAGTGTGTGTAGGATTGGAGAGAGAGAGAGTGTGTAGCATTGGAGAGAGAGAGAGAGCGAGAGTGTGCAGGTTTGGAGAGAGAGAGAGTGTTTGTGTAGGATTGGAGAGGGAGAGAGTGTGTGTATAGGATTGGTGGGAGAGAGAGAGTGAGTGTAGGATTGGAGAGAGAGAGTGTGTGTGTTGGATTGGAGAGAGAGAGTGTGTAGTATTGGAGAGAGAGAGAGTGTGTAGGATTGGAGAGAGAGAGTGTAGGATTGGAGAGAGAGAGTGTAGGATTGGAGAGAGAGAGTGTGTCGGATTGGAGAGAGAGAGAGTGTGTAGGATTGGAGAGAGAGAGAGAGTGTGTCGGATTGGAGAGAGAGAGAGTGTGCAGGATTGGAGAGAGAGAGAGTGTGTGTAGGATTGGAGAGAGAGAAAGTGTGTAGCATTGGAGAGAGAGAGAGAGAGTGCAGGATTGGAGAGAGAGAGAGAGAGTGTGTGTAGGATTGGAGAGAGAGAGAGAGAATGTGTGTAGGATTGGAGAGAGAGAGTGTGTAGCATTGGAGAGAGAGAGAGTGTGTGCAGGATTAGAGAGGGAGAGAGAGAGAGTGTGTAGGATTGGAGAGAGAGAGAGTGTGTGTAGGATTGGTGAGAGAGAGAGTGTGTAGCATTGGAGAGAGAGAGAGAGTGTGCAGGATTGGAGAGAGAGAGAGTGTGTGCTTCGGATTGGTGGGAGAGAGAGAGAGTGTGTAGGATTGGAGAGAGAGAGAGTGTGTAGGATTGGAGAGAGAGAGAGTGTGTAGGATTGGAGAGAGAGAGAGTGTGTAGGATTGGAGAGAGAGAGGGAGTGTGTAGGATTGGAGAGAGAGAGTGTGTAGGATTGGAGAGAGAGAGAGTGTGAAGAATTGGAGAGAGAGAGAGAGAGTGTGTCGGATTGGAGAGAGAGAGAGAGAGTGTGTCCGATTGGAGAGAGAGAGTGTGTCGGATTGGAGAGAGAGAGGGAGAGAGTGAGTGTAGGATCGGAGAGAGAGAGAGTGTGTTGGATTGGAGAGAGAGACGGAGAGTGTGTAGGATTGGAGAGAGAGAGAGTGTGCAGGATTGGAGAGAGAGAGTGTGTGTGTAGGATTGGAGAGAGAGAGAGAGAGTGTGCAGGATTGGAGAGGGAGAGAGAGAGAGTGTGTAGGATTGGAGAGAGAGAGTGTGTAGCATTGGAGAGAGAGAGAGTGTGTGCAGGATTGGAGAGGGAGAGAGAGAGAGTGTGTCGGATTGGAGAGAGAGAGGGAGAGAGTGAGTGTAGGATCGGAGAGAGAGAGAGTGTGTTGGATTGGAGAGAGAGAGGGAGAGTGTGTAGGATTGGAGAGAGAGAGTGTGTTTAGGATTGGAGAGAGAGAGAGTGTGTGTCGGATTTGAGAGAGAGAGATTGTCGGATTGGAGAGAGAGAGTGTGTGTAGGATTGGAGAGAGAGAATGTGTAGGATTGGAGAGAGAGAGTGTGTCGGATTGGAGAGAGAGAGGGAGAGAGTGAGTGTTGGATTGGAGAGAGAGAGTGTGTAGGATTGGAGAGAGAGAGAGAGAGTGAGTGTATGATTGGAGAGAGAGAGTGTGTAGGATTGGAGAGAGAGAGAGAGTGTGTAGGATTGGAGAGAGAGAGTGTGTGTAGGATCGGAGAGACAGAGAGTGTGGAGGATTGGAGAGAGAGAGAGTGTGTGCAGGATTGGAGAGGGAGAGAGTGTGTAGGATTGGAGAGAGAGAGAGTGTGTAGGATTGGAGAGAGAGAGAGTGTGTAGGATTGGAGAGAGAGAGAGTTTGTCGGATTGGAGAGAGAGAGAGAGTTTGTCGGATTGGAGAGAGAGAGAGTGTGTGTGTAGGATTGAAGAGAGAGAGAGAGAGAGAGACAGTGTAGGATTGGAGAGAGAGAGAGAGTATATGTAGGATTGGAGAGAGAGAGCGTGTGTAGCATTGGAGAGAGAGAGAGAGTGTTTGTAGGATTGGAGAGGGAGAGAGAGAGAGTGTGTAGGATAGGAGAGAGAGAGAAAGAGTGTGTGTAGGATTGGAGAGAAAGAGAGTGTGTAGCATTGGAGAGATAGAGAGAGAGTGTGCAGGTGGGGAGAGAGAAAGAGTGTTTGTGTAGGATTGGAGTGGGAGAGTGTGTGTGTTGGATTGGAGAGAGAGAGTGTGTAGGATTGGAGAGAGAGAGGGTGTGTAGGATTGGAGAGAGAGAGTGTAGGATTGGAGAGATAGAGAGTGTGTCGGATTGGAGAGAGAGAGAGTGTGTCGGATTGGAGAGAGAGAGAGTGTGTAGGATTGGAGATAGAGAGAGTGTGTCGGATTGGAGAGAGAGAGAGTGTGTCGAATTGGAGAGAGAGAGTGTGTCGGATTGGAGAGAGAGAGAGTGTGCAGGATTGGAGAGAGAGAGAGAGTGTGTAGGATTGGAGAGAGAGAAAGTGTGTAGCATTGGAGAGAGAGAGAGTGTGTGCAGGATTGGAGAGGGAGAGAGAGAGTGTGTAGGATTGGAGAGAGAGAGAGAATGTGTGTAGGATTGGAGAGAGAGAGTGTGTAGCATTGGAGAGAGAGAGAGTGTGTGCAGGATTGGAGAGGGAGAGAGAGAGTGTGTGTAGGATTGGAGAGAGAGAGAGAGTGTGTCTAGGATTGGTGAAAGAGAGAGTGTAGCATTGGTGAGAGTGAGAGAGAGTGTGCAGGATTGGAGAGAGAGAGAGTGTGTGTGTAAGATTGGAGAGGGGGAGAGAGAGTGTGTAGGATTGGAGAGACAGAGTGTGTGTGTTGGATTGGAGAGAGAGAGTGTGTAGGATTGGAGAGAGAGAGAATGTGTCGGATTGGAGAGAGAGAGAGTGTGTGTAGGATTGGAGGGAGAGAGAGAGAGAGTTTAGGATTGGAGAGAGAGAGGGTGTGTAGGATTGGAGAGTGAGAGAGTGTGTGGGATTGGAGAGAGAGAGTGTGTAGGATTGGAGAGAGAGAGTGTGTAGGATTGGAGAGAGAGAGAGTGTAGGATTGGACAGAGAGAGAGTGTAGGATTGGAGAGAGAGAGAGTGTGTGTAGAATCGGAGAGAGAGAGAGAGTGTGTAGGATCGGAGAAAGAGAGAGAGAGAGAGAGTGTGTAGGATCGGAGAGAGAGAGAGTGTGTAGGATTGGAGAGAGAGAGAGTGTGTAGGATTGGAGAGAGAGCGTGTGTGTGGGATTGGAGAGAGAGAGTGTGTAGGATTGGAGAGAGAGAGTGTGTAGGATTGGAGAGAGAGAGAGTGTGTAGGATTGGAGAGAGAGAGAGTGTGTGTAGGATTGGAGAGAGAGATAGTGTGTGTAGGATTGGAGGGAGAGAGAGAGTGTGGAGGATTGGAGGGAGAGAGAGAGTGTGTAGGATTGGAGAGAGAGAGTGTGTGTAGGATTGGAGAGAGAGAGTGTGTAGGATTGGAGAGAGAGAGTGTGTAGGATTGGAGAGAGAGAGTGTGTAGGATCGGAGAGAGAGAGAGAGTGTGTAGGATCGGAGAGAGAGAGAGAGAGAGTGTAGGATTGGAGAGAGAGAGAGAGAGTGTAGGATTGGAAAGAGAGAGAGAGTGTAGGATTGGAGAGAGAGAGAGTGTAGGATCGGGGAGAGAGACAGAGTGTGTGTAGGATTGGAGGGAGAGTGAGAGTGTGTAGGATTGAAGGGAGAGAGAGAGTGTGTAGGATTGGAGGGAGAGAGAGAGAGTGTGTAGGATTGGAGAGAGAGAGAGTGTGTGGAGGATTGGAGAGAGAGACTGAGTGCGTGTAGGATTGGAGGGAGAGAGAGCGTAGGATTGGAGGGAGAGAGAGCGTAGGATTGGAGGGAGAGAGAGCGTAGGATTGGAGGGAGAGAGTGTGTAGGATTGGAGAGAGAGAGAGAGAGTGTTGGATTGGAGACAGATAGAGAGAGTGTGTAGGATTGGAGAGAGAGAGAGGGAGAGTGTGTCGGATTGGAGAAGGAGGGAGAGTGTGTCGGATTGGAGAGAGAGGGAGAGAGTGTGTCCGGTTGGGTAGATAGAGAGAGAGTGTGTTGGATTGAAGAGAGACAGTGTGTCGGATTGGAGTGAGAGAGTGTGTAGGATTGGGGAGAGAGAGAGAGAGAGTGTGTGTAGGATTGGAGAGAGAGAGAGAGTGTGTGTAGGATTGGAGAGAGAGAGAGTGTGTGTGTAGGATTGGAGAGAGAGAGAGTATGTGTAGGATTGGAGAGAGAGAGAGTATGTGTAGGATTGGAGATAGAGAGAGTGTGTGTAGGATTGGAGAGAGAGAGTGTGTGTGTAGGATTGGAGAGAGAGAAAGTGTGTCGGTTCGGAGAGAGAGAAAGTGTGTAGCATTGGAGAGAGAGAGAGAGTGAGAGTGTAGGATTGGAGAGAGTGAGAGTGTAGGATTGGAGAGAGAGAGAGAGAGAGTGTAGGATTGGAGAGAGAGAGAGAGAGAGTGTAGGATTGGAGAGAGAGAGAGTGTAGGATTGGAGAGAGAGAGAGAGAGTGTAGGATTGGAGAGAGAGAGAGAGAGTGTAGGATTGGAAAGAGAGAGAGAGAGTGTAGGATTGGAGAGAGAGAGAGTGTGTGTAGGATTGGAGAGAGAGAGAGTGTGTGTAGGATTGGAGAGAGAGAGAGTGTGTGTAGGATTGGAGAGAGAGAGTGTGTAGGATCGGAGAGAGAGAGAGAGTGTGTAGGATCGGAGAGAGAGAGAGAGTGTGTAGGATCGGAGAGAGAGAGAGAGAGAGTGTAGGATCGGAGAGAGAGAGAGAGAGAGAGTGTAGGATTGGAGAGAGAGAGAGAGAGTGTAGGATCGGGGAGAGAGACAGAGTGTGTGTAGGATTGGAGGGAGAGAGAGAGTGTGTAGGATTGGAGGGAGAGAGAGAGTGTGTAGGATTGTAGGGAGAGAGAGAGAGTGTGTAGGATTGGAGCGAGAGAGAGTGTGTGTAGGATTGGAGAGAGAGAGAGCGTAGGATTGGAGGGAGAGAGAGCGTAGGATTGGAGGGAGAGAGAGCGTAGGATTGGAGTGAGAGAGAGCGTAGGATTGGAGGGAGAGAGTGTGTAGGATTGGAGAGAGAGAGAGGGAGAGTGTGTCGGATTGGAGAAGGAGGGAGAGTGTGTCGGATTGGAGAGAGAGGGAGAGAGTGTGTCTGGTTGGGTAGATAGAGAGAGAGTGTGTTGGATTGAAGAGAGACAGTGTGTCGGATTGGAGTGAGAGAGTGTGTAGGATTGGAGAGAGAGAGAGAGTGTGTGTGTGTAGGATTGGAGAGAGAGAGAGAGAGTGTGTGTAGGATTGGAGAGAGAGTGAGAGTGTGTGTAGGATTGGAAAGAGAGAGAGTATGTGTAGGATTGGAAAGAGAGAGAGTATGTGTAGGATTGGAGAGAGAGTGAGTGTGTGTAGGATTGGAGAGAGAGAGTGTGTGTGTAGGATTGGAGAGAGAGAGAGTGTGTGTAGGATTGGAGAGAGAGAAAGTGTGTAGCATTGGAGAGAGAGAGAAGCAGAGTGTGTAGGATTGCAGAGAGAGAGAGAGAGTGTAGGATTGGAGAGAGAGAGAGAGAGAGTGTAGGATTGGAGAGAGAGAGAGAGTGTAGGATTGGAGAGAGAGAGAGAGAGTGTAGGATTGGAAAGAGAGAGAGAGAGTGTAGGATTGGAGAGAGAGAGAGTGTAGGATCGGGGAGAGAGACAGAGTGTGTGTAGGATTGGAGGGAGAGAGAGTGTGTGTAGGATTGGAGGGAGAGAGAGAATGTGTAGGATTGGAGAGAGAGAGAGTGTGTGTAGGATTGGAGGGAAAGAGAGAGTGTGTGTAGGATTGGAGAGAGAGAGTGTGTAGGATCGGAGAGAGAGAGAGTGTGTAGGATCGGAGAGAGAGAGAGAGAGAGTGTGTAGGATCGGAGAGAGAGAGAGAGTGTGTAGGATCGGAGAGAGAGACAGAGTGTGTAGGATCGGAGAGAGAGAGTGTGTGTAGGATTGGAGAGAGAGAGAGAGTTTAGGATTGGAGAGAGAGAGAGAGAGAGTGTAGGATTGGAGAGAGAGAGAGTGTGCGTAGGATTGGATAGAGAGAGAGTGTGTGTAGGATTGGAGAGGGAGAGAGTGTGTAGGATTGGAGAGAGAGAGAGTGTGTAGGATTGGAGAGAGAGTGTGTGTAGGATTGGAGAGAGAGAGTGCAGGATTGGAGAGAGAGAGTGCAGGATTGGAGAGAGAGAGAGAGTGCAGGATTGGAGAGAGAGAGAGAGTGTAGGATCGGAGAGAGAGAAAGAGTGTGTGTAGGATTGGAGGGAGAGAGGGAGTGTGTAGTATTGGAGGCAAGAGAGAGAGTGTGTAGGATTGGAGGGAGAGAGTGTGTGTGTGTAGGATTGGAGAGAGACAGTGTGTAGGATTGGAGAGAGAGAGGGTGTAGGATTGGAGAGAGAGAGAGAGTGTGTAGGATTGGAGAGAGAGAGTGTGTAGGATTGGAGAGAGAGAATGTGTGGGATCGGAGAGAGAGAGTGTGTGTAGGATCGGAGAGAGAGACAGAGTGTGTAGGATCGGACAGAGAGAGAGAGAGTGTAGGATTGGAGAGAGAGCGTGTGTGTGGGATTGGAGAGAGAGAGTGTGTAGGATTGGAGAGAGAGAGTGTGTAGGATTGGAGAGAGAGAGAGTGTGTAGGATTGGAGAGAGAGAGAGTGTGTGTAGGATTGGAGAGACAGACAGAGTGTGTGTAGGATTGGAGGGAGAGAGAGAGTGTGGAGGATTGGAGGGAGAGAGAGAGTGTGTAGGATTGGAGAGAGAGAGTGTGTGTAGGATTGGAGAGAGAGAGTGTGTAGGATTGGAGAGAGAGAGTGTGTAGGATTGGAGAGAGAGAGTGTGTAGGATCGGAGAGAGAGAGAGAGTGTGTAGGATCGGAGAGAGAGAGAGAGAGAGTGTAGGATCGGAGAGAGAGAGAGAGTGTAGGATTGGAGAGAGAGAGAGTGTAGGATTGGAGAGAGAGAGAGAGAGTGTAGGATTGGAAAGAGAGAGAGAGTGTAGGATTGGAGAGAGAGAGAGTGTAGGATCGGGGAGAGAGACAGAGTGTGTGTAGGATTGGAGGGAGAGTGAGAGTGTGTAGGATTGAAGGGAGAGAGAGAGTGTGTAGGATTGGAGGGAGAGAGAGAGAGTGTGTAGGATTGGAGAGAGAGAGAGTGTGTGGAGGATTGGAGAGAGAGACTGAGTGCGTGTAGTATTGGAGGGAGAGAGAGCGTAGGATTGGAGGGAGAGAGAGCGTAGGATTGGAGGGAGAGAGAGCGTAGGATTGGAGGGAGAGAGTGTGTAGGATTGGAGAGAGAGAGAGAGAGTGTTGGATTGGAGACAGATAGAGAGAGTGTGTAGGATTGGAGAGAGAGAGAGGGAGAGTGTGTCGGATTGGAGAAGGAGGGAGAGTGTGTCGGATTGGTGAGAGAGGGAGAGAGTGTGTCCGGTTGGGTAGATAGAGAGAGAGTGTGTTGGATTGAAGAGAGACAGTGTGTCGGATTGGAGTGAGAGAGTGTGTAGGATTGGGGAGAGAGAGAGAGAGTGTGTGTGTAGGATTGGAGAGAGAGAGAGAGTGTGTGTAGGATTGGAGAGAGAGAGAGTGTGTGTGTAGGATTGGAGAGAGAGAGAGTATGTGTAGGATTGGAGAGAGAGAGAGTATGTGTAGGATTGGAGAGAGAGAGAGTGTGTGTAGGATTGGAGAGAGAGAGTGTGTGTGTAGGATTGGAGAGAGAGAAAGTGTGTCGGTTCGGAGAGAGAGAAAGTGTGTAGCATTGGAGAGAGAGAGAGAGAGAGAGAGAGTGTAGGATTGGAGAGAGAGAGAGTGTAGGATTGGAGAGAGAGAGAGAGAGAGTGTAGGATTGGAGAGAGAGAGAGTGTAGGATTGGAGAGAGAGAGAGAGAGTGTAGGATTGGAGAGAGAGAGAGAGAGTGTAGGATTGGAAAGAGAGAGAGAGAGTGTAGGATTGGAGAGAGAGAGAGTGTGTGTAGGATTGGAGAGAGAGAGAGTGTGTGTAGGATTGGAGAGAAAGAGAGTGTGTGTAGGATTGGAGAGAGAGAGTGTGTAGGATCGGAGAGAGAGAGAGAGTGTGTAGGATCGGAGAGAGAGAGAGAGTGTAGGATCGGAGAGAGAGAGAGAGAGAGTGTAGGATCGGAGAGAGAGAGAGAGAGAGAGTGTAGGATTGGAGAGAGAGAGAGAGAGTGTAGGATCGGGGAGAGAGACAGAGTGTGTGTAGGATTGGAGGGAGAGAGAGAGTGTGTAGGATTGGAGGGAGAGAGAGTGTGTGTAGGATTGTAGGGAGAGAGAGAGAGTGTGTAGGATTGGAGAGAGAGAGAGTGTGTGTAGGATTGGAGAGAGAGACTGAGTGCGCGTAGGATTGGAGGGAGAGAGAGCGTAGGATTGGAGGGAGAGAGAGCGTAGGATTGGAGGGAGAGAGTGTGTAGGATTGGAGAGAGAGAGAGGGAGAGTGTGTCGGATTGGAGAAGGAGGGAGAGTGTGTCGGATTGGAGAGAGAGGGAGAGAGTGTGTCTGGTTGGGTAGATAGAGAGAGAGTGTGTTGGATTGAAGAGAGACAGTGTGTCGGATTGGAGTGAGAGAGTGTGTAGGATTGGAGAGAGAGAGAGAGAGTGTGTGTGTGTAGGATTGGAGAGAGAGAGAGAGAGTGTGTGTAGGATTGGAGAGAGAGAGAGAGTGTGTGTAGGATTGGAAAGAGAGAGAGTATGTGTAGGATTGGAGAGAGAGAGAGTGTGTGTAGGATTCGACAGAGAGAGTGTGTGTAGGATTGGAGAGAGAGTGAGTGTGTGTAGGATTGGAGAGAGAGAGTGTGTGTGTAGGATTGGAGAGAGAGAGAGTGTGTGTAGGATTGGAGAGAGAGAAAGTGTGTAGCATTGGAGAGAGAGAGAAGCAGAGTGTGTAGGATTGCAGAGAGAGAGAGAGAGTGTAGGATTGGAGAGAGAGAGAGAGTGTAGGATTGGAGAGAGAGGGAGAGAGTGTAGGATTGGAAAGAGAGAGAGAGAGTGTAGGATTGGAGAGAGAGAGAGTGTAGGATCGGGGAGAGAGACAGAGTGTGTGTAGGATTGGAGGGAGAGAGAGAGTGTGTAGGATTGGAGGGAGAGAGAGAGTGTGTAGGATTGGAGAGAGAGAGAGTGTGTGTAGGATTGGAGGGATAGAGAGAGTGTGTGTAGGATTGGAGAGAGAGAGTGTGTAGGATCGGAGAGAGAGAGAGTGTGTAGGATCGGAGAGAGAGAGAGAGAGAGTGTGTAGGATCGGAGAGAGAGAGAGAGTGTGTAGGATCGGAGAGAGAGACAGAGTGTGTAGGATCGGAGAGAGAGCGTGTGTGTAGGATTGGAGAGAGAGAGAGCGTTTAGGATTGGAGAGAGAGAGAGTTTAGGATTGGAGAGAGAGAGAGAGTGTAGGATTGGAGAGAGAGAGAGTGTGCGTAGGATTGGATAGAGAGAGAGTGTGTGTAGGGTTGGAGAGTGAGAGAGAGTGTGGAGGATTGGAGAGAGAGAGAGTGCGTGTAGGATTGGAGAGAGAGAGTGTGTGTAGGATTGGAGAGGGAGAGAGTGTGTAGGATTGGAGAGAGAGAGAGTGTGTAGGATTGGAGAGAGAGTGTGTGTAGGATTGGAGAGAGAGAGAGAGTGTAGGATTGGAGAGAGAGAGTGCAGGATTGGAGAGAGAGAGAGAGTGCAGGATTGGAGAGAGAGAGAGAGTGTAGGATCGGAGAGAGAGAAAGAGTGTGTGTAGGATTGGAGGGAGAGAGGGAGTGTGTAGTATTGGAGGCAAGAGAGAGAGTGTGTAGGATTGGAGGGAGAGAGTGTGTGTGTGTAGGATTGGAGAGAGAGAGTGTGTAGGATTGGAGAGAGAGAGGGTGTAGGATTGGAGAGAGAGAGAGAGTGTGTAGGATTGGAGAGAGAGAGTGTGTAGGATTGGAGAGAGAGAATGTGTGGGATCGGAGAGAGAGAGTGTGTGTAGGATCGGAGAGAGAGACAGAGTGTGTAGGATCGGACAGAGAGAGAGAGAGTGTAGGATTGGAGAGAGAGAGAGAGTGTGTTGGATCGGAGAGAGAGACAGATTGTGTAGGATCGGAGAGAGAGACAGAGTGTGTAGGATCGGAGAGAGAGAGAGAGAGAGTGTGGAGGATCGGAGAGAGAGAGAGTGTGTAGGATTGGAGAGACAGACAGAGTGTGTGTAGGATTGGAGGGAGAGAGAGAGAGTGTGTAGGATTGGAGAGAGAGAGAGAGAGAGAGTATATGTAGGATTGGAGAGAGAGAGCGTGTGTAGCATTGGAGAGAGAGAGAGAGAGTGTGTGTAGGATTGGAGAGGGAGAGAGAGAGAGTGTGTGTAGAATAGGAGAGAGAGAGAAAGAGTGTGTGTAGGATTGGAGAGAGAGTAAGTGTGTAGCATTGGAGAGAGAGAGAGAGCGAGAGTGTGCAGGTTTGGAGAGAGAGAGAGTGTTTGTGTAGGATTGGAGAGGGAGAGAGTGTGTGTATAGGATTGGTGGGAGAGAGAGAGTGTGTGTAGGATTGGAGAGAGAGAGTGTGTGTGTTGGATTGGAGAGAGAGAGTGTGTAGTATTGGAGAGAGAGAGAGTGTGTAGGATTGGAGAGAGAGAGTGTAGGATTGGAGAGAGAGAGTGTAGGATTGGAGAGAGAGAGTGTGTCGGATTGGAGAGAGAGAGAGTGTGTAGGATTGGAGAGAGAGAGAGAGTGTGTCGGATTGGAGAGAGAGAGAGTGTGTCGGATTGGAGAGAGAAGTGTGTCGGATTGGAGAGAGAGAGAGTGTGCAGGATTGGAGAGAGAGAGAGTGTGTGTAGGATTGGAGAGAGAGAAAGTGTGTAGCATAGGAGAGAGAGAGAGTGTGTGCAGGATTAGAGAGGGAGAGAGAGAGAGTGTGTAGGATTGGAGAGAGAGAGAGAGTGTGTGTAGGATTGGTGAGAGAGAGAGTGTGTAGCATTGGAGAGAGAGAGAGAGTGTGTGCTTCGGATTGGTGGGAGAGAGAGAGAGTGAGTGTAGGATTGGAGAGACAGAGTGTGTGTGTTGGATTGGAGAGAGAGTGTGTGTAGGATTGGAGAGAGAGAGAGTGTGTAGGATTGGAGAGAGAGAGGGAGTGTGTAGGATTGGAGAGAGAGAGGGAGTGTGTCGGATTGGAGAGAGAGAGGGAGTGTGTAGGATTGGAGAGAGAGAGAGAGTGCAGGATTGGAGAGAGAGAGTGTGTAGGATTGGAGAGAGAGAGAGTGTGAAGAATTGGAGAGAGAGAGAGAGTGTGTCGGATTGGAGAGAGAGAGAGAGAGTGTGTCCGATTGGAGAGAGAGTGTGTCGGATTGGAGAGAGAGAGGGAGAGAGTGAGTGTAGGATCGGAGAGAGAGAGAGTGTGTTGGATTGGAGAGAGAGAGGGAGAGTGTGTAGGATTGGAGAGAGAGAGAGTGTGCAGGATTGGAGAGAGAGAGTGTGTGTGTAGGATTGGAGAGAGAGAAAGTGAGTAGCATTGGAGAGAGAGAGAGAGTGTGCAGGATTGGAGAGGGAGAGAGAGAGAGAGAGAGAGAGAGAATGTGTGTAGGATTGGAGAGAGAGAGTGTGTAGCATTGGAGAGAGAGAGAGTGTGTGCAGGATTGGAGAGGGAGAGAGAGAGAGTGTGTCGGATTGGAGAGAGAGAGGGAGAGAGTGAGTGTAGGATCGGAGAGAGAGAGAGTGTGTTGGATTGGAGAGAGAGAGGGAGAGTGTGTAGGATTGGAGAGAGAGAGTGTGTGTAGGATTGGAGAGAGAGACAATGTGTGTCGGATTTGAGAGAGAGAGGTTGTCGGATTGGAGAGAGAGAGTGTGTGTAGGATTGGAGAGAGAGAATGTGAAGGATTGGAGAGAGAGAGAGAGAGAGAGTGTCGGATTGGAGAGAGAGAGAGAGAGTGCGTCGGATTGGAGAGAGAGAGGGAGAGAGTGAGTGTTGGATTGGAGAGAGAGAGGGAGAGTGTTTAGGATTGGAGAGAGAGAGTGTGTGTAGGATTGGAGAGAGAGAGAGAGTGTGTGTCGAATTGGAGATAGAGAGTTTGTCGGATTGGAGAGAGAGAGTGTGTGTAGGATTGGAGAGAGAGAATGTGTAGGATTGGAGAGAGAGAGAGTGTGTGTATAGGATTCGAGAAAGAGAGGGAGTGTGTAGGATCGGAGAGAGAGATTGTATAGGATTGGAGGGAGAGAGAGAGAGAGTGAGAGTAGGATTGGAGAGAGAGAGTGAGTGTGCAGGATTGGAGAGAGAGAGAGAGAGTGCGTGTAGGATTAGAGAGGGAGAGAGAGAGAGTGTGTATAGGATTGGAGAGAGAGAGAGTGTGTCGGATTGGAGAGAGAGAGAGTGTGCAGGATTGGAGAGAGCGAGACTGTGTAGGATTGGAGAGATAGATTTTGTAGGATTGGAGGGAGAGAGAGAGAGAGTGAGTGTATGATTGGAGAGAGAGTGTGTGTAGGATTGGAGAGAGAGAGACAGTGTGCAGGATTGGAGAGAGAGAGAGAGAGTGTGTAGGATTGGAGAGAGAGAGTGTGTAGGATCGGAGAGAGAGTGTGTAGGATTGGAGAGAGAGAGTGTGTAGGATCGGAGAGGGAGTGTGTCGGATTGGAGAGAGAGAGGGAGTGTGTAGGATTGGAGAGAGAGAGAGAGAGTGTGTAGGATTGGAGAGAGAGAGAGAGTGTGTCGGATTGGAGAGAGAGAGAGAGTGTGTGTCGGATTGGAGAGAGAGAGAGAGAGAGTGTGTCGGATTGGAGAGAGAGAGGGAGAGAGTGAGTGTAGGATCGGAGAGAGAGAGTGTGTTGGATTGGAGAGAGAGAGGGAGAGTGTGTAGGATTGGAGAGAGAGAGTGTGTGTAGGATTGGAGAGAGAGAGAGTGTGTGTCGGATTGGAGAGAGAGAGGTTGTCGGATTGGAGAGAGAGAGTGTGTGTAGGATTGGAGAGAGAGAATGTGTAGAATTGGAGAGAGAGAGAGTGTGTCTATAGGATTCGAGAAAGAGAGGGAGTGTGTAGGATCGGAGAGAGAGATTGTATAGGATTGGAGGGAGAGAGAGAGAGTGAGAGTAGGATTGGAGAGAGAGAGTGAGTGTGCAGGATTGGAGAGAGAGAGAGAGAGTGCGTGTCGGATTGGAGAGGGAGAGAGAGTGTGTAGGATTGGAGTGAGAGAGAGTGTGTGCAGGATTGGAGAGGGAGAGAGTGTGTAGGATTGGAGAGAGAGAGAGTGTGTAGGATTGGAGAGAGAGAGAGTGTGTAGGATTAGAGAGAGAGAGTGTGTAGGATTGGAGAGAGAGAGAGAGAGTGTCGGATTGGAGAGAGAGAGAGAGAGAGAGAGTGTAGGATTGGAGAGAGAGAGAGTGTAGGATTGGAGAGAGAGAGTATATGTAGGATTGGAGAGAGAGAGCGTGTGTCGCATTGGAGAGAGAGAGAGTGTGTGTGTAGGATTGGAGAGGGAGAGAGAGAGAGTGTGTAGGATAGAGAGAGAGAAAGAGTGTGTGTAGGATTGGAGAGAGAGAGAGAGTGAAGCATTGGAGAGAGAGAGAGAGTGTGCAGGTTTGGAGAGAGAGAGAGTGTTTGTGTAGGATTGGAGAGGGAGAGAGAGTGTGTATAGGATTGGTGGGAGAGAGAGAGTGAGTGAAGGATTGGAGAGAGAGAGTGTGTGTGTTGGATTGGAGAGAGAGAGTGTGTAGGATTGGAGAGAGAGAGAGTGTGTCGGATTGGAGAGAGAGAGAGTGTGTAGGATTGGAGATAGAGAGTGTTTGTCGGATTGGAGAGAGAGAGAGTGTGCAGGATTGGAGAGAGAGAGACTGTGTAGGATTGGAGAGATAGATTTTGTAGGATTGGAGGGAGAGAGAGAGAGTGAGTGTATGATTGATGAGAGAGAGTGTGTAGGATTGGAGAGAGAGAGAGAGTGTGTAGGATTGGAGAGAGAGAGTGCGTAGGATTGGAGAGAGAGAGTGTGTGTAGGATCGGAGAGACAGAGTGTGTAGGATTGGAGAGAGAGAGAGTGTGGAGGATTGGAGAGAGAGAGAGTGTGTGCAGGATTGGAGAGGGAGAGAGTGTGTTGGATTGGAGAGGGAGAGAGTGTGTTGGATTGGAGAGAGAGAGAGTGTGTAGGATTGGAGAGAGAGAGAGAGAGTGTCGGATTGGAGAGAGAGAGAGAGTGTGTGTAGGATTGAGGAGAGAGAGAGAGAGAGAGTGTGTAGGATAGGATTGGATAGAGAGAGAGTGTGTGTAGGGTTGGAGAGTGAGAGAGAGTGTGGAGGATTGGAGAGAGAGAGAGTGCGTGTAGGATTGGAGAGAGAGAGTGTGTGTAGGATTGGAGAGGGAGAGAGTGTGTAGGATTGGAGAGAGAGAGAGTGTGTAGGATTGGAGAGAGTGTGTGTGTAGGATTGGAGAGAGAGAGAGAGTGTAGGATTGGAGAGAGAGAGCGCAGGATTGGAGAGAGAGAGAGAGTGCAGGATTGGAGAGAGAGAGAGTGTAGGATCAGAGAGAGAGAAAGAGTGTGTGTAGGATTGGAGGGAGAGAGGGAGTGTGTAGTATTGGAGGCAAGAGAGAGAGTGTGTAGGATTGGAGGGAGAGAGTGTGTGTGTGTAGGATTGGAGAGAGAGAGTGTGTAGGATTGGAGAGAGAGAGGGTGTAGGATTGGAGAGAGAGAGAGAGTGTGTAGGATTGGAGAGAGAGAGTGTGTAGGATTGGAGAGAGAGAATGTGTGGGATCGGAGAGAGAGAGTGTGTGTAGGATCGGAGAGAGAGACAGAGTGTGTAGGATCGGACAGAGAGAGAGAGAGTGTAGGATTGGAGAGAGAGAGAGAGTGTGTTGGATCGGAGAGAGAGACAGATTGTGTAGGATCGGAGAGAGAGACAGAGTGTGTAGGATCGGAGAGAGAGAGAGAGAGAGTGTGGAGGATCGGAGAGAGAGAGAGTGTGTAGGATTGGAGAGACAGACAGAGTGTGTGTAGGATTGGAGGGAGAGAGAGAGAGTGTGTAGGATTGGAGAGAGAGAGAGAGTATATGTAGGATTGGAGAGAGAGAGCGTGTGTAGCATTGGAGAGAGAGAGAGAGAGTGTGTGTAGGATTGGAGAGGGAGAGAGAGAGAGTGTGTGTAGGATAGGAGAGAGAGAGAAAGAGTGTGTGTAGGATTGGAGAGAGAGAGAGTGTGTAGCATTGGAGAGAGAGAGAGAGCGAGAGTGTGCAGGTTTGGAGAGAGAGAGAGTGTTTGTGTAGGATTGGAGAGGGAGAGAGTGTGTGTATAGGATTGGTGGGAGAGAGAGAGTGAGTGTAGGATTGGAGAGAGAGAGTGTGTGTGTTGGATTGGAGAGAGAGAGTGTGTAGTATTGGAGAGAGAGAGAGTGTGTAGGATTGGAGAGAGAGAGTGTAGGATTGGAGAGAGAGAGTGTAGGATTGGAGAGAGAGAGTGTAGGATTGGAGAGAGAGAGTGTGTAGGATTGGAGAGGGAGAGAGAGAGAGTGTGTGTAGGATAGGAGAGAGAGAGAAAGAGTGTGTGTAGGATTGGAGAGAGAGAGAGTGTGTAGCATTGGAGAGAGAGAGAGAGCGAGAGTGTGCAGGTTTGGAGAGAGAGAGAGTGTTTGTGTAGGATTGGAGAGGGAGAGAGTGTGTGTATAGGATTGGTGGGAGAGAGAGAGTGAGTGTAGGATTGGAGAGAGAGAGTGTGTGTGTTGGATTGGAGAGAGAGAGTGTGTAGTATTGGAGAGAGAGAGAGTGTGTAGGATTGGAGAGAGAGAGTGTAGGATTGGAGAGAGAGAGTGTAGGATTGGAGAGAGAGAGTGTAGGATTGGAGAGAGAGAGTGTGTCGGATTGGAGAGAGAGAGAGTGTGTAGGATTGGAGAGAGAGAGAGAGTGTGTCGGATTGGAGAGAGAGAGAGTGTGTCGGATTGGAGAGAGAAGTGTGTCGGATTGGAGAGAGAGAGAGTGTGCAGGATTGGAGAGAGAGAGAGTGTGTGTAGGATTGGAGAGAGAGAAAGTGTGTAGCATAGGAGAGAGAGAGAGTGTGTGCAGGATTAGAGAGGGAGAGAGAGAGAGTGTGTAGGATTGGAGAGAGAGAGAGAGTGTGTGTAGGATTGGTGAGAGAGAGAGTGTGTAGCATTGGAGAGAGAGAGAGAGTGTGTGCTTCGGATTGGTGGGAGAGAGAGAGAGTGAGTGTAGGATTGGAGAGACAGAGTGTGTGTGTTGGATTGGAGAGAGAGTGTGTGTAGGATTGGAGAGAGAGAGAGTGTGTAGGTTTGGAGAGAGAGAGAGAGTGTGTAGGATTGGAGAGAGAGAGGGAGTGTGTCGGATTGGAGAGAGAGAGGGAGTGTGTAGGATTGGAGAGAGAGAGAGAGTGCAGGATTGGAGAGAGAGAGTGTGTAGGATTGGAGAGAGAGAGAGTGTGAAGAATTGGAGAGAGAGAGAGAGTGTGTCGGATTGGAGAGAGAGAGAGAGTGTGTGTCCGATTGGAGAGAGAGAGTGTGTCGGATTGGAGAGAGAGAGGGAGAGAGTGAGTGTAGGATCGGAGAGAGAGAGAGTGTGTTGGATTGGAGAGAGAGAGGGAGAGTGTGTAGGATTGGAGAGAGAGAGAGTGTGCAGGATTGGAGAGAGAGTGTGTGTGTGTAGGATTGGAGAGAGAGAAAGTGAGTAGTATTGGAGAGAGAGAGAGAGTGTGCAGGATTGGAGAGGGAGAGAGGGAGAGAGTGTGTAGGATTGGAGAGAGAGAGAGAGAGAATGTGTGTAGGATTGGAGAGAGAGAGTGTGTAGCATTGGAGAGAGAGAGTGTGTGTGCAGGATTGGAGAGGGAGAGGGAGAGAGTGAGTGTAGGATCGGAGAGAGAGAGAGTGTGTTGGATTGGAGAGAGAGAGGGAGAGTGTGTAGGATTTGAGAGAGAGAGTGTGTGTAGGATTGGAGAGAGAGAATGTGAAGGATTGGAGAGAGAGAGAGAGAGAGAGTGTCGGATTGGAGAGAGAGAGGGAGAGTGTTTAGGATTGGAGAGAGAGAGTGTGTGTAGGATTGGAGAGAGAGAGGGAGAGAGTGAGTGTTGGATTGGAGAGAGAGAGGGAGAGTGTTTAGGATTGGAGAGAGAGAGTGTGTGTAGGATTGGAGAGAGAGAGAGAGTGTGTGTCGGATTGGAGATAGAGAGTTTGTCGGATTGGAGAGAGAGAGTGTGTGTAGGATTGGAGAGAGAGAATGTGTAGGATTGGAGAGAGAGAGAGTGTGTGTATAGGATTCGAGAAAGAGAGGGAGTGTGTAGGATCGGAGAGAGAGATTGTATAGGATTGGAGGGAGAGAGAGAGAGAGTGAGAGTAGGATTGGAGAGAGAGAGTGAGTGTGCAGGATTGGAGAGAGAGAGAGAGTGCGTGTAGGATTAGAGAGGGAGAGAGAGAGAGTGTGCATAGGATTGGTGGGAGAGAGAGAGAGTGAGTAGGATTGGAGAGAGAGTGAGCGTGTAGGATTGCAGAGAGAGAGAGAGTGTGTAGGATTGGAGAGAGAGAGAGTGTGTCGGATTGGAGAGAGAGAGAGTGTGCAGGATTGGAGAGAGCGAGACTGTGTAGGATTGGAGAGATAGATTTTGTAGGATTGGAGGGAGAGAGAGAGAGAGTGAGTGTATGATTGGAGAGAGTGTGTGTGTAGGATTGGAGAGGGGGAGAGAGAGTGTGCAGGATTGGAGAGAGAGAGAGTGTGTGTTTCGGATTGGTGGGAGAGAGAGAGAGTGAGTGTAGGATTGGAGAGACAGAGTGGGTGTGTTGGATTGGAGAGAGAGAGTGTGTAGGATTGGAGAGAGAGAGAGTGTGTAGGATTGGAGAGAGAGAGAGTGTGTAGGATTGGAGAGAGAGAGGGAGTGTGTCGGATTGGAGAGAGAGAGGGAGTGTGTAGGATTGGAGAGAGAGAGAGAGAGTGTGTAGGATTGGAGAGAGAGAGAGAGTGTGTCGGATTGGAGAGAGAGAGAGAGTGTGTGTCGGATTGGAGAGAGAGAGAGAGAGAGTGTGTCGGATTGGAGAGAGAGAGGGAGAGAGTGAGTGTAGGATCGGAGAGAGAGAGTGTGTTGGATTGGAGAGAGAGAGGGAGAGTGTGTAGGATTGGAGAGAGAGAGTGTGTGTAGGATTGGAGAGAGAGAGAGTGTGTGTCGGATTGGAGAGAGAGAGGTTGTCGGATTGGAGAGAGAGAGTGTGTGTAGGATTGGAGAGAGAGAATGTGTAGAATTGGAGAGAGAGAGAGTGTGTCTATAGGATTCGAGAAAGAGAGGGAGTGTGTAGGATCGGAGAGAGAGATTGTATAGGATTGGAGGGAGAGAGAGAGAGTGAGAGTAGGATTGGAGAGAGAGAGTGAGTGTGCAGGATTGGAGAGAGAGAGAGAGAGTGCGTGTCGGATTGGAGAGGGAGAGAGAGTGTGTAGGATTGGAGTGAGAGAGAGTGTGTGCAGGATTGGAGAGGGAGAGAGTGTGTAGGATTGGAGAGAGAGAGTGTGTAGGATTGGAGAGAGAGAGAGTGTGTAGGATTGGAGAGAGAGAGAGTGTGTAGGATTAGAGAGAGAGAGTGTGTAGGATTGGAGAGAGAGAGAGAGAGTGTCGGATTGGAGAGAGAGAGAGAGAGAGAGAGAGTGTAGGATTGGAGAGAGAGAGAGAGTGTAGGATTGGTGAGAGAGAGAGAGAGTGTCGGATTGGAGAGAGAGAGAGAGAGAGAGAGTGTAGGATTGGAGAGAGAGAGAGTGTAGGATTGGAGAGAGAGAGTATATGTAGGATTGGAGAGAGAGAGCGTGTGTCGCATTGGAGAGAGAGAGAGAGTGTGTGTAGGATTGGAGAGGGAGAGAGAGAGAGTGTGTAGGATAGAGAGAGAGAAAGAGTGTGTGTAGGATTGGAGAGAGAGAGAGAGTGAAGCATTGGAGAGAGAGAGAGAGTGTGCAGGTTTGGAGAGAGAGAGAGTGTTTGTGTAGGATTGGAGAGGGAGAGAGAGTGTGTATAGGATTGGTGGGAGAGAGAGAGTGAGTGAAGGATTGGAGAGAGAGAGTGTGTGTGTTGGATTGGAGAGAGAGAGTGTGTAGGATTGGAGAGAGAGAGAGTGTGTAGGATTGGAGATAGAGAGTGTTTGTCGGATTGGAGAGAGAGAGAGTGTGCAGGATTGGAGAGAGAGAGACTGTGTAGGATTGGAGAGATAGATTTTGTAGGATTGGAGGGAGAGAGAGAGAGTGAGTGTATGATTGATGAGAGAGAGTGTGTAGGATTGGAGAGAGAGAGAGAGTGTGTAGGATTGGAGAGAGAGAGTGCGTAGGATTGGAGAGAGAGAGTGTGTGTAGGATCGGAGAGACAGAGTGTGTAGGATTGGAGAGAGAGAGAGTGTGGAGGATTGGAGAGAGAGAGAGTGTGTGCAGGATTGGAGAGGGAGAGAGTGTGTTGGATTGGAGAGAGAGAGAGTGTGTAGGATTGGAGAGAGAGAGAGTGTGTAGGATTGGAGAGAGAGAGAGAGAGTGTCGGATTGGAGAGAGAGAGAGAGTGTGTGTAGGATTGAGGAGAGAGAGAGAGAGAGAGTGTGTAGGATAGGATTGGATAGAGAGAGAGTGTGTGTAGGGTTGGAGAGTGAGAGAGAGTGTGGAGGATTGGAGAGAGAGAGAGTGCGTGTAGGATTGGAGAGAGAGAGTGTGTGTAGGATTGGAGAGGGAGAGAGTGTGTAGGATTGGAGAGGGAGAGAGTGTGTAGGATTGGAGAGAGAGAGAGTGTGTAGGATTGGAGAGAGTGTGTGTGTAGGATTGGAGAGAGAGAGAGAGTGTAGGATTGGAGAGAGAGAGTGCAGGATTGGAGAGAGAGAGAGAGTGCAGGATTGGAGAGAGAGAGAGAGTGTAGGATCGGAGAGAGAGAAAGAGTGTGTGTAGGATTGGAGGGAGAGAGGGAGTGTGTAGTATTGGAGGCAAGAGAGAGAGTGTGTAGGATTGGAGGGAGAGAGTGTGTGTGTGTAGGATTGGAGAGAGAGAGTGTGTAGGATTGGAGAGAGAGAGGGTGTAGGATTGGAGAGAGAGAGAGAGTGTGTAGGATTGGAGAGAGAGAGTGTGTAGGATTGGAGAGAGAGAATGTGTGGGATCGGAGAGAGAGAGTGTGTGTAGGATCGGAGAGAGAGACAGAGTGTGTAGGATCGGACAGAGAGAGAGAGAGTGTAGGATTGGAGAGAGAGAGAGAGTGTGTTGGATCGGAGAGAGAGACAGATTGTGTAGGATCGGAGAGAGAGACAGAGTGTGTAGGATCGGAGAGAGAGAGAGAGAGTGTGTGGAGGATCGGAGAGAGAGAGAGTGTGTAGGATTGGAGAGACAGACAGAGTGTGTGTAGGATTGGAGGGAGAGAGAGAGAGTGTGTAGGATTGGAGAGAGAGAGAGAGAGAGAGAGTATATGTAGGATTGGAGAGAGAGAGCGTGTGTAGCATTGGAGAGAGAGAGAGAGAGTGTGTGTAGGATTGGAGAGGGAGAGAGAGAGAGTGTGTGTAGGATAGGAGAGAGAGAGAAAGAGTGTGTGTAGGATTGGAGAGAGAGAGAGTGTGTAGCATTGGAGAGAGAGAGAGAGCGAGAGTGTGCAGGTTTGGAGAGAGAGAGAGTGTTTGTGTAGGATTGGAGAGGGAGAGAGTGTGTGTATAGGATTGGTGGGAGAGAGAGAGTGAGTGTAGGATTGGAGAGAGAGTGTGTGTGTGTTGGATTGGAGAGAGAGAGTGTGTAGTATTGGAGAGAGAGAGAGTGTGTAGGATTGGAGAGAGAGAGTGTAGGATTGGAGAGAGAGAGTGTAGGATTGGAGAGAGAGAGTGTGTCGGATTGGAGAGAGAGAGAGTGTGTAGGATTGGAGAGAGAGAGAGTGTGTGTCGGATTGGAGAGAGAGAGAGTGTGTCGGATTGGAGAGAGAAGTGTGTCGGATTGGAGAGAGAGAGAGTGTGCAGGATTGGAGAGAGAGAGAGTGTGTGTAGGATTGGAGAGAGAGAAAGTGTGTAGCATAGGAGAGAGAGAGAGTGTGTGCAGGATTAGAGAGGGAGAGAGAGAGAGTGTGTAGGATTGGAGAGAGAGAGAGAGTGTGTGTAGGATTGGTGAGAGAGAGAGTGTGTAGCATTGGAGAGAGAGAGAGAGTGTGTGCTTCGGATTGGTGGGAGAGAGAGAGAGTGAGTGTAGGATTGGAGAGACAGAGTGTGTGTGTTGGATTGGAGAGAGAGTGTGTGTAGGATTGGAGAGAGAGAGAGTGTGTAGGATTGGAGAGAGAGAGAGTGTGTAGGATTGGAGAGAGAGAGAGAGTGTGTAGGATTGGAGAGAGAGAGGGAGTGTGTCGGATTGGAGAGAGAGAGGGAGTGTGTAGGATTGGAGAGAGAGAGAGAGTGCAGGATTGGAGAGAGAGAGTGTGTAGGATTGGAGAGAGAGAGAGTGTGAAGAATTGGAGAGAGAGAGAGAGTGTGTCGGATTGGAGAGAGAGAGAGAGAGTGTGTCCGATTGGAGAGAGAGAGTGTGTCGGATTGGAGAGAGAGAGGGAGAGAGTGAGTGTAGGATCGGAGAGAGAGAGAGTGTGTAGGATTGGAGAGAGAGAGGGAGAGTGTGTAGGATTGGAGAGAGAGAGAGTGTGTGCAGGATTGGAGAGAGAGAGTGTGTGTGTAGGATTGGAGAGAGAGAAAGTGAGTAGCATTGGAGAGAGAGAGAGAGTGTGCAGGATTGGAGAGGGAGAGAGGGAGAGAGTGTGTAGGATTGGAGAGAGAGAGAGAGAGAATGTGTGTAGGATTGGAGAGAGAGAGTGTGTAGCATTGGAGAGAGAGAGAGTGTGTGCAGGATTGGAGAGGGAGAGAGAGAGAGTGTGTTGGATTGGAGAGAGAGAGGGAGAGAGTGAGTGTAGGATCGGAGAGAGAGAGAGTGTGTTGGATTGGAGAGAGAGAGGGAGAGTGTGTAGGATTGGAGAGAGAGAGTGTGTGTAGGATTGGAGAGAGAGAATGTGAAGGATTGGAGAGAGAGAGAGAGAGAGAGTGTCGGATTGGAGAGAGAGAGAGAGAGAGTGTGTCGGATTGGAGAGAGAGAGGGAGAGAGTGAGTGTTGGATTGGAGAGAGAGAGGGAGAGTGTTTAGGATTGGAGAGAGAGAGTGTGTGTAGGATTGGAGAGAGAGAGAGAGAGTGTGTGTCGAATTGGAGATAGAGAGTTTGTCGGATTGGAGAGAGAGAGTGTGTGTAGGATTCGAGAGAGAGAATGTGTAGGATTGGAGAGAGAGAGAGTGTGTGTATAGGATTCGAGAAAGAGAGGGAGTGTGTAGGATCGGAGAGAGAGATTGTATAGGATTGGAGGGAGAGAGAGAGAGAGTGAGAGTAGGATTGGAGAGAGAGAGTGAGTGTGCAGGATTGGAGAGAGAGAGAGAGTGCGTGTAGGATTAGAGAGGGAGAGAGAGAGAGTGTGTATAGGATTGGTGGGAGAGAGAGAGAGTGAGTAGGATTGGAGAGAGAGTGAGCGTGTAGGATTGCAGAGAGAGAGAGAGTGTGTAGGATTGGAGAGAGAGAGAGTGTGTCGGATTGGAGAGAGAGAGAGTGTGCAGGATTGGAGAGAGCGAGACTGTGTAGGATTGGAGAGATAGATTTTATAGGATTGGAGGGAGAGAGAGAGAGAGTGAGTGTATGATTGGAGAGAGAGAGTGTGTAGGATTGGAGAGAGAGAGAGAGAGAGAGTGCAGGATTGGAGAGAGAGAGAGAGTGTGTGTGTAGGATTGGAGAGGGGGAGAGAGAGTGTGCAGGATTGGAGAGAGAGAGAGTGTGTGTTTCGGATTGGTGGGAGAGAGAGAGAGTGAGTGTAGGATTGGAGAGACAGAGTGGGTGTGTTGGATTGGAGAGAGAGAGTGTGTAGGATTGGAGAGAGAGAGAGTGTGTAGGATTGGAGAGAGAGAGAGTGTGTAGGATTGGAGAGAGAGAGGGAGTGTGTCGGATTGGAGAGAGAGAGGGAGTGTGTAGGATTGGAGAGAGAGAGAGTGTGTAGGATTGGAGAGAGAGAGAGTGTGTAGGATTGGAGAGAGAGAGAGAGTGTGTAGGATTGGAGAGAGAGAGAGAGAGAGTGTGTAGGGTTGGAGAGAGAGAGAGAGTGTGTCGGATTGGAGAGAGAGAGAGAGTGTGTGTCGGATTGGAGAGAGAGAGAGAGAGAGTGTGTGTCGGATTGGAGAGAGAGAGGGAGAGAGTGAGTGTAGGATCGGAGAGAGAGAGTGTGTTGGATTGGAGAGAGAGAGGGAGAGTGTATAGGATTGGTGGGAGAGAGAGAGTGAGTGAAGGATTGGAGAGAGAGAGTGTGTGCGTTGGATTGGAGAGAGAGAGTGTGTAGGATTGGAGAGAGAGAGAGTGTGTCGGATTGGAGAGAGAGAATGTGTAGAATTGGTGGGAGAGAGTGTTTGTCGGATTGGAGAGAGAGAGAGTGTGCAGGATTGGAGAGAGAGAGACTGTGTAGGATTGGAGAGATAGATTTTGTAGGATTGGAGGGAGAGAGAGAGAGAGTGAGTGTATGATTGGAGAGAGAGAGTGTGTAGGATTGGAGAGAGAGAGACAGTGTGCAGGATTGGAGAGAGAGAGAGAGAGTGTGTAGGATTGGAGAGAGAGAGTGTGTAGGATCGGAGAGAGAGTGTGTAGGATTGGAAAGAGAGAGTGTGTGTAGGATTGGAGAGAGAGAGTGTGTAGCATTGGAGAGAGAGAGAGTGTGTCTATAGGATTCGAGAAAGAGAGGGAGTGTGTAGGATCGGAGAGAGAGATTGTATAGGATTGGAGGGAGAGAGAGAGAGTGAGAGTAGGATTGGAGAGAGAGAGTGAGTGTGCAGGATTGGAGAGAGAGAGAGAGAGTGCGTGTCGGATTGGAGAGGGAGAGAGAGTGTGTAGGATTGGAGAGAGAGAGAGTGTGTGCAGGATTGGAGAGGGAGAGAGTGTGTAGGATTGGAGAGAGAGAGAGTGTGTCGGATTGGAGAGAGAGAGAGTGTGTAGGATTAGAGAGCGAGAGTGTGTAGGATTGGAGAGAGAGAGAGAGAGTGTCGGATTGGAGAGAGAGAGAGAGAGAGAGAGTGTAGGATTGGAGAGAGAGAGAGTGTAGGATTGGAGAGAGAGAGTATATGTAGGATTGGAGAGAGAGAGCGTGTGTCGCATTGGAGAGAATGAGAGAGTGTGTGTCGGATTGGAGAGGGAGAGAGAGAGAGTGTGTAGGATAGAGAGAGAGAAAGAGTGTGTGTAGGATTGGAGAGAGAGAGAGAGTGAAGCATTGGAGAGAGGGAGAGAGTGTGCAGGTTTGGAGAGAGAGAGAGTGTTTGTGTAGGATTGGAGAGGGAGAGAGAGTGTGTATAGGATTGGTGGGAGAGAGAGAGTGAGTGAAGGATTGGAGAGAGAGAGTGTGTGTGTTGGATTGGAGAGAGAGAGTGTGTAGGATTGGAGAGAGAGAGAGTGTGTCGGATTGGAGAGAGAGAGAGTGTGTAGGATTGGAGATAGAGAGTGTTTGTCGGATTGGAGAGAGAGAGACTGTGTAGGATTGGAGAGATAGATTTTGTAGGATTGGAGGGAGAGAGAGAGAGTGAGTGTATGATTGATGAGAGAGAGTGTGTAGGATTGGAGAGAGAGAGAGAGTGTGTAGGATTGGAGAGAGAGAGTGCGTAGGATTGGAGAGAGAGAGTGTGTGTAGGATCGGAGAGACAGAGTGTGTAGGATTGGAGAGAGAGAGAGTGTGGAGGATTGGAGAGAGAGAGAGTGTGTGCAGGATTGGAGAGGGAGAGAGTGTGTTGGATTGGAGAGAGAGAGAGTGTGTAGGATTGGAGAGAGAGAGAGTGTGTAGGATTGGAGAGAGAGAGAGAGAGTGTCGGATTGGAGAGAGAGAGAGAGTGTGTGTAGGATTGAGGAGAGAGAGAGAGAGAGAGTGTGTAGGATAGGAGAGAGAGAGAAAGAGTGTGTGTAGGATTGGAGAGAAAGAGAGTGTGTAGCATTGGATAGATAGAGAGAGAGTGTGCAGGTGGGGAGAGAGAAAGAGTGTTTGTGTAGGATTGGAGTGGGAGAGAGAGTGTCTATAGGATTGGCGGGAGAGAGAGAGTGAGTGGAGGATTGGAGAGAGAGAGTGTGTGTGTTGGATTGGAGAGAGAGAGTGTGTAGGATTGGAGAGAGAGAGGGTGTGTAGGATTGGAGAGAGAGAGTGTAGGATTGGAGAGAGAGAGAGTGTGCAGGATTGGAGAGAGAGAGAGTGTGTGTGTAGGATTGGAGAGGGGGAGAGAGAGTGTGTAGGATTGGAGAGAGAGAGAGTGTGTGTTTCGGATTGGTGGGAGAGAGAGAGAGTGAGTGTAGGATTGGAGAGACAGAGTGTGTGTGTTGGATTGGAGAGAGAGAGTGTGTAGGATTGGAGAGAGAGAGAATGTGTCGGATTGGAGAGAGAGAGAGTGTGTGTAGGATTGGAGAGAGAGAAAGTGTGTAGCATTGGAGAGAGAGAGAAGCAGAGTGTGTAGGATTGCAGAGAGAGAGAGAGAGAGAGTGTAGGATTGGAGAGAGAGAGAGAGAGTGTAGGATTGGAGAGAGAGAGAGTGTAGGATTGGAGAGAGAGAGAGTGTGTCGGATTGGAGAGAGACAGAGTGTGTCGGATTGGAGAGAGAGAGAGTGTGTAGGATTGGAGAGAGAGAGAGTGTGTAGGATTGGAGAGAGAGAGAGTGTGTCGGATTGGAGAGAGAGAGAGTGTGTCGGATTGGAGAGAGAGAGAGTGTGTAGGATTGGAGAGAGAGAGAGTGTGTAGGATTGGAGAGAGAGAGAGTGTGTCGGATTGGAGAGAGAGAGAGTGTGTCGAATTGGAGAGAGAGAGTGTGTCGGATTGGAGAGAGAGAGAGTGTGCAGGATTGGAGAGAGAGAGAGAGTGTGTAGGATTGGAGAGAGAGAAAGTGTGTAGCATTGGAGAGAGAGAGAGAGTGTGCAGGATTGGAGAGGGAGAGAGAGAGAGTGTGTAGGATTGGAGAGAGAGAGAGAATGTGTGTAGGATTGGAGAGAGAGAGTGTGTAGCATTGGAGAGAGAGAGAGTGTGTGCAGGATTGGAGAGGGAGAGAGAGAGTGTGTAGGATTGGAGAGAGAGAGAGAATGTGTGTAGGATTGGAGAGAGAGAGTGTGTAGCATTGGAGAGAGAGAGAGTGTGTGCAGGATTGGAGAGGGAGAGAGAGAGTGTGTGTAGGATTGGAGAGAGAGAGAGAGTGTGTCTAGGATTGGTGAAAGAGAGAGTGTAGCATTGGTGAGAGTGAGAGAGAGTGTGCAGGATTGGAGAGAGAGAGAGTGTGTGTGTAGGATTGGAGAGGGGGAGAGACAGTGTGTGTAGGATTGGAGAGAGAGAGAGTGTGTGTTTCGGATTGGTGGGAGAGAGAGAGAGTGAGTGTAGGATTGGAGAGACAGAGTGTGTGTGTTGGATTGGAGAGAGAGAGTGTGTAGGATTGGAGAGAGAGAGAATGTGTCGGATTGGAGAGAGAGAGAGTGTGTGTAGGATTGGAGAGAGAGAAAGTGTGTAGCATTGGAGAGAGAGAGAAGCAGAGTGTGTAGGATTGCAGAGAGAGAGAGAGAGTGTAGGATTGGAGAGAGAGAGAGAGAGAGAGTGTAGGATTGGAGAGAGAGAGAGTGTAGGATTGGAGAGAGAGAGAGAGAGAGTGTAGGATTGGAAAGAGAGAGAGAGAGTGGAGGATTGGAGAGAGAGAGAGTGTAGGATCGGGGAGAGAGACAGAGTGTGTGTAGGATTGGAGGGAGAGCGAGAGTGTGTAGGATTGGAGGGAGAGAGAGAGAGTGTAGGATTGGAGAGAGAGAGAGTGTGTGTAGGATTGGAGAGAGAGAGAGAGTTTAGGATTGGAGAGAGAGAGAGAGAGAGTGTAGGATTGGAGAGAGAGAGAGTGTGCGTAGGATTTGATAGAGAGGGAGTGTGTGTAGGGTTGGAGAGTGAGAGAGAGTGTGGAGGATTGGAGAGAGAGAGAGTGTGTAGGATTGGAGAGAGAGAGTGCGTGTAGGATTGGAGAGAGAGAGTGTGTGTAGGATTGGAGAGAGAGAGAGTGTGTAGGATTGGAGAGAGAGTGTGTGTAGGATTGGAGAGAGAGAGTGAGTGCAGGATTGGAGAGAGAGAGAGAGTGCAGCATTGGAGAGAGAGAGAGAGTGTAGGATCGGAGAGAGAGAAAGAGTGTGTGTAGGATTGGAGGGAGAGAGGGAGTGTGTAGTATTGGAGGGAGAGAGAGAGTGTGTAGGATTGGAGGGAGAGAGTGTGTAGGATTGGAGAGAGGGAGGGTGTAGGATTGGAGAGAGGGAGGGTGTAGGATTGGAGAGAGAGAGGGTGTAGGATTGGAGAGAGAGAGAGTGTGTGTAGGATTGGAGAGAGAGAGTGTGTAGGATTGGAGAGAGAGAATGTGTGGGATCGGAGAGAGAGAGAGTGTGTGTAGGATCCGAGAGAGAGACAGAGTGTGTAGGATCGGACAGAGAGAGAGAGAGTGTAGGATTGGAGAGAGAGAGAGAGAGTGTGTTGGATCGGAGAGAGAGACAGATTGTGTAGGATCGGAGAGAGAGACAGAGTGTGTAGGATCGGAGAGAGAGAGAGAGAGTGTGTGGAGGATCGGAGAGAGAGAGAGTGTGTAGGATTGGAGAGACAGACAGAGTGTGTGTAGGATTGGAGGGAGAGAGAGAGAGTGTGTAGGATTGGAGAGAGAGAGAGAGAGTATATGTAGGATTGGAGAGAGAGAGCGTGTGTAGCATTGGAGAGAGAGAGAGAGTGTGTGTAGGATTGGAGAGAGAGAGAGTGTGTAGCATTGGAGAGATAGAGAGAGTGTGTGCAGGTGGGGAGAGAGAAAGAGTGTTTGTGTAGGATTGGAGTGGGAGAGAGAGTGTCTATAGGATTGGTGGGAGAGAGAGAGTGAGTGTAGGATTGGAGAGAGAGAGTGTGTGTGTTGGATTGGAGAGAGAGAGTGTGAAGTATTGGAGAGAGAGAGAGTGTGTAGGATTGGAGAGAGAGAGTGTCGGATTGGAGAGAGAGTGAGTGTGTCGGATTGGAGAGAGAGAGAGTGTGTCGGATTGGAGAGAGAGAGAGTGTGTCGAATTGGAGAGAGAGAGTGTGTCGGATTGGAGAGAGAGAGAGTGTGCAGGATTGGAGAGAGAGAGAGAGTGTGTGTAGGATTGGAGAGAGAGAAAGTGTGTAGCATTGGAGAGAGAAAGAGAGTGTGCAGGATTGGAGAGGGAGAGAGAGAGTGTGTAGGATTGGAGAGAGAGAGTGTGTGTTTCGGATTGGTGGGAGAGAGAGAGAGTGAGTGTAGGATTGGAGAGAGAGAGTGTGTAGGATTGGAGAGAGAGAGAATGTGTCGGATTGGAGAGAGAGAGAGTGTGTGTAGGATTGGAGAGAGAGAAAGTGTGTAGCATTGGAGAGAGAGAGAAGCAGAGTGTGTAGGATTGCAGAGAGAGAGAGAGAGTGTAGGATTGCAGAGAGAGAGAGAGAGTGTAGGATTGGAGATAGAGAGAGAGAGAGTGGAGGATTGGAGAGAGAGAGAGAGTGTGTAGGATTGGAGAGAGAGAAAGTGTGTAGCATTGGAGAGAGAGAGAGAGTGTGCAGGATTGGAGAGGGAGAGAGAGAGAGTGTGTAGGATTGGAGAGAGAGAGAGAATGTGTGTAGGATTGGAGAGAGAGAGTGTGTAGGATTGGAGAGAGAGAGTGTGTAGCATTGGAGAGAGAGAGTGTGTGTGCAGGATTGGAGAGGGAGAGAGAGAGTGTGTAGGATTGGAGAGAGAGAGAGAATGTGTGTAGGATTGGAGAGAGAGAGTGTGTAGCATTGGAGAGAGAGAGTGTGTGCAGGATTGGAGAGGGAGAGAGAGAGTGTGTGTAGGATTGGAGAGAGAGAGAGAGTGTGTGTCTAGGATTGGTGAAAGAGAGAGTGTAGCATTGGTGAGAGTGAGAGAGAGTGTGCAGGATTGGAGAGAGAGAGAGTGTGTGTGTAGGATTGGAGAGGGGGAGAGAGAGTGTGTAGGATTGGAGAGAGAGAGAGTGTGTGTTTCGGATTGGTGGGAGAGAGAGAGTGAGTGTAGGATTGGAGAGACAGAGTGTGTGTGTTGGATTGGAGAGAGAGAGTGTGTAGGATTGGAGAGAGAGAGAATGTGTCGGATTGGAGAGAGAGAGAGAGTGTGTGTAGGATTGGAGAGAGAGAAAGTGTGTAGCATTGGAGAGAGAGAGAAGCAGAGTGTGTAGGATTGCAGAGAGACAGAGAGAGTGTAGGATTGGAGAGAGAGAGAGAGAGAGTGTAGGATTGGAGAGAGAGAGAGAGTGTAGGATTGGAGAGAGAGAGACAGAGAGTGTAGGATTGGAAAGAGAGAGAGAGAGTGTAGGATTGGAGAGAGAGAGAGTGTAGGATCGGTGAGAGAGACAGAGTGTGTGTAGGATTGGAGGGAGAGAGAGAGTGTGTAGGATTGGAGGGAGAGAGAGAGTGTGTAGGATTGGAGAGAGAGTGTGTGTAGGATTGGAGGGAAAGAGAGAGTGTGTGTAGGATTGGAGAGAGAGAGTGTGTAGGATTGGAGAGAGAGAGTGTGTAGGATCGGAGAGAGAGAGTGTGTAGGATCGGAGAGAGAGAGAGAGAGTGTGTAGGATTGGAGAGAGAGAAAGTGTGTAGCATTGGAGAGAGAGAGAGAGTGTGCAGGATTGGAGAGGGAGAGAGAGAGAGTGTGTAGGATTGGAGAGAGAGAGAGAATGTGTGTAGGATTGGAGAGAGAGAGTGTGTAGGATTGGAGAGAGAGAGTGTGTAGCATTGGAGAGAGAGAGTGTGTGTGCAGGATTGGAGAGGGAGAGAGAGAGTGTGTAGGATTGGAGAGAGAGAGAGAATGTGTGTAGGATTGGAGAGAGAGAGTGTGTAGCATTGGAGAGAGAGAGTGTGTGCAGGATTGGAGAGGGAGAGAGAGAGTGTGTGTAGGATTGGAGAGAGAGAGAGAGTGTGTGTCTAGGATTGGTGAAAGAGAGAGTGTAGCATTGGTGAGAGTGAGAGAGAGTGTGCAGGATTGGAGAGAGAGAGAGTGTGTGTGTAGGATTGGAGAGGGGGAGAGAGAGTGTGTAGGATTGGAGAGAGAGAGAGTGTGTGTTTCGGATTGGTGGGAGAGAGAGAGTGAGTGTAGGATTGGAGAGACAGAGTGTGTGTGTTGGATTGGAGAGAGAGAGTGTGTAGGATTGGAGAGAGAGAGAATGTGTCGGATTGGAGAGAGAGAGAGAGTGTGTGTAGTATTGGAGAGAGAGAAAGTGTGTAGCATTGGAGAGAGAGAGAAGCAGAGTGTGTAGGATTGCAGAGAGACAGAGAGAGTGTAGGATTGGAGAGAGAGAGAGAGAGAGTGTAGGATTGGAGAGAGAGAGAGAGTGTAGGATTGGAGAGAGAGAGACAGAGAGTGTAGGATTGGAAAGAGAGAGAGAGAGTGTAGGATTGGAGAGAGAGAGAGTGTAGGATCGGTGAGAGAGACAGAGTGTGTGTAGGATTGGAGGGAGAGAGAGAGTGTGTAGGATTGGAGGGAGAGAGAGAGTGTGTAGGATTGGAGAGAGAGTGTGTGTAGGATTGGAGGGAAAGAGAGAGTGTGTGTAGGATTGGAGAGAGAGAGTGTGTAGGATTGGAGAGAGAGAGTGTGTAGGATCGGAGAGAGAGAGTGTGTAGGATCGGAGAGAGAGAGAGAGAGTGTGTAGGATCGGAGAGAGAGAGAGAGTGTGTAGGATCGGAGAGAGAGACAGAGTGTGTAGGATCGGAGAGAGAGAGTGTGTGTATGATTGGAGAGAGAGAGAGAGTTTAGGATTGGAGAGAGAGAGAGAGAGAGTGTAGGATTGGAGAGAGAGAGAGTGTGCGTAGGATTTGATAGAGAGAGAGTGTGTGTAGGGTTGGAGAGTGAGAGAGAGTGTGGAGGATTGGAGAGAGAGAGAGTGTGTTGGATTGGAGAGAGAGAGTGCGTGTAGGATTGGAGAGAGAGAGTGTGTGTCGGATTGGAGAGAGAGAGAGTGTGTAGGATTGGAGAGAGAGTGTGTGTAGGATTGGAGAGAGAGAGAGAGTGTAGGATTGGAGAGAGAGAGTGCAGGATTGGAGAGAGAGAGAGAGTGTAGGATCGGAGAGAGAGAAAGAGTGTGTGTAGGATTGGAGGGAGAGAGGGAGTGTGTAGTAATGGAGGGAGAGAGAGAGTGTGTAGTATTGGAGGGAGAGAGAGTGTGTGTAGGATTGGAGAGAGAGAGTGTGTAGGATTGGAGAGAGAGAGGGTGTAGGATTGGAGAGAGAGAGGGTGTAGGATTGGAGAGAGAGAGAGAGTGTGTGTAGGATTGGAGAGAGAGAGTGTGTAGGATTGGAGAGAGAGAATGTGTGGGATCGGAGAGAGAGAGAGTGTGTGTAGGATCGGAGAGAGAGACAGAGTGTGTAGGATCGGACAGAGAGAGAGAGAGTGTAGGATTGGAGAGAGAGAGAGAGTGTGTTGGATCGGAGAGAGAGACAGATTGTGTAGGATCGGAGAGAGAGACAGAGTGTGTAGGATCGGAGAGAGAGAGAGAGAGAGAGTGTGGAGGATCGGAGAGAGAGAGAGTGTGTAGGATTGGAGAGACAGACAGAGTGTGTTTAGGATTGGAGGGAGAGAGAGAGAGTATATGTAGGATTGGAGAGAGAGAGCGTGTGTAGCATTGGAGAGAGAGAGAGAGAGTGTGTGTAGGATTGGAGAGGGAGAGAGAGAGAGTGTGTGTAGGATAGGAGAGAGAGAGAAAGAGTGTGTGTAGGATTGGAGAGAGAGACAGTGTGTAGCATTGGAGAGAGAGAGAGAGCGAGAGTGTGCAGGTTTGGAGAGAGAGAGAGTGTTTGTGTCGGATTGGAGAGGGAGAGAGTGTGTGTATAGGATTGGTGGGAGAGAGAGAGTGAGTGTAGGATTGGAGAGAGAGAGTGTGTGTGTTGGATTGGAGAGAGAGAGTGTGTAGTATTGGAGAGAGAGAGAGTGTGTAGGATTGGAGAGAGAGAGTGTAGGATTGGAGAGAGAGAGTGTAGTATTGGAGAGAGAGAGTGTGTCGGATTGGAGAGAGAGAGAGTGTGTAGGATTGGAGAGAGAGAGAGAGTGTGTCGGATTGGAGAGAGAGAGAGTGTGTCGGATTGGAGAGAGAAGTGTGTCGGATTGGAGAGAGAGAAAGTGTGTAGCATTGGAGAGAGAGAGAGAGTGTGCAGGATTGGAGAGGGAGAGAGAGAGTGTGTGTAGGATTGGAGAGAGAGAGAGAGAATGTGTGTAGGATTGGAGAGAGAGAGTGTGTAGCATTGGAGAGAGAGAGAGTGTGTGCAGGATTAGAGAGGGAGAGAGAGAGAGTGTGTAGGATTGGAGAGAGAGAGAGAGTGTGTGTAGGATTGGTGAGAGAGAGAGTGTGTAGCATTGGAGAGAGAGAGAGAGTGTGCAGGATTGGAGAGAGAGAGAGTGTGTGCTTCGGATTGGTGGGAGAGAGAGAGAGTGAGTGTAGGATTGGAGAGACAGAGTGTGTGTGTTGGATTGGAGAGAGAGTGTGTGAAGGATTGGAGAGAGAGAGTGTGTGTAGGATTGGAGAGAGAGAGAGTGTGTAGGATTGGAGAGAGAGACAGTGTGTAGGATTGGAGAGAGAGAGGGAGTGTGTCGGATTGGAGAGAGAGAGGGAGTGTGTAGGATTGGAGAGAGAGAGTGTGTAGGACTGGAGAGAGAGAGAGTGTGAAGAATTGGAGAGAGAGAGAGAGTGTGTCGGATTGGAGAGAGAGAGAGAGAGTGTGTCCGATTGGAGAGAGAGAGTGTGTCGGATTGGAGAGAGAGAGGGAGAGAGTGAGTGTAGGATCGGAGAGAGAGAGAGTGTGTTGGATTGGAGAGAGAGACGGAGAGTGTGTAGGATTGGAGAGAGAGAGAGTGTGCAGGATTGGAGAGAGAGAGTGTGTGTGTAGGATTGGAGAGAGAGAGAGAGAGTGTGCAGGATTGGAGAGGGAGAGAGAGAGAGTGTGTAGGATTGGAGAGAGAGAGTGTGTAGCATTGGAGAGAGAGAGGGAGAGTGTGTAGGATTGGAGAGAGAGAGAGTGTGCAGGATTGGAGAGAGAGAGTGTGTGTGTAGGATTGGAGAGAGAGAAAGTGTGTAGCATTGGAGAGAGAGAGAGAGTGTGCAGGATTGGAGAGGGAGAGAGAGAGAGTGTGTAGGATTGGAGAGAGAGAGAGAGAGAATGTGTGTAGGATTGGAGAGAGAGAGTGTGTAGCATTGGAGAGAGAGAGAGTGTGTGCAGGATTGGAGAGGGAGAGAGAGAGAGTGTGTCGGATTGGAGAGAGAGAGGGAGAGTGTGTAGGATTGGAGAGAGAGAGAGTGTGTGTAGGATTGGAGAGAGAGAGAGTGTGTGTCGGATTTGAGAGAGAGAGGTTGTCGGATTGGAGAGAGAGAGTGTGCAGGATTGGAGAGAGAGACAGAGTGTGTAGGATTGGAGAGAGAGAAAGTGTGTAGCATTGGAGAGAGAGAGAGTGTGTTCAGGATTGGAGAGGGAGAGAGAGAGAGTGTGTAGGATTGGAGAGAGAGAGAGAATGTGTGTAGGATTGGAGAGAGAGAGTGTGTAGCATTGGAGAGAGAGTGTGTGCAGGATTGGAGAGGGAGAGAGAGAGTGTGTAGGATTGGAGAGAGAGAGAATGTGTGTAGGATTGGAGAGAGAGAGTGGGTAGCATTGGAGAGAGAGAGAGTGTGTGCAGGATTGGAGAGGGAGAGAGAGAGTGTGTGTAGGATTGGAGAGAGAGAGAGTGTGTGTCTAGGATTGGTGAAAGAGAGAGTGTAGCATTGGTGAGAGTGAGAGAGAGTGTGCAGGATTGGAGAGAGAGAGAGTGTGTGTGTAGGATTGGAGAGGGGGAGAGAGAGTGTGTAGGATTGGAGAGAGAGAGAGTGTGTGTTTCGGATTGGTGGGAGAGAGAGAGAGTTAGTGTAGGATTGGAGAGACAGAGTGTGTGTGTTGGATTGGAGAGAGAGAGTGTGTAGGATTGGAGAGAGAGAGAATGTGTCGGATTGGAGAGAGAGAGAGTGTGTGTAGGATTGGAGAGAGAGAAAGTGTGTAGCATTGGAGAGAGAGAGAGAGAGTGTAGGATTGGAGAGAGAGAGAGAGAGAGTGTAGGATTGGAGAGAGAGAGAGAGTGTAGGATTGGAGAGAGAGAGAGAGAGAGTGTAGGATTGGAAAGAGAGAGAGTGTGTGTAGGATTGGAGGGGAAGAGAGAGTGTGTGTAGGATTGGAGAGAGAGTGTGTAGGATTGGAGAGAGAGAGTGTGTAGGATCGGAGAGAGAGAGAGTGTGTAGGATCGGAGAGAGAGAGAGAGAGTGTGTAGGATCGGAGAGAGAGAGAGAGTGTGTAGGATCGGAGAGAGAGAGTGTGTGTAGGATTGGAGAGAGAGAGAGAGTTTAGGATTGGAGAGAGAGAGAGAGTGTAGGATTGGAGAGAGAGAGAGAGTGTGCGTAGGATTTGATAGAGAGAGAGTGTGTAGGATTGGAGAGAGAGAGTGCGTGTAGGATTGGAGAGAGAGAGTGTGTGTAGGATTGGAGAGAGAGAGAGTGTGTAGGATTGGAGAGAGAGTGTGTGTAGGATTGGAGAGAGAGAGAGTGTGAAGTATTGGAGAGAGAGAGTGCAGGATTGGAGAGAGAGAGAGAGTGCAGGATTGGAGAGAGAGAGAGAGTGTAGGATCGGAGAGAGAGAAAGAGTGTGTGTAGGATTGGAGGGAGAGAGGGAGTGTGTAGTATTGGAGGGAGAGAGAGTGTGTGTAGGATTGGAGAGAGAGAGTGTGTAGGATTGGAGAGAGAGAGGGTGTAGGATTGGAGAGAGAGAGGGTGTAGGATTGGAGAGAGAGAATGTGTGGGATCGGAGAGAGAGAGAGTGTGTGTAGGATCGGAGAGAGAGACAGAGTGTGTAGGATCGGACAGAGAGAGAGAGAGTGTAGGATTGGAGAGAGAGAGAGAGTGTGTTGGATCGGAGAGAGAGACAGATTGTGTAGGATCGGAGAGAGAGACAGAATGTGTAGGATCGGAGAGAGAGAGAGAGTGTGGAGGATCGGAGAGAGAGAGAGTGTGTAGGATTGGAGAGACAGACAGAGTGTGTGTAGGATTGGAGGGAGAGAGAGTGTGTAGGATTGGAGAGAGAGAGAGAGAGTATATTTAGGATTGGAGAGAGAGAGCGTGTGTAGCATTGGAGAGAGAGAGAGAGAGCGAGAGTGTGCAGGTTTGGAGAGAGAGAGAGTGTTTGTGTAGGATTGGAGAGGGAGAGAGTGTGTGTATAGGATTGGTGGGAGAGAGAGAGTGAGTGTAAGATTGGAGAGAGAGAGTGTGTGTGTTGGATTGGAGAGAGAGAGAGTGTGTAGTATTGGAGAGAGAGAGAGTGTGTAGGATTGGAGAGAGAGAGTGTAGGATTGGAGAGAGAGAGTGTAGGATTGGAGAGAGAGAGTGTAGGATTGGAGAGAGAGAGTGTGTCGGATTGGAGAGAGAGAGAGTGTGTAGGATTGGAGAGAGAGAGAGAGTGTGTCGGGTTGGAGAGAGAGAGAGTGTGTCGGATTGGAGAGAGAAGTGTGTCGGATTGGAGAGAGAGAGAGTGTGCAGGATTGGAGAGAGAGAGAGTGTGTGTAGGATTGGAGAGAGAGAAAGTGTGTAGCATTGGAGAGAGAGAGAGAGTGTGCAGGATTGGAGAGGGAGAGAGTGTGTGTAGGATTGGAGAGAGAGAGTGTGTAGCATTGGAGAGAGAGAGAGTGTGTGCAGGATTAGAGAGGGAGAGAGAGAGTGTGTAGGATTGGAGAGAGAGAGAGTGTGTGTAGGATTGGTGAGAGAGAGAGTGTGTAGCATTGGAGAGAGAGAGAGAGTGTGCAGGATTGGAGAGAGAGAGAGTGTGTGCTTCGGATTGGTGGGAGAGCGAGAGAGTGAGTGTAGGATTGGAGAGACAGAATGTGTGTGTTGGATTGGAGAGAGAGTGTGTGTAGGATTGGAGAGAGAGAGAGTGTGTAGGATTGGAGAGAGAGAGAGTGTGTAGGATTGGAGAGAGAGAGAGTGTGTAGGATTGGAGAGAGAGAGGGAGTGTGTCGGATTGGAGAGAGAGAGGGAGTGTGTCGGATTGGAGAGAGAGAGGGAGTGTGTAGGATTGGAGAGAGAGAGAGAGTGCAGGATTGGAGAGAGAGAGTGTGTAGGATTGGAGAGAGAGAGAGTGTGAAGAATTGGAGAGAGAGAGAGAGTGTGTCGGATTGGAGAGAGAGAGAGAGAGAGTGTGTCCGATTGGAGAGAGAGAGTGTGTCGGATTGGAGAGAGAGAGGGAGAGAGTGAGTGTAGGATCGGAGAGAGAGAGAGTGTGTTGGATTGGAGAGAGAGAGGGAGAGTGTGTAGGATTGGAGAGAGAGAGAGTGTGCAGGATTGGAGAGAGAGAGTGTGTGTGTAGGATTGGAGAGAGAGAAAGTGTGTAGCATTGGAGAGAGAGAGAGAGTGTGCAGGATTGGAGAGGGAGAGAGAGAGAGTGTGTAGGATTGGAGAGAGTGAGAGAGAGAATGTGTGTAGGATTGGAGAGAGAGAGTGTGTAGCATTGGAGAGAGAGAGAGTGTGTGCAGGATTGGAGAGGGAGAAAGAGAGTGTGTCGGATTGGAGAGAGAGGGAGAGAGTGAGTGTAGGATCGGAGAGAGAGAGAGTGTGTTGGATTGGAGAGAGAGAGCGAGAGTGTGTAGGATTGGAGAGAGAGAGTGTGTGTAGGATTGGAGAGAGAGAGAGTGTGTGTCGGATTTGAGAGGGAGAGGTTGTCGGATTGGAGAGAGAGAGTGTGTGTAGGATTGGAGAGAGAGAATGTGTAGGATTGGAGAGAGAGAGAGAGAGAGAGTGTCGCATTGGAGAGAGAGAGAGAGAGAGTGTGTCGGATTGGAGAGAGAGAGGGAGAGAGTGAGTGTTGGATTGGAGAGAGAGAGGGAGAGTGTTTAGGATTGGAGAGAGAGAGTGTGTGTAGGATTGGAGAGAGAGAGAGTGTGTGTCGGATTGGAGATAGAGAGTTTGTCGGATTGGAGAGAGAGAGTGTGTGTAGGATTGGAGAGAGAGAATGTGTAGGATTGGAGAGAGAGAGTGTGTGTGTATAGGATTCGAGAAAGAGAGGGAGTGTGTAGGATCGGAGAGAGAGATTGCATAGGATTGGAGGGAGAGAGAGAGAGAGTGAGAGTAGGATTGGAGAGAGAGAGTGAGTGTGCAGGATTGGAGAGAGAGAGAGAGAGTGTAGGATTGGAGAGAGAGAGAGAGAGTGTAGGATTGGAGAGAGAGAGAGAGAGTGTAGGATTGGAGAGAGAGAGAGAGAGAGTGTAGGATTGGAAAGAGAGAGAGAGAGTGTAGGATTGGAGAGAGAGAGAGTGTAGGATCGGAGAGAGAGAGAGTGTGTAGGATCGGAGAGAGAGAGAGAGAGAGTGTGTAGGATCGGAGAGAGAGACAGAGTGTGTAGGATCGGAGAGAGAGAGTGTGTGTAGGATTGGAGAGAGAGAGAGAGTTTAGGATTGGAGAGAGAGAGAGAGTTTAGGATTGGAGAGAGAGAGAGAGAGAGTGTAGGATTGGAGAGAGAGAGTGTGCGTAGGATTTGATAGAGAGAGAGTGTGTGTAGGGTTGGAGAGTGAGAGAGAGTGTGGAGGATTGGAGAGAGAGAGAGTGTGTAGGATTGGAGAGAGAGAGTGCGTGTAGGATTGGAGAGAGAGAGTGTGTGTAGGATTGGAGAGAGAGAGAGTGTGTAGGATTGGAGAGAGAGTGTGTGTAGGATTGGAGAGAGAGAGAGAGTGTAGGATTGGAGAGAGAGAGTGCAGGATTGGAGAGAGAGAGAGAGTGCAGCATTGGAGAGAGAGAGAGTGTAGGATCGGAGAGAGAGAAAGAGTGTGTGTAGGATTGGAGGGAGAGAGGGAGTGTGTAGTATTGGAGGGAGAGAGAGTGTGTGTAGGATTGGAGGGAGAGAGAGTGTGTGTAGGATTGGAGAGAGAGAGGGTGTAGGATTGGAGAGAGAGAGGGTGTAGGATTGGAGAGAGAGAGAGAGTGTGTGTAGGATTGGAGAGAGAGAGGGTGTAGGATTGGAATGAGAGAATGTGTGGGATCGGAGAGAGAGTGTGTGTAGGGTTGGAGAGTGAGAGAGAGTGTGGAGGATTGGAGAGAGAGAGAGTGTGTAGGATTGGAGAGAGAGAGTGCGTGTAGGATTGGAGAGAGAGAGTGTGTGTAGGATTGGAGAGAGAGAGAGTGTGTAGGATTGGAGAGAGAGTGTGTGTAGGATTGGAGAGAGAGAGAGAGTGTAGGATTGGAGAGACAGAGTGCAGGATTGGAGAGAGAGAGAGAGTGCAGCATTGGAGAGAGAGAGAGAGTGTAGGATCGGAGAGAGAGAAAGAGTGTGTGTAGGATTGGAGGGAGAGAGGGAGTGTGTAGTATTGGAGGGAGAGAGAGTGTGTGTAGGATTGGAGAGAGAGAGTGTGTAGGATTGGAGAGAGAGAGGGTGTAGGATTGGAGAGAGAGAGGGTGTAGGATTGGAGAGAGAGAGAGAGTGTGTGTAGGATTGGAGAGAGAGAGGGTGTAGGATTGGAATGAGAGAATGTGTGGGATCGGAGAGAGAGTGTGTGTAGGATCGGAAAGAGAGACAGAGTGTGTAGGATCGGACAGAGAGAGACAGAGTGTGTAGGATCGGACAGAGAGAGAGAGAGTGTAGGATTGGAGAGAGAGAGAGAGAGTGTAGGATTGGAGAGAGAGAGAGAGAGTGTAGGATTGGAGAGAGAGAGAGAGTGTAGGATTGGAGAGAGAGATAGAGAGAGTGTAGGATTGGAGAGAGAGAGAGAGAGAGTGTAGGATTGGAGAGAGAGAGAGAGAGAGTGTAGGATTGGAGAGAGAGAGAGAGTGTAGGATTGGAGAGAGAGAGAGAGTGTAGGATTGGAGAGAGAGAGAGAGAGAGTGTAGGATTGGAAAGAGAGAGAGAGAGAGTGTAGGATTGGAGAGAGAGAGAGTGTAGGATCGGAGAGAGAGAGAGTGTGTAGGATCGGAGAGAGAGACAGAGTGTGTAGGATCGGAGAGAGAGAGTGTGTGTAGGATTGGAGAGAGAGAGAGAGTTTAGGATTGGAGAGAGAGAGAGAGAGAGTGTAGGATTGGAGAGAGAGAGAGTGTGCGTAGGATTTGATAGAGAGAGAGTGTGTGTAGTGTTGGAGAGTGAGAGAGAGTGTGGAGGATTGGAGAGAGAGAGAGTGCGTGTAGGATTGGAGAGAGAGAGTGCGTGTAGGATTGGAGTGAGAGAGTGTGTGTAGGATTGGAGAGAGAGAGAGTGTGTAGGATTGGAGAGAGAGTGTGTGTAGGATTGGAGAGAGAGAGAGAGTGTAGGATTGGAGAGAGAGAGTGCAGGATTGGAGAGAGAGAGAGAGTGCAGCATTGGAGAGAGAGAGAGTGTAGGATCGGAGAGAGAGAAAGAGTGTGTGTAGGATTGGAGGGAGAGAGGGAGTGTGTAGTATTGGAGGGAGAGAGAGTGTGTGTAGGATTGGAGAGAGAGAGTGTGTAGGATTGGAGAGAGAGAGGGTGTAGGATTGGAGAGAGAGAGGGTGTAGGATTGGAGAGAGAGAGAGAGTGTGTGTAGGATTGGAGAGAGAGAGGGTGTAGGATTGGAATGAGAGAATGTGTGGGATCGGAGAGAGAGTGTGTGTAGGATCGGAAAGAGAGACAGAGTGTGTAGGATCGGACAGAGAGAGACAGAGTGTGTAGGATCGGACAGAGAGAGAGAGAGTGTAGGATTGGAGAGAGAGAGAGTGTGTGTTGGATCGGAGAGAGAGACAGATTGTGTAGGATCGGAGAGAGAGACAGAGTGTGTAGGATCGGAGAGAGAGAGAGAGTGTGGAGGATCGGAGAGAGAGAGAGTGTGTAGGATTGGAGAGAGAGATAGAGAGAGTGTAGGATTGGAGAGAGAGAGAGAGAGAGTGTAGGATTGGAGAGAGAGAGAGAGTGTAGGATTGGAGAGAGAGAGAGAGAGAGTGTAGGATTGGAGAGAGAGAGAGAGTGTAGGATTGGAGAGAGAGAGAGAGTGTAGGATTGGAGAGAGAGAGAGAGAGAGTGTAGGATTGGAAAGAGAGAGAGAGAGTGTAGGATTGGAGAGAGAGAGAGTGTAGGATCGGAGAGAGAGAGTATGTGTGTTGGATTGGAGAGAGAGAGTGTGTAGTATTGGAGAGAGAGAGAGTGTGTAGGATTGGAGAGAGAGAGAGAGTTTAGGATTGGAGAGAGAGAGAGAGAGTGTAGGATTGGAGAGAGAGAGAGTGTGCGTAGGATTTGATAGAGAGAGAGTGTGTGTAGGGTTGGAGAGTGAGAGAGAGTGTGGAGGATTGGAGAGAGAGAGAGTGTGTAGGATTGGAGAGAGAGAGTGCGTGTAGGATTGGAGAGAGAGAGTGTGTGTAGGATTGGAGAGAGAGAGAGTGTGTAGGATTGGAGAGAGAGTGTGTGTAGGATTGGAGAGAGAGAGAGAGTGTAGGATTGGAGAGAGAGAGTGCAGGATTGGAGAGAGAGAGAGAGTGCAGCATTGGAGAGAGAGAGAGAGTGTAGGATCGGAGAGAGAGAAAGAGTGTGTGTAGGATTGGAGGGAGAGAGGGAGTGTGTAGTATTGGAGGGAGAGAGAGTGTGTGTAGGATTGGAGAGAGAGAGTGTGTAGGATTGGAGAGAGAGAGGGTGTAGGATTGGAGAGAGAGAGGGTGTAGGATTGGAGAGAGAGAGAGTGTGTGTGTAGGATTGGAGAGAGAGAGGGTGTAGGATTGGAATGAGAGAATGTGTGGGATCGGAGAGAGAGTGTGTGTAGGATCGGAAAGAGAGACAGAGTGTGTAGGATCGGACAGAGAGAGACAGAGTGTGTAGGATCGGACAGAGAGAGAGAGAGTGTAGGATTGGAGAGAGAGAGAGTGTGTGTTGGATCGGAGAGAGAGGCAGATTGTGTAGGATCGGAGAGAGAGACAGAGTGTGTAGGATCGGAGAGAGAGAGAGAGTGTGGAGGATCGGAGAGAGAGAGAGTGTGTAGGATTGGAGAGACAGACAGAGTGTGTGTAGGATTGGAGGGAGAGAGAGAGAGAGTGTGTAGGATTGGAGAGAGAGAGAGAGAGTATATGTAGGATTGGAGAGAGAGAGCGTGTGTAGCATTGGAGAGAGAGAGAGAGAGAGTGTGTGTAGGATTGGAGAGGGAGAGAGAGAGAGTGTGTGTAGGATAGGAGAGAGAGAGAAAGAGTGTGTGTAGGATTGGAGAGAGAGAGAGTGTGTAGCATTGGAGAGAGAGAGAGAGAGAGCGAGAGTGTGCAGGTTTGGAGAGAGAGAGAGTGTTTGTGTAGGATTGGAGAGGGAGAGAGTGTGTGTATAGGATTGGTGGGAGAGAGAGAGTGAGTGTAGGATTGGAGAGAGAGAGTGTGTGTGTTGGATTGGAGAGAGAGAGTGTGTAGTATTGGAGAGAGAGAGAGTGTGTAGGATTGGAGAGAGAGAGTGTAGGATTGGAGAGAGAGAGTGTAGGATTGGAGAGAGAGAGTGTGTCGGATTGGAGAGAGAGAGAGTGTGTAGGATTGGAGAGAGAGAGAGAGTGTGTCGGATTGGAGAGAGAGAGAGTGTGTCGGATTGGAGAGAGAAGTGTGTCGGATTGGAGAGAGAGAGAGAGTGTGCAGGATTGGAGAGGGAGAGAGTGTGTGTAGGATTGGAGAGAGAGAGAGAGAATGTGTGTAGGATTGGAGAGAGAGAGTGTGTAGCATTGGAGAGAGAGAGTGTGTGTGCAGGATTAGAGAGGGAGAGAGAGAGAGTGTGTAGGATTGGAGAGAGAGAGAGAGTGTGTGTAGGATTGGTGAGAGAGAGAGTGTGTAGCATTGGAGAGAGAGAGAGAGTGTGCAGGATTGGAGAGAGAGAGAGTGTGTGCTTCGGATTGGTGGGAGAGAGAGAGAGTGAGTGTAGGATTGGAGAGACAGAGTGTGTGTGTTGGATTGGAGAGAGAGTGAGTGTAGGATTGGAGAGAGAGAGTGTGTGTGTTGGATTGGAGAGAGAGAGTGTGTAGTATTGGAGAGAGAGAGAGTGTGTAGGATTGGAGAGAGAGAGGGAGTGTGTCGGATTGGAGAGAGAGAGGGAGTGTGTCGGATTGGAGAGAGAGAGGGAGTGTGTAGGATTGGAGAGAGAGAGAGAGTGCAGGATTGGAGAGAGAGAGTGTGTAGGATTGGAGAGAGAGAGAGTGTGAAGAATTGGAGAGAGAGAGAGAGTGTGTCGGATTGGAGAGAGAGAGAGAGAGAGTGTGTCCGATTGGAGAGAGAGAGTGTGTCGGATTGGAGAGAGAGAGGGAGAGAGTGAGTGTAGGATCGGAGAGAGAGAGAGTGTGTTGAATTGGAGAGAGAGAGGGAGAGTGTGTAGGATTGGAGAGAGAGAGTGTGTGCAGGATTGGAGAGAGAGAGTGTGTGTGTAGGATTGGAGAGAGAGAAAGTGTGTAGCATTGGAGAGAGAGAGAGAGTGTGCAGGATTGGAGAGGGAGAGAGAGAGAGTATGTAGGATTGGAGAGAGTGAGAGAGAGAATGTGTGTAGGATTGGAGAGAGAGAGTGTGTAGCATTGGAGAGAGAGAGAGTGTGTGCAGGATTGGAGAGGGAGAGAGAGAGAGTGTGTCGGATTGGAGAGAGAGGGAGAGAGTGAGTGTAGGATCGGAGAGAGAGAGTGTGTGTTGGATTGGAGAGAGAGAGGGAGAGTGTGTAGGATTGGAGAGAGAGAGTGTGTGTAGGATTGGAGAGAGAGAGAGTGTGTGTCGGATTTGAGAGAGAGAGGTTGTCGGATTGGAGAGAGAGAGTGTGTGTAGGATTGGAGAGAGAGAATGTGTAGGATTGGAGAGAGAGAGAGAGAGAGTGTGTCGGATTGGAGAGAGAGAGGGAGAGAGTGAGTGTTGGATTGGAGAGAGAGAGGGAGAGTGTTTAGGATTGGAGAGAGAGAGTGTGTGTAGGATTGGAGAGAGAGAGAGTGTGTGTCGGATTGGAGATAGAGAGTTTGTCGGATTGGAGAGAGAGAGTGTGTGTAGGATTGGAGAGAGAGAATGTGTAGGATTGGAGAGAGAGAGAGTGTGTGTATAGGATTCGAGAAAGAGAGGGAGTGTGTAGGATCGGAGAGAGAGATTGTATAGGATTGGAGGGAGAGAGAGAGAGAGTGAGAGTAGGATTGGAGAGAGAGAGTGAGTGTGCAGGATTGGAGAGAGAGAGAGAGAGTGTAGGATTGGAGAGAGAGAGAGAGAGAGTGTAGGATTGGAGAGAGAGAGAGAGTGTAGGATTGGAGAGAGAGAGAGAGAGAGTGTAGGATTGGAAAGAGAGAGAGAGAGTGTAGGATTGGAGAGAGAGAGAGTGTAGGATCGGAGAGAGAGAGAGAGAGAGTGTGTAGGATCGGAGAGAGAGACAGAGTGTGTAGGATCGGAGAGAGAGAGTGTGTGTAGGATTGGAGAGAGAGAGAGAGTTTAGGATTGGAGAGAGAGAGAGAGTGTAGGATTGGAGAGAGAGAGAGTGTGCGTAGGATTTGATAGAGAGAGAGTGTGTGTAGGGTTGGAGAGTGAGAGAGAGTGTGGAGGATTGGAGAGAGAGAGAGTGCGTGTAGGATTGGAGAGAGAGAGTGCGTGTAGGATTGGAGAGAGAGAGTGTGTGTAGGATTGGAGAGAGAGAGAGTGTGTAGGATTGGAGAGAGAGTGTGTGTAGGATTGGAGAGAGAGAGAGAGTGTAGGATTGGAGAGAGAGAGTGCAGGATTGGAGAGAGAGAGAGAGTGCAGCATTGGAGAGAGAGAGAGAGTGTAGGATCGGAGAGAGAGAAAGAGTGTGTGTAGGATTGGAGGGAGAGAGGGAGTGTGTAGTATTGGAGGGAGAGAGAGTGTGTGTAGGATTGGAGAGAGAGAGTGTGTAGGATTGGAGAGAGAGAGGGTGTAGGTTTGGAGAGAGAGAGGGTGTAGGATTGGAGAGAGAGAGAGAGTGTGTGTAGGATTGGAGAGAGAGAGGGTGTAGGATTGGAATGAGAGAATGTGTGGGATCGGAGAGAGAGTGTGTGTAGGATCGGAAAGAGAGACAGAGTGTGTAGGATCGGACAGAGAGAGACAGAGTGTGTAGGATCGGACAGAGAGAGAGAGAGTGTAGGATTGGAGAGAGAGAGAGTGTGTGTTGGATCGGAGAGAGAGACAGATTGTGTAGGATCGGAGAGAGAGACAGAGTGTGTAGGATCGGAGAGAGAGAGAGTGTGGAGGATCGGAGAGAGAGAGAGTGTGTAGGATTGGAGAGACAGAGTGTGTGTTGGATTGGAGAGAGAGTGAGTGTAGGATTGGAGAGAGAGAGTGTGTGTGTTGGATTGGAGAGAGAGAGTGTGTAGTATTGGAGAGAGAGAGAGTGTGTAGGATTGGAGAGAGAGAGGGAGTGTGTCGGATTGGAGAGAGAGAGGGAGTGTGTCGGATTGGAGAGAGAGAGGGAGTGTGTAGGATTGGAGAGAGAGAGAGAGTGCAGGATTGGAGAGAGAGAGTGTGTAGGATTGGAGAGAGAGAGAGTGTGAAGAATTGGAGAGAGAGAGAGAGTGTGTCGGATTGGAGAGAGAGAGAGAGAGAGTGTGTCCGATTGGAGAGAGAGAGTGTGTCGGATTGGAGAGAGAGAGGGAGAGAGTGAGTGTAGGATCGGAGAGAGAGACAGATTGTGTAGGATCGGAGAGAGAGACAGAGTGTGTAGGATCGGAGAGAGAGAGAGAGTGTGGAGGATCGGAGAGAGAGAGAGTGTGTAGGATTGGAGAGACAGACAGAGTGTGTGTAGGATTGGAGGGAGAGAGAGAGAGAGTGTGTAGGATTGGAGAGAGAGAGAGAGAGTATATGTAGGATTGGAGAGAGAGAGCGTGTGTAGCATTGGAGAGAGAGAGAGAGAGAGTGTGTGTAGGATTGGAGAGAGAGAGAGAGTGTAGGATTGGAGAGAGAGAGTGCAGGATTGGAGAGAGAGAGAGAGTGCAGCATTGGAGAGAGAGAGTGAGTGTAGGATTGGAGAGAGAGAGTGTGTGTGTTGGATTGGAGAGAGAGAGTGTGTAGTATTGGAGAGAGAGAGAGTGTGTAGGATTGGAGAGAGAGAGTGTAGAATTGGAGAGAGAGAGTGTAGGATTGGAGAGAGAGAGTGTGTCGGATTGGAGAGAGAGAGAGTGTGTAGGATTGGAGAGAGAGAGAGAGTGTGTCGGATTGGAGAGAGAGAGAGTGTGTCGGATTGGAGAGAGAAGTGTGTCGGATTGGAGAGAGAGAGAGAGTGTGCAGGATTGGAGAGGGAGAGAGTGTGTGTAGGATTGGAGAGAGAGAGAGAGAATGTGTGTAGGATTGGAGAGAGAGAGTGTGTAGCATTGGAGAGAGAGAGAGTGTGTGCAGGATTAGAGAGGGAGAGAGAGAGAGTGTGTAGGATTGGAGAGAGAGAGAGAGTGTGTGTAGGATTGGTGAGAGAGAGAGTGTGTAGCATTGGAGAGAGAGAGAGAGTGTGCAGGATTGGAGAGAGAGAGAGTGTGTGCTTCGGATTGGTGGGAGAGAGAGAGAGTGAGTGTAGGATTGGAGAGACAGAGTGTGTGTGTTGGATTGGAGAGAGAGTGAGTGTAGGATTGGAGAGAGAGAGTGTGTGTGTTGGATTGGAGAGAGAGAGTGTGTAGTATTGGAGAGAGAGAGAGTGTGTAGTATTGGAGAGAGAGAGAGTGTGTAGGATTGGAGAGAGAGAGTGTAGGATTGGAGAGAGAGAGTGTAGGATTGGAGAGAGAGAGTGTGTCGGATTGGAGAGAGAGAGAGTGTGTAGGATTGGAGAGAGAGAGAGAGTGTGTCGGATTGGAGAGAGAGAGAGTGTGTCGGATTGGAGAGAGAAGTGTGTCGGATTGGAGAGAGAGAGAGTGTGCAGGATTGGAGAGAGAGAGAGTGTGTGTAGGATTGGAGAGAGAGAATGTGTGTAGCATTGGAGAGAGAGAGAGAGTGTGCAGGATTGGAGAGGGAGAGAGTGTGTGCTTCGGATTGGTGGGAGAGAGAGAGAGTGAGTGTTGGATTGGAGAGACAGAGTGTGTGTGTTGGATTGGAGAGAGAGTGTGTGTAGGATTGGAGAGAGAGAGAGTGTGTAGGATTGGAGAGAGAGAGAGTGTGAAGAATTGGAGAGAGAGAGAGAGTGTGTCGGATTGGAGAGAGAGAGAGAGAGAGTGTGTCCGATTGGAGAGAGAGAGTGTGTCGGATTGGAGAGAGAGAGGGAGAGTGTGTAGGATTGGAGAGAGAGAGAGTGTGCAGGATGAGAGAGAGAGAGAATGTGTAGGATTGGAGAGAGAGAAAGTGTGTAGCATTGGAGAGAGAGAGAGTGTGCAGGATTGGAGAGGGAGAGAGAGAGAGTGTGTAGGATTGGAGAGAGAGAGAGAGAGAATGTGTGTAGGATTGGAGAGTGAGAGTGTGTAGCATTGGAGAGAGAGAGAGTGTGTGCAGGATTGGAGAGGGAGAGAGAGAGAGTGTGTCGGATTGGAGAGAGAGAGGGAGAGAGTGAGTGTAGGATCGGAGAGAGAGAGAGTGTGTTGGATTGGAGAGAGAGAGGGAGAGTGTGTAGGATTGGAGAGAGAGAGTGTGTGTCGGATTTGAGAGAGAGAGGTTGTCGGATTGGAGAGAGAGAGTGTGTGTAGGATTGGAGAGAGAGAATGTGTAGGATTGGAGAGAGAGAGAGAGAGAGAGAGTGTCGGATTGGAGTCAGAGAGAGAGAGAGTGTGTCGGATTGGAGAGAGAGAGGGAGAGAGTGAGTGTTGGATTGGAGAGAGAGAGGGAGAATGTTTAGGATTGGAGAGAGAGAGTGTGTAGGATTGGAGAGAGAGAGAGTGTGTGTCGGATTGGAGATAGAGAGTTTGTCGGATTGGAGAGAGAGAGTGTGTGTAGGATTGGAGAGAGAGAATGTGTAGGATTGGAGAGAGAGAGAGTGTGTGTATAGGATTCGAGAAAGAGAGGGAGTGTGTAGGATCGGAGAGAGAGATTGTATAGGATTGGAGGGAGAGAGAGAGAGCTTGAGAGTAGGATTGGAGAGAGAGAGTGAGTGTGCAGGATTGGAGAGAGAGCGAGAGAGTGAGTGTAGGATTAGAGAGGGAGAGAGAGAGAGTGTGTATAGGATTGGTGGGAGAGAGAGAGAGTGAGTAGGATTGGAGAGAGAGAGAGTGTGTAGGATTGCAGAGAGAGAGAGAGTGTGTAGGATTGGAGAGAGAGAGAGTGTGTCGGATTGGAGAGAGAGAGAGTGTGCAGGATTGGAGAGAGCGAGACTGTGTAGGATTGGAGAGATAGATTTTGTAGGATTGGAGGGAGAGAGAGAGAGAGTGAGTGCATGATTGGAGAGAGAGAGTGTGTAGGATTGGAGAGAGAGAGACAGTGTGCAGGATTGGAGAGAGAGAGAGAGTGTGTAGGATTGGAGAGGGGGAGAGAGAGTGTGTAGGATTGGAGAGAGAGAGAGTGTGTGTTTCGGATTGGTGGGAGAGAGAGAGAGTGAGTGTAGGATTGGAGAGACAGAGTGTGTGTGTTGGATTGGAGAGAGAGAGTGTGTAGGATTGGAGAGAGAGAGAATGTGTCGGATTGGAGAGAGAGAGAGTGTGTGTAGGATTGGAGAGAGAGAAAGTGTGTAGCATTGGAGAAGGAGAGAAGCAGAGTGTGTAGGATTGCAGAGAGAGAGAGAGAGTGTAGGATTGGAGAGAGAGAGAGAGTGTAGGATTGGAGAGAGAGAGAGAGTGTAGGATTGGAGAGAGAGAGAGAGAGAGTGTAGGATTGGAAAGAGAGAGAGAGAGTGTAGGATTGGAGAGAGAGAGAGTGTAGGATCGGGGAGAGAGACAGAGTGTGTGTAGGATTGGAGGGAGAGAGAGAGTGTGTAGGATTGGAGGGAGAGAGAGAGTGTGTAGGATTGGAGAGAGAGAGAGTGTGTGTAGGATTGGAGGGAAAGAGAGAGTGTGTGTAGGATTGGAGAGAGAGAGTGTGTAGGATTGGAGAGAGAGAGTGTGTAGGATCGGAGAGAGAGAGAGTGTGTAGGATCGGAGAGAGAGAGAGAGAGTGTGTAGGATCGGAGAGAGAGAGAGAGTGTGTAGGATCGGAGAGAAAGAGTGTGTGTAGGATTGGAGAGAGAGAGAGAGTTTAGGATTGGAGAGAGAGGGAGAGAGAGTGTAGGATTGGAGAGAGAGAGAGTGTGCGTAGGATTTGATAGAGAGAGAGTGTGTGTAGGGTTGGAGAGTGAGAGAGAGTGTGGAGGATTGGAGAGAGAGAGAGTGTGTAGGATTGGAGAGAGAGAGTGTGTGTAGGATTGGAGAGAGAGAGTGCGTGTAGGATTGGAGAGAGAGAGTGCGTGTAGGATTGGAGAGAGAGAGTGTGTGTAGGATTGGAGAGAGAGAGAGTGTGTAGGATTGGAGAGAGAGTGTGTGTAGGATTGGAGAGAGAGAGAGAGTGTAGGATTGGAGAGAGAGAGTGCAGGATTGGAGAGAGAGAGAGAGTGCAGGATTGGAGAGAGAGAGAGAGTGTAGGATCGGAGAGGGAGAAAGAGTGTGTGTAGGATTGGAGGGAGAGAGGGAGTGTGTAGGATTGGAGGGAGAGAGAGTGTGTGTAGGATTGGAGAGAGAGAGTGTGTAGGATTGGAGAGAGAGAGGGTGTAGGATTGGAGAGAGAGAGGGTGTAGGATTGGAGAGAGAGAGAGTGTGTGTAGGATTGGAGAGAGAGAGTGTGTAGGATTGGAGAGAGAGAATGTGTGGGATCGGAGAGAGAGAGAGTGTGTGTAGGATCCGAGAGAGAGACAGAGTGTGTAGGATCGGACAGAGAGAGAGAGAGTGTAGGATTGGAGAGAGAGAGAGAGTGTGTTGGATCGGAGAGAGAGACAGATTGTGTAGGATCGGAGAGAGAGACAGAGTGTGTAGGATCGGAGAGAGAGAGAGAGAGAGTGTGGAGGGTCGGAGAGAGAGAGAGTGTGTAGGATTGGAGAGACAGACAGAGTGTGTGTAGGATTGGAGGGAGAGAGAGAGAGTGTGTAGGATTGGAGAGAGAGAGAGTGTGTAGCATTGGAGAGAGAGAGAGAGCGAGAGTGTGCAGGTTTGGAGTGAGAGAGAGTGTTTGTGTAGGATTGGAGAGGGAGAGAGTGTGTGTATAGGATTGGTGGGAGAGAGAGAGTGAGTGTAGGATTGGAGAGAGAGAGTGTGTGTGTTGGATTGGAGAGAGAGAGTGTGTAGTATTGGAGAGAGAGAGAGTGTGTACGATTGGAGAGAGAGAGTGTAGGATTGGAGAGAGAGAGTGTAGGATTGGAGAGAGAGAGTGTGTCGGATTGGAGAGAGAGAGAGTGTGTAGGATTGGAGAGAGAGAGAGAGTGTGTCGGATTGGAGAGAGAGAGAGTGTGTCGGATTGGAGAGAGAAGTGTGTCGGATTGGAGAGAGAGAGAGTGTGCAGGATTGGAGAGAGAGAGAGTGTGTGTAGGATTGGAGAGAGAGAGAGTGTGTAGGATTGGAGAGAGAGTGTGTGCAGGATTGGAGAGAGAGAGAGAGTGTAGGATTGGAGAGAGAGAGTGCAGGATTGGAGAGAGAGAGAGAGTGCAGCATTGGAGAGAGAGAGAGAGTGTAGGATCGGAGAGAGAGAAAGAGTGTGTGTAGGATTGGAGGGAGAGAGGGAGTGTGTAGTATTGGAGGGAGAGAGAGTGTGTGTAGGATTGGAGAGAGAGAGGGTGTAGGATTGGTGAGAGAGAGGGTGTAGGATTGGAGAGAGAGAGAGAGTGTGTGTAGGATTGGAGAGAGAGAGGGTGTAGGATTGGAATGAGAGAATGTGTGGGATCGGAGAGAGAGTGTGTGTAGGATCGGAGAGAGAGACAGAGTGTGTAGGATCGGACAGAGAGAGACAGAGTGTGTAGGATCGGACAGAGAGAGAGAGAGTGTAGGATTGGAGAGAGAGAGAGAGTGTGTTGGATCGGAGAGAGAGACAGATTGTGTAGGATCGGAGAGAGAGACAGAGTGTGTAGGATCGGAGAGAGAGAGAGAGTGTGTGTAGGATTGGAGAGACAGACAGAGTGTGTGTAGGATTGGAGGGAGAGAGAGAGAGAGTGTGTAGGATTGGAGAGAGAGAGAGAGAGTATATGTAGGATTGGAGAGAGAGAGCGTGTGTAGCATTGGAGAGAGAGAGAGAGAGAGTGTGTGTAGGATTGGAGAGGGAGAGAGAGAGAGTGTGTGTAGGATAGGAGAGAGAGAGAAAGAGTGTGTGTAGGATTGGAGAGAGAGAGAGTGTGTAGCATTGGAGAGAGAGAGAGAGAGCGAGAGTGTGCAGGTTTGGAGAGAGAGAGAGTGTTTGTGTAGGATTGGAGAGGGAGAGAGTGTGTGTATAGGATTGGTGGGAGAGAGAGAGTGAGTGTAGGATTGGAGAGAGAGAGTGTGTGTGTTGGATTGGAGAGAGAGAGTGTGTAGTATTGGAGAGAGAGAGAGTGTGTAGGATTGGAGAGAGAGAGTGTAGGATTGGAGAGAGAGAGTGTAGGATTGGAGAGAGAGAGTGTGTCGGATTGGAGAGAGAGAGAGTGTGAAGAATTGGAGAGAGAGAGAGAGTGTGTCGGATTGGAGAGAGAGAGAGAGAGAGAGTGTGTCCGATTGGAGAGAGAGAGTGTGTTGGATTGGAGAGAGAGAGGGAGAGAGTGAGTGTAGGATCGGAGAGAGAGAGAGTGTGTTGGATTGGAGAGAGAGAGGGAGAGTGTGTAGGATTGGAGAGAGAGAGAGTGTGCAGGATTGGAGAGAGAGAGTGTGTGTGTAGGATTGGAGAGAGAGAAAGTGTGTAGCATTGGAGAGAGAGAGAGTGTGCAGGATTGGAGAGGGAGAGAGAGAGAGTGTGTAGGATTGGAGAGAGTGAGAGAGAGAATGTGTGTAGGATTGGAGAGAGAGAGTGTGTAGCATTGGAGAGAGAGAGAGTGTGTGCAGGATTGGAGAGGGAGAGAGAGAGAGTGTGTCGGATTGGAGAGAGAGGGAGAGAGTGAGTGTAGGATCGGAGAGAGAGAGTGTGTGTTGGATTGGAGAGAGAGAGGGAGAGTGTGTAGGATTGGAGAGAGAGAGTGTGTGTAGGATTGGAGAGAGAGAGTGTGTGTGTTGGATTGGAGAGAGAGAGTGTGTAGTATTGGAGAGAGAGAGAGTGTGTAGGATTGGAGAGAGAGAGTGTAGGATTGGAGAGAGAGAGTGTAGGATTGGAGAGAGAGAGTGTGTCGGATTGGAGAGAGAGAGAGTGTGTAGGATTGGAGAGAGAGAGAGAGTGTGTCGGATTGGAGAGAGAGAGAGTGTGTGCAGGATTGGAGAGGGAGAGAGAGAGAGTGTGTAGGATTGGAGAGAGAGAGAGAGAATGTGTGTAGGATTGGAGAGAGAGAGTGTGTAGCATTGGAGAGAGAGAGAGTGTGTGCAGGATTAGAGAGGGAGAGAGAGAGAGTGTGTAGGATTGGAGAGAGAGAGAGAGTGTGTGTAGGATTGGTGAGAGAGAGAGTGTGTAGCATTGGAGAGAGAGAGAGAGTGTGCAGGATTGGAGAGAGAGAGAGTGTGTGCTTCGGATTGGTGGGAGAGAGAGAGAGTGAGTGTAGGATTGGAGAGACAGAGTGTGTGTGTTGGATTGGAGAGAGAGTGAGTGTAGGATTGGAGAGAGAGAGTGTGTGTGTTGGATTGGAGAGAGAGAGTGTGTAGTATTGGAGAGAGAGAGAGTGTGTAGGATTGGAGAGAGAGAGGTAGTGTGTCGGATTGGAGAGAGAGAGGGAGTGTGTCGGATTGGAGAGAGAGAGGGAGTGTGTAGGATTGGAGAGAGAGAGAGTGCAGGATTGGAGAGAGAGAGTGTGTAGGATTGGAGAGAGAGAGAGTGTGAAGAATTGGAGAGAGAGAGAGAGTGTGTCGGATTGGAGAGAGAGAGAGAGAGAGAGTGTGTCCGATTGGAGAGAGAGAGTGTGTCGGATTGGAGAGAGAGAGGGAGAGAGTGAGTGTAGGATCGGAGAGAGAGAGAGTGTGTTGGATTGGAGAGAGAGAGGGAGAGTGTGTAGGATTGGAGAGAGAGAGAGTGTGCAGGATTGGAGAGAGAGAGTGTGTGTGTAGGATTGGAGAGAGAGAAAGTGTGTAGCATTGGAGAGAGAGAGAGAGTGTGCAGGATTGGAGAGGGAGAGAGAGAGAGTGTGTAGGATTGGAGAGAGTGAGAGAGAGAATGTGTGTAGGATTGGAGAGAGAGAGTGTGTAGCATTGGAGAGAGAGAGAGTGTGTGCAGGATTGGAGAGGGAGAGAGAGAGAGTGTGTCGGATTGGAGAGAGAGGGAGAGAGTGAGTGTAGGATCGGAGAGAGAGAGAGTGTGTTGGATTGGAGAGAGAGAGTGTGTGTAGGATTGGAGAGAGAGAGTGAGTGTAGGATTGGAGAGAGAGAGAGTGTGTGTCGGATTTGAGAGAGAGAGGTTGTCGGATTGGAGAGAGAAAGTGTGTGTAGGATTGGAGAGAGAGAATGTGTAGGATTGGAGAGAGAGAGAGAGAGTGTGTCGCATTGGAGAGAGAGAGAGAGAGAGTGTGTCGGATTGGAGAGAGAGAGGGAGAGAGTGAGTGTTGGATTGGAGAGAGAGAGGGAGAGTGTTTAGGATTGGAGAGAGAGAGTGTGTGTAGGATTGGAGAGAGAGAGAGTGTGTGTAGGATTGGAGAGAGAGAGAGTGTGTGTAGGATTGGAGAGAGAGAGAGTATGTGTCGGATTGGAGATAGAGAGTTTGTCGGATTGGAGAGAGAGAGTGTGTGTAGGATTGGAGAGAGAGAATGTGTAGGATTGGAGAGAGAGAGAGTGTGTGTATAGGATTCGAGAAAGAGAGGGAGTGTGTAGGATCGGAGAGAGAGATTGTATAGGATTGGAGGGAGAGAGAGAGAGAGTGAGAGTAGGATTGGAGAGAGAGAGTGAGTGTGCAGGATTGGAGAGAGAGAGAGAGAGTGTAGGATTGGAGAGAGAGAGAGAGAGAGTGTAGGATTGGAGAGAGAGAGAGAGAGTGTAGGATTGGAGAGAGAGAGAGAGAGTGTAGGATTGGAAAGAGAGAGAGAGAGTGTAGGATTGGAGAGAGAGAGAGTGTAGGATCGGAGAGAGAGAGAGTGTGTAGGATCGGAGAGAGAGAGAGAGAGAGTGTGTAGGATCGGAGAGAGAGACAGAGTGTGTAGGATCGGAGAGAGAGAGTGTGTGTAGGATTGGAGAGAGAGAGAGAGTTTAGGATTGGAGAGAGAGAGAGAGAGAGTGTAGGATTGGAGAGAGAGAGAGTGTGCGTAGGATTTGATAGAGAGAGAGTGTGTGTAGGGTTGGAGAGTGAGAGAGAGTGTGGAGGATTGGAGAGAGAGAGAGTGTGTAGGATTGGAGAGAGAGAGTGCGTGTAGGATTGGAGAGAGAGAGTGTGTGTAGGATTGGAGAGAGAGAGAGTGTGTAGGATTGGAGAGAGAGTGTGTGTAGGATTGGAGAGAGAGAGAGTGTAGGATTGGAGAGAGAGAGTGCAGGATTGGAGAGAGAGAGAGAGTGCAGCATTGGAGAGAGAGAGAGAGTGTAGGATCGGAGAGAGAGAAAGAGTGTGTGTAGGATTGGAGGGAGAGAGAGAGAGTGTGTAGGATTGGAGAGAGAGAGAGAGAGTATATGTAGGATTGGAGAGAGAGAGCGTGTGTAGTATTGGAGAGAGAGAGAGAGAGAGAGAGTGTGTGTAGGATTGGAGAGGCAGAGAGAGAGAGTGTGTGTAGGATAGGAGAGAGAGAGAAAGAGTGTGTGTAGGATTGGAGAGAGAGAGAGTGTGTAGCATTGGAGAGAGAGAGAGAGAGCGAGAGTGTGCAGGTTTGGAGAGAGAGAGAGTGTTTGTGTAGGATTGGACAGGGAGAGAGTGTGTGTATAGGATTGGTGGGAGAGAGAGAGTGAGTGTAGGATTGGAGAGAGAGAGTGAGTGTGTAGGATTGGAGAGAGAGAGTGTAGGATTGGAGAGAGAGAGTGTAGGATTGGAGAGAGAGAGTGTGTCGGATTGGAGAGAGAGAGAGTGTGTAGGATTGGAGAGAGAGAGAGAGTGTGTCGGATTGGAGAGAGAGAGAGTGTGTCGGATTGGAGAGAGAAGTGTGTCGGATTGGAGAGAGAGAGAGAGTGTGCAGGATTGGAGAGGGAGAGAGTGTGTGTAGGATTGGAGAGAGAGAGAGAGAATGTGTGTAGGATTGGAGAGAGAGAGTGTGTAGCATTGGAGAGAGAGAGTGTGTGCAGGATTAGAGAGGGAGAGAGAGAGAGTGTGTAGGATTGGAGAGAGAGAGAGAGTGTGTGTAGGATTGGTGAGAGAGAGAGTGTGTAGCATTGGAGAGAGAGAGAGAGTGTGCAGGATTGGAGAGAGAGAGAGTGTGTGCTTCGGATTGGTGGGAGAGAGAGAGAGTGAGTGTAGGATTGGAGAGACAGAGTGTGTGTGTTGGATTGGAGAGAGAGTGAGTGTAGGATTGGAGAGAGAGAGTGTGTGTGTTGGATTGGAGAGAGAGAGTGTGTAGTATTGGAGAGAGAGAGAGTGTGTAGGATTGGAGAGAGAGAGTGTAGGATTGGAGAGAGAGAGTGTAGGATTGGAGAGAGAGAGTGTGTCGGATTGGAGAGAGAGAGAGTGTGTAGGATTGGAGAGAGAGAGAGAGTGTGTCGGATTGGAGAGAGAGAGAGTGTGTCGGATTGGAGAGAGAAGTGTGTCGGATTGGAGAGAGAGAGAGTGTGCAGGATTGGACAGAGAGAGAGTGTGTGTAGGATTGGAGAGAGAGAAAGTGTGTAGCATTGGAGAGAGAGAGAGAGTGTGCAGGATTGGAGAGGGAGAGAGTGTGTGTAGGATTGGAGAGAGAGAGAGAGAATGTGTGTAGGATTGGAGAGAGAGAGTGTGTAGCATTGGAGAGAGAGAGAGTGTGTGCAGGATTAGAGAGGGAGAGAGAGAGAGTGTGTAGGATTGGAGAGAGAGAGAGTGTGTGCTTCGGATTGGTGGGAGAGAGAGAGAGTGAGTGTAGGATTGGAGAGACAGAGTGTGTGTGTTGGATTGGAGAGAGAGTGTGTGTAGGATTGGAGAGAGAGAGAGTGTGTAGGATTGGAGAGAGAGAGAGTGTGTAGGATTGGAGAGAGAGAGGGAGTGTGTCGGATTGGAGAGAGAGAGGGAGTGTGTAGGATTGGAGAGAGAGAGAGAGTGCAGGATTGGAGAGAGAGAGTGTGTAGGATTGGAGAGAGAGAGAGTGTGAAGAATTGGAGAGAGAGAGAGAGTGTGTCGGATTGGAGAGAGAGAGAGAGAGTGTGTCCGATTGGAGAGAGAGAGTGTGTCGGATTGGAGAGAGAGAGGGAGAGAGTGAGTGTAGGATCGGAGAGAGAGAGAGTGTGTTGGATTGGAGAGAGAGAGGGAGAGTGTGTAGGATTGGAGAGAGAGAGAGTGTGCAGGATTGGAGAGAGAGAGTGTGTGTGTAGGATTGGAGAGAGAGAAAGTGTGTAGCATTGGAGAGAGAGAGAGTGTGCAGGATTGGAGAGGGAGAGAGAGAGAGTGTGTACGATTGGAGAGAGAGAGAGAGAGAATGTGTGTAGGATTGGAGAGAGAGAGTGTGTAGCATTGGAGAGAGAGAGAGTGTGTGCAGGATTGGAGAGGTAGAGAGAGAGTGTGTGTCGGATTGGAGAGAGAGAGGGAGAGAGTGAGTGTAGGATCGGAGAGAGAGAGAGTGTGTTGGATTGGAGAGAGAGAGGGAGAGTGTGTAGGATTGGAGAGAGAGAGTGTGTGTAGGATTGGAGAGAGAGAGAGTGTGTGTCGGATTTGAGAGAGAGAGGTTGTCGGATTGGAGAGAGAGAGTGTGTGTAGGATTGGAGAGAGAGAATGTGTAGGATTGGAGAGAGAGAGAGAGAGAGAGAGTGTCGGATTGGAGTCAGAGAGAGAGAGAGTGTGTCGGATTGGAGAGAGAGAGGGAGAGAGTGAGTTTGGATTGGAGAGAGAGAGGGAGAGTGTTTAGGATTGGAGAGAGAGAGTGTGTGTAGGATTGGAGAGAGAGAGAGTGTGTGTCGGATTGGAGATAGAGAGTTTGTCGGATTGGAGAGAGAGAGTGTGTGTAGGATTGGAGAGAGAGAATGTGTAGGATTGGAGAGAGAGAGAGTGTGTGTATAGGATTCGAGAAAGAGAGGGAGTGTGTAGGATCGGAGAGAGAGATTGTATAGGATTGGAGGGAGAGAGAGAGAGATTGAGAGTAGGATTGGAGAGAGAGAGTGAGTGTGCAGGATTGGAGAGAGAGAGAGAGAGTGCGTGTAGGATTAGAGAGGGAGAGAGAGAGAGTGTGTATAGGATTGGTGGGAGAGAGAGAGAGTGAGTAGGTTTGGAGAGAGAGTGAGTGTGTAGGATTGCAGAGAGAGAGAGAGTGTGTAGGATTGGAGAGAGAGAGAGTGTGTCGGATTGGAGAGAGAGAGAGTGTGCAGGATTGGAGAGAGCGAGACTGTGTAGGATTGGAGAGATAGATTTTGTAGGATTGGAGGGAGAGAGAGAGAGAGTGAGTGTATGATTGGAGAGAGAGAGTGTGTAGGATTGGAGAGAGAGAGACAGTGTGCAGGATTGGAGAGAGAGAGAGAGTGTGTAGGATTGGAGAGGGGGAGAGAGAGTGTGTAGGATTGGAGAGAGAGAGAGTGTGTGTTTCGGATTGGTGGGAGAGAGAGAGAGTGAGTGTAGGATTGGAGAGACAGTGTGTGTGTGTTGGATTGGAGAGAGAGAGTGTGTAGGATTGGAGAGAGAGAGAATGTGTCGGATTGGAGAGAGAGAGAGTGTGTGTAGGATTGGAGAGAGAGAAAGTGTGTAGCATTGGAGAAGGAGAGAAGCAGAGTGTGTAGGATTGCAGAGAGAGAGAGAGAGTGTAGGATTGGAGAGAGAGAGAGAGTGTAGGATTGGAGAGAGAGAGAGAGAGTGCAGGATTGGAGAGAGAGAGTGAGAGTGTAGGATTGGAAAGAGAGAGAGAGAGTGTAGGATTGGAGAGAGAGAGAGTGTAGGATCGGGGAGAGAGACAGAGTGTGTGTAGGATTGGAGGGAGAGAGAGAGTGTGTAGGATTGGAGGGAGAGAGAGAGTGTGTAGGATTGGAGAGAGAGAGAGTGTGTGTAGGATTGGAGGGAAGGAGAGAGTGTGTGTAGGATTGGAGAGAGAGAGTGTGTAGGATTGGAGACAGAGAGTGTGTAGGATCGGAGAGAGAGAGAGTGTGTAGGATCGGAGAGAGAGAGAGAGAGTGTGTAGGATCGGAGAGAGAGAGAGAGTGTGTAGGATCGGAGAGAAAGAGTGTGTGTAGGATTGGAGAGAGAGAGAGAGTTTAGGATTGGAGAGAGAGGGAGAGAGAGTGTAGGATTGGAGAGAGAGAGAGTGTGCGTAGGATTTGATAGAGAGAGAGTGTGTGTAGGGTTGGAGAGTGAGAGAGAGTGTGGAGGATTGGAGAGAGAGAGAGTGTGTAGGATTGGAGAGAGAGAGTGCGTGTAGGATTGGAGAGAGAGAGTGCGTGTAGGATTGGAGAGAGAGAGTGTGTGTAGGATTGGAGAGAGAGAGAGAGAGTGTAGGATTGGAGAGAGAGAGAGTGTAGGATCGGGGAGAGAGACAGAGTGTGTGTAGGATTGGAGGGAGAGAGAGAGTGTGTGTAGGATTGGAGAGAGAGAGTGTGTAGGATTGGAGACAGAGAGTGTGTAGGATCGGAGAGAGAGAGAGTGTGTAGGATCGGAGAGAGAGAGAGAGAGTGTGTAGGATCGGAGAGAGAGAGAGAGTGTGTAGGATCGGAGAGAAAGAGTGTGTGTAGGATTGGAGAGAGAGAGAGAGTTTAGGATTGGAGAGAGAGGGAGAGAGAGTGTAGGATTGGAGAGAGAGAGAGTGTGCGTAGGATTTGATAGAGAGAGAGTGTGTGTAGGGTTGGAGAGTGAGAGAGAGTGTGGAGGATTGGAGAGAGAGAGAGTGTGTAGGATTGGAGAGAGAGAGTGCGTGTAGGATTGGAGAGAGAGAGTGCGTGTAGGATTGGAGAGAGAGAGTGTGTGTAGGATTGGAGAGAGAGAGAGTGTGTAGGATTGGAGAGAGAGTGTGTGTAGGATTGGAGAGAGAGAGAGAGTGTAGGATTGGAGAGAGAGAGTGCAGGATTGGAGAGAGAGAGAGAGTGCAGGATTGGAGAGAGAGAGAGTGTGTAGGATCGGAGAGAGAGAAAGAGAGTGTGTAGAATTGGAGGGAGAGAGGGAGTGTGTAGGATTGGAGGGAGAGAGAGTGTGTGTTGGATTGGAGAGAGAGTGTGTAGGATTGGAGAGAGAGAGGGTGTAGGATTGGAGAGAGAGAGGGTGTAGGATTGGAGAGAGAGAGAGAGTGTGTGTAGGATTGGAGAGAGAGAGTGTGTAGGATTGGAGAGAGAGAGTGTGTAGGATTGGAGAGAGAGAATGTGTGGGATCGGAGAGAGAGAGAGTGTGTGTAGGATCGGAGAGAGAGACAGAGTGTGTAGGATCGGACAGAGAGAGAGAGCGTGTAGGATTGGAGAGAGAGAGAGAGTGTGTTGGATCGGAGAGAGAGACAGATTGTGTAGGATCGGAGAGAGAGACAGAGTGTGTAGGATCGGAGAGAGAGAGAGAGTGTGTGGAGGATCGGAGAGAGAGAGAGTGTGTAGGATTGGAGAGACAGACAGAGTGTGTGTAGGATTGGAGGGAGAGAGAGAGAGTGTGTAGGATTGGAGAGAGAGAGAGAGAGTGTGTGTAGGATTGGAGAGAGAGAGAGTGTGTAGCATTGGAGAGAGAGAGAGAGCGAGAGTGTGCAGGTTTGGAGAGAGAGAGAGTGTTTGTGTAGGATTGGAGAGGGAGAGAGTGTGTGTATAGGATTGGTGGGAGAGAGAGAGTGAGTGTAGGATTGGAGAGAGAGAGTGTGTGTGTTGGATTGGAGAGAGAGAGTGTGTAGTATTGGAGAGAGAGAGAGAGAGTGTGTAGGATTGGAGAGAGAGAGTGTAGGATTGGAGAGAGAGAGTGTAGGATTGGAGAGAGAGAGTGTGTCGGATTGGAGAGAGAGAGAGTGTGTAGGATTGGAGAGAGAGAGAGAGTGTGTCGGATTGGAGAGAGAGAGAGAGTGTGTCGGATTGGAGAGAGAAGTGTGTCGGATTGGAGAGAGAGAGAGTGTGCAGGATTGGAGAGAGAGAGAGTGTGTGTAGGATTGGAGAGAGAGAGAGTGTGTAGCATTGGAGAGAGAGAGAGAGAGTGTGCAGGATTGGAGAGGGAGAGAGAGAGTGTGTGTAGGATTGGAGAGAGAGAGAGAGATTGTGTGTAGGATTGGAGAGAGAGAGTGTGTAGCATTGGAGAGAGAGAGAGTGTGTGCAGGATTGGAGAGGGATGAGAGAGAGTGTGTAGGATTGGAGAGAGAGAGAGAGTGTGTGTAGGATTGGTGAGAGAGAGAGTGTGTAGCATTGGAGAGAGAGAGAGAGTGTGCAGGATTGGAGAGAGAGAGTGTGTGCTTCGGATTGGTGGGAGAGAGAGAGAGTGAGTGTAGGATTGGAGAGACAGAGTGTGTGTGTTGGATTGGAGAGAGAGTGTGTGTAGGATTGGAGAGAGAGAGAGTGTGTAGGATTGGAGAGAGACAGAGTGTGTAGGATCGGACAGAGAGAGAGAGTGTGTAGGATTGGAGAGAGAGAGGGAGTGTGTCGGATTGGAGAGAGAGAGGGAGTGTGTAGGATTGGAGAGAGAGAGAGAGTGCAGGATTGGAGAGAGAGAGTGTGTAGGATTGGAGAGAGAGAGAGTGTGAAGAATTGGAGAGAGAGAGAGAGTGTGTCGGATTGGAGAGAGAGAGAGAGAGTGTGTAGGATTGGAGAGAGAAAGAGTGTGTTGGATTGGAGAGAGAGAGGGAGAGTGTGTAGGATTGGAGAGAGAGAGAGTGTGCAGGATTGGAGAGAGAGAGTGTGTGTGTAGGATTGGAGAGAGAGAAAGTGTGTAGCATTGGAGAGAGAGAGAGAGTGTGCAGGATTGGAGAGGGAGAGAGAGAGAGTGTGTAGGATTGGAGAGAGAGGGAGAGAGAATGTGTGTAGGATTGGAGAGAGAGAGTGTGTAGCATTGGAGAGAGAGAGAGTGTGTGCAGGATTGGAGAGGGAGAGAGAGAGAGTGTGTCGGATTGGAGAGAGAGAGGGAGAGAGTGAGTGTAGGATCGGAGAGAGAGAGAGTTTGTTGGATTGGAGAGAGAGAGGGAGAGTGTGTAGGATTGGAGAGAGAGAGTGTGTGTAGGATTGGAGAGAGAGAGAGTGTGTGTCGGATTTGAGAGAGAGAGGTTGTCGGATTGGAGAGAGAGAGTGTGTGTCGGATTGGAGAGAGAGAATGTGTAGGATTGGAGAGAGAGAGAGAGAGTGTCGGATTGGAGAGAGAGAGAGAGAGAGTGTGTCGGATTGGAGAGAGAGAGGGAGAGAGTGAGTGTTGGATTGGAGAGAGAGAGGGAGTTTGTTTAGGATTGGAGAGAGAGAGAGTGTGTGTAGGATTGGAGAGAGAGAGAGTGTGTGTCGGATTGGAAATAGAGAGTGCGTGTAGGATTAGAGAGGGAGAGAGAGAGAGTGTGTATAGGATTGGTGGGAGAGAGAGAGAGTGAGTAGGATTGGAAAGAGAGTGAGTGTGTAGGATTGCAGAGAGAGAGAGAGTGTGTAGGATTGGAGAGAGAGCGAGTGTGTCGGATTGGAGAGAGAGAGAGTGTGCAGGATTGGAGAGAGCGAGACTGTGTAGGATTGGAGAGATAGATTTTGTAGGATTGGAGGGAGAGAGAGAGAGAGAGTGTGTCGGATTGGAGAGAGAGAGGGAGAGAGTGAGTGTAGGATCGGAGAGAGAGAGAGTGTGTTGGATTGGAGAGAGAGAGGGAGAGTGTGTAGGATTGGAGAGAGAGAGTGTGTGTAGGATTGGAGAGAGAGAGAGTGTGTGTCGGATTGGAGAGAGAGAGGTTGTCGGATTGGAGAGAGAGAGTGTGTGTAGGATTGGAGAGAGAGAATGTGTAGAATTGGAGAGAGAGAGTGTGTGTCTATAGGATTCGAGAAAGAGAGGGAGTGTGTAGGATCGGAGAGAGAGATTGTATAGGATTGGAGGGAGAGAGAGAGAGTGAGAGTAGGATTGGAGAGAGAGAGTGAGTGTGCAGGATTGGAGAGAGAGAGAGAGAGTGCGTGTCGGATTGGAGAGGGAGAGAGAGTGTGTAGGATTGGAGTGAGAGAGAGTGTGTGCAGGATTGGAGAAGGAGAGAGTGTGTAGGATTGGAGAGAGAGAGAGTGTGTAGGATTGGAGAGAGAGAGAGTGTGTAGGATTAGAGAGAGAGAGTGTGTAGGATTGGAGAGAGAGAGAGAGTGTGTCGGATTGGAGAGAGAGAGAGAGAGAGAGAGTGTAGGATTGGAGAGAGAGAGAGAGAGAGAGAGAGTGTAGGATTGGAGAGAGAGAGTATATGTAGGATTGGAGAGAGAGAGCGTGTGTAGCATTGGAGAGAGAGAGAGAGTGTGTGTAGGATTGGAGAGGGAGAGAGAGAGAGTGTGTAGGATTGGAGAGAGAGAGAGAGTGAAGCATTGGAGAGAGAGAGAGAGTGTGCAGGTTTGGAGAGAGAGAGAGTGTTTGTGTAGGATTGGAGAGGGAGAGAGAGTGTGTATAGGATTGGTGGGAGAGAGAGAGTGAGTGTAGGATTGGAGAGAGAGAGTGTGTGTGTTGGATTGGAGAGAGAGAGTGTGTAGGATTGGTGAGAGAGAGAGTGTGTAGGATTGGAGAGAGAGAGTGTAGGATTGGAGAGAGAGAGAGTGTGTCGGATTGGAGAGAGAGAGAGTGTGTAGGATTGGAGATAGAGAGTGTTTGTCGGATTGGAGAGAGAGAGAGTGTGCAGGATTGGAGAGAGAGAGACTGTGTAGGATTGGAGAGATAGATTTTGTAGGATTGGAGGGAGAGAGAGAGAGTGAGTGAATGATTGGAGAGAGAGAGTGTGTAGGATTGGAGAGAGAGAGAGAGTGTGTAGGATTGGAGAGAGAGAGTGCGTAGGATTGGAGAGAGAGAGTGTGTGTAGGATCGGAGAGACAGAGTGTGTAGGATTGGAGAGAGAGAGTGCGTAGGATTGGAGAGAGAGAGTGTGTGTAGGATCGGAGAGACAGAGTGTGTAGGATTAGAGAGAGAGAGTGTGTGCAGGATTGGAGAGGGAGAGAGTGTGTAGGATTAGAGAGAGAGAGAGTGTGTAGGATTTGAGAGAGAGAGAGAGAGTGTCGGATTGGAGAGAGAGAGAGAGTGTGTGTAGGATTGAAGAGAGAGAGAGAGAGAGAGACAGTGTAGGATTGGAGTGAGAGAGAGAGTATATGTAGGATTGGAGAGAGAGAGAGCGTGTGTAGCATTGGAGAGAGAGAGAGAGTGTGTGTAGGATTGGAGAGGGAGAGAAAGAGTGTGTGTAGGATTGGAGAGAAAGAGAGTGTGTAGCATTGGAGAGATTGAGAGAGAGTGTGCAGGTTTGGAGAGAGAAAGAGTGTTTGTGTAGGATTGGAGTGGGAGAGAGAGTGTCTATAGGATTGGTGGGAGAGAGAGAGTGAGTGTAGGATTGGAGAGAGAGAGTGTGTGTGTTGGATTGGAGAGAGAGAGTGTGTAGGATTGGAGAGAGAGAGTGTAGGATTGGAGAGAGAGAGAGAGTGTGAAGGATTGGAGAGAGAGAGAGAGTGTGTCGGATTGGAGAGAGAGAGAGAGAGTGTGTGTCGGATTGGAGAGAGAGAGTGTGCAGGATTGGAGAGAGGGAGAGTGTGTGCAGGATTGGAGAGGGAGAGAGTGTGTCGGATTGGAGAGAGAGAGTGTGTCGGATTGGAGAGAGAGAGAGTGTGCAGGATTGGAGAGAGAGAGAGTATATGTAGGATTGGAGAGATAGATTTTGTAGGATTGGAGGGAGAGAGAGAGAGAGTGTGTAGGATTGGAGAGAGAGAGAGAGATTGTGTAGGATTGGAGAGAGAGAGTGTGTAGGATTGGAGAGATAGAGAGTATGTAGGATCGGGGAGAGAGAGAGAGTGTGTAGGATTGGAGAGAGAGAGAGTGTGTGTCGGATTGGAGAGAGAGAGAGAGTGTGTGTGTAGGATTGGAGAGAGTGAGAGACAGTGTAGGATTGGAGAGAGAGAGAGAGTATATGTAGGATTGGAGAGAGAGAGCGTGTGTAGCATTGGAGAGAGAGAAAGAGTGTGTGTGTGTAGGATTGGAGAGGGAGAGAGAGAGAGAGTGTGTAGGATAGGAGAGACAGAGAAAGAGTGTGTGTAGGATTGGAGAGAGAGAGAGTGTGCAGCATTGGAGAGAGAGAGAGAGAGAGAGAGTGTGTAGGATTGGAGAGAGAGAGTATATGTAGGATTGGAGAGAGAGAGCGTGTGTAGCCTTGGAGAGAGAGAGAGTGTGTAGGATAGGAGAGAGAGAGAAAGAGTGTGTGTAGGATTGGAGAGAGAGCGAGTGTAGCATTGGAGAGAGAGAGAGAGTGTGCAGGTTTGGAGAGAGAGTGTGTTTGTGTAGAATTGGAGAGGGAGAGAGAGTGTGTACAGGATTGGTGGGAGAGAGAGAGTGAGTGTAGGATTGGAGAGAGAGAGTGTGTGTGTTGGATTGGAGAGAGAGAGTGTGTAGGATTGGAGAGAGAGAGAGTGTGTAGGATTGGAGAGAGAGAGTGTAGGATTGGAGAGAGAGAGAGAGTGTGTCGGATTGGAGAGAGAGAGAGTGTGTAGGATTGGAGATAGAGAGAGTTTGTCGGATTGGAGATAGAGAGAGTTTGTCGGATTGGAGAGAGAGAGAGTGTGCAGGATTGGAGAGAGAGAGACTGTGTAGGATTGGAGAGATAGATTTTGTAGGATTGGAGGGAGAGAGAGAGAGTGAGTGTATGATTGGAGAGAGAGTGTGTAGGATTGGAGATAGAGAGAGAGTGTGTAGGATTGGAGAGAGAGAGTGCGTAGGATTGGAGAGAGAGAGTGTGTGTAGGATCGGAGAGAGAGAGAGTGTGTAGGATTGGAGAGAGAGAGAGTGTGTTGGATTGGAGAGAGAGAGTGTGTAGGATTGGAGAGAGAGAGGGTGTGTAGGATTGGAGAGAGAGTGTGTAGGATTGGAGAGAGAGAGAGTGTGTAGGATTGGAGAGAGAGAGAGAGAGTGTGTAGGATTGGAGAGAGAGAGAGAGAGTGTGTAGGATTGGAGAGAGAGAGAGAGAGTGTGTAGGATTGGAGAGAGAGAGAGTGTGTCGGATTGGAGAGAGAGAGAGAGAGTGTGTGTGTCGGATTGGAGAGAGAGAGGTTGTCGGATTGGAGAGAGAGAGTGTGTGTAGGATTGGAGAGAGAGAATGTGTAGGATTGGAGAGAGAGAGTGTGTGTCTATAGGATTCGAGAAAGAGAGGGAGTGTGTAGGATCGGAGAGAGAGATTGTATAGGATTGGAGGGAGAGAGAGAGAGTGAGAGTAGGATTGGAGAGAGAGAGTGAGTGTGCAGGATTGGAGAGAGAGAGAGAGAGAGTGCGTGTCGGATTGGAGAGGGAGAGAGAGTGTGTATCGGATTGGTGGGAGAGAGTGAGAGTGAGTAGGATTGGAGAGAGAGTGAGTGTGTAGGATTGCAGAGAGAGAGTGTGTGTGTAAAATTGGAGAGAGAGAGAGTGTGTCGGATTGGAGAGAGAGAGTGTGTCGGATTGGAGAGAGAGAGAGTGTGCAGAATTGGAGAGAGAGAGAGTGTGCAGGATTGGAGAGAGAGAGAGAGTGTGCAGGATTGGAGAGGGAGAGAGTGTGTAGGATTGGAGAGAGAGAGAGTGTGTAGGATTGGAGAGAGAGAGAGAGTGTGTAGGATTGGAGAGAGAGAGAGAGTGTGTAGGATTGGAGAGAGAGAGAGAGTGTGTAGGATTGGAGAGAGAGAGAGAGAGTGTCGGATTGGAGAGAGAGAGAGTGTGTAGGATTGGAGAGAGAGAGAGAGAGAGAGAGTGTAGGATTGGAGAGAGAGAGTATATGTAGGATTGGAGAGAGAGAGCGTGTGTAGCATTGGAGAGAGAGAGAAAGAGTGTGTGTAGGATTGGAGAGGGAGAGAGAGAGAGTGTGTAGGATAGGAGAGAGAGAGAAAGAGTGTGTGTAGGATTGGAGAGAGAGAGAGAGTGTAGCATTGGAGAGAGAGAGAGAGTGTGCAGGTTTGGAGAGAGAGAGAGTGTGTAGGATTGGAGAGATAGATTGTATAGGATTGGAGAGGGAGAGAGAGTGTGTATAGGATTGGTGGGAGAGAGAGAGTGAGTGTAGGATTGGAGAGAGAGAGTGTGTGTGTTGGATTGGAGAGAGAGAGTGTGTAGGATTGGAGAGAGAGAGAGTGTGTAGGATTGGAGAGAGAGAGTGTAGGATTGGAGAGAGACAGAGAGTGTGTCGGATTGGAGAGAGAGAGAGTGTGTAGGATTGGAGAGAGAGAGACTGTGTAGAATTGGAGAGATAGATTTTGTAGGATTGGAGGGAGAGAGAGAGAGTGAGTGTATGATTGGAGAGAGAGAGTGTGTAGGATTGGAGAGAGATAGAGAGTGTGTTGGATTGGAGAGAGAGAGTGTGCAGGATTGGAGAGAGAGAGGGTGTGTAGGATTGGAGAGAGAGTGTGTAGGATTGGAGAGAGAGAGAGTGTGTAGGATTGGAGAGAGAGAGAGAGTGTGTGTAGGATTGGAGAGAGAGAGAGAGTGTGTCGGATTGGAGAGAGAGAGAGAGTGTGTGTCGGATTGGAGAGAGAAAGTGTGCAGGATTGGAGAGAGGGAGAGTGTGTGCAGGATTGGAGAGGGAGAGAGTGTGTCGGATTGGAGAGAGAGAGTGTGTCGGATTGGAGAGAGAGAGAGTGTGCAGAATTGGAGAGAGAGAGACTGTGTGGATTGGAGAGATAGATTTTGTAGGATTGGAGGGAGAGAGAGAGAGAGAGTGAGTGTATGATTGGAGAGAGAGTGTGTAGGATTGGAGAGAGAGAGAGAGTGTGTAGGATTGGAGAGAGAGAGAGATTGTGTAGGATTGGAGAGAGAGAGTGTGTAGGATTGGAGAGATAGAGAGTGTGTAGGATCGGAGAGAGAGAGAGTGTGTAGGATTGGAGAGAGAGAGAGTGTGTAGGATTGGAGAGAGAGAGAGAGTGTGTAGGATTGGAGAGAGAGAGAGTGTGTGTCGGATTGGAGAGAGAGAGAGAGTGTGTGTGTAGGATAGGAGAGAGAGAGAGAGTATATGTAGGATTGGAGAGAGAGAGCGTGTGTAGCATTGGAGAGAGAGAAAGAGTGTGTGTGTGTAGGATTGGAGTGGGAGAGAGAGAGAGAGTGTGTAGGATAGGAGAGACAGAGAAAGAGTGTGTGCAGGATTGGAGAGAGAGAGAGTGTGTAGCATTGGAGAGAGAGAGAGTGTGTAGGATTGGAGAGAGAGAGAGAGTGTGTAGGATTGGAGAGAGAGAGAGAGTGTGTAGGATTGGAGAGAGAGAGAGAGAGTGTCGGATTGGAGAGAGAGAGAGAGAGTGTCGGATTGGAGAGAGAGAGAGAGAGTGTGTAGGATTGGAGAGAGAGAGAGAGAGAGAGTGTATGATTGGAGAGAGAGAGTATATGTAGGATTGGAGAGAGAGAGCGTGTGTAGCCTTGGAGAGAGAGAGAGAGTGTGTAGGATAGGAGAGAGAGAGAGAAAGAGTGTGTGTAGGATTGGAGAGAGAGAGAGTGTAGCATTGGAGAGAGAGAGAGAGTGTGCAGGTTTGGAGAGAGAGAGAGTGTTTGTGTAGGATTGGAAAGGGAGAGAGAGTGTGTATAGGATTGGTGGGAGAGAGAGAGTGAGTGTAGGATTGGAGAGAGAGAGTGTGTGTGTTGGTTTGGAGAGAGAGAGTGTGTAGGATTGGAGAGAGAGAGAGTGAGTGTATGATTGGAGAGAGAGAGAGTGTGTAGGATTGGAGATAGAGAGAGAGTGTGTAGGATTGGAAAGAGAGAGTGCGTAGGATTGGAGAGAGAGAGTGTGTGTAGGATCGGAGAGGGAGAGAGTGTGTAGGATCGGAGAGAGAGAGAGTGTGTTGGATTGGAGAGAGAGAGTGTGTAGGATTGGAGAGAGAGAGAGTGTGTAGGATTGGAGAGAGAGAGAGAGTGTGTAGGATTGGAGAGAGAGAGAGAGAGAGAGTGTGTAGGATTGGAGAGAGAGAGAGTGTGTCGGATTGGAGAGAGAGAGTGTGCAGGATTGGAGAGAGGGAGAGTGTGTGCAGGATTGGAGAGGGAGAGAGTGTGTCGGATTGGAGAGAGAGAGTGTGTCGGATTGGAGAGAGAGAGACTGTGTAGGATTGGAGAGATAGATTGTATAGGATTGGAGAGGGAGAGAGAGTGTGTATAGGATTGGTGGGAGAGAGAGAGTGAGTGTAGGATTGGAGAGAGAGAGTGTGTGTGTTGGATTGGAGAGAGAGAGTGTGTAGGATTGGAGAGAGAGAGAGTGTGTAGGATTGGAGAGAGAGAGTGTAGGATTGGAGAGAGACAGAGAGTGTGTCGGATTGGAGAGAGAGAGAGTGTGTAGGATTGGAGAGAGAGAGACTGTGTAGAATTGGAGAGATAGATTTTGTAGGATTGGAGGGAGAGAGAGAGAGTGAGTGTATGATTGGAGAGAGAGAGTGTGTAGGATTGGAGAGAGATAGAGAGTGTGTTGGATTGGAGAGAGAGAGTGTGCAGGATTGGAGAGAGAGAGGGTGTGTAGGATTGGAGAGAGAGTGTGTAGGATTGGAGAGAGAGAGAGTGTGTAGGATTGGAGAGAGAGAGAGAGTGTGTGTAGGATTGGAGAGAGAGAGAGAGTGTGTCGGATTGGAGAGAGAGAGAGAGTGTGTGTCGGATTGGAGAGAGAAAGTGTGCAGGATTGGAGAGAGGGAGAGTGTGTGCAGGATTGGAGAGGGAGAGAGTGTGTCGGATTGGAGAGAGAGAGTGTGTCGGATTGGAGAGAGAGAGAGTGTGCAGAATTGGAGAGAGAGAGACTGTGTGGATTGGAGAGATAGATTTTGTAGGATTGGAGGGAGAGAGAGAGAGAGAGTGAGTGTATGATTGGAGAGAGAGTGTGTAGGATTGGAGAGAGAGAGAGAGTGTGTAGGATTGGAGAGAGAGAGAGATTGTGTAGGATTGGAGAGAGAGAGTGTGTAGGATTGGAGAGATAGAGAGTGTGTAGGATCGGAGAGAGAGAGAGTGTGTAGGATTGGAGAGAGAGAGAGTGTGTAGGATTGGAGAGAGAGAGAGAGTGTGTAGGATTGGAGAGAGAGAGAGAGTGTGTAGGATTGGAGAGAGAGAGAGTGTGTGTCGGATTGGAGAGAGAGAGAGAGTGTGTGTGTAGGATAGGAGAGAGAGAGAGAGTATATGTAGGATTGGAGAGAGAGAGCGTGTGTAGCATTGGAGAGAGAGAAAGAGTGTGTGTGTGTAGGATTGGAGTGGGAGAGAGAGAGAGAGTGTGTAGGATAGGAGAGACAGAGAAAGAGTGTGTGCAGGATTGGAGAGAGAGAGAGTGTGTAGCATTGGAGAGAGAGAGAGTGTGTAGGATTGGAGAGAGAGAGAGAGTGTGTAGGATTGGAGAGAGAGAGAGAGTGTGTAGGATTGGAGAGAGAGAGAGAGAGTGTCGGATTGGAGAGAGAGAGAGAGAGTGTCGGATTGGAGAGAGAGAGAGAGAGTGTGTAGGATTGGAGAGAGAGAGAGAGAGAGAGTGTATGATTGGAGAGAGAGAGTATATGTAGGATTGGAGAGAGAGAGCGTGTGTAGCCTTGGAGAGAGAGAGAGAGTGTGTAGGATAGGAGAGAGAGAGAGAAAGAGTGTGTGTAGGATTGGAGAGAGAGAGAGTGTAGCATTGGAGAGAGAGAGAGAGTGTGCAGGTTTGGAGAGAGAGAGAGTGTTTGTGTAGGATTGGAAAGGGAGAGAGAGTGTGTATAGGATTGGTGGGAGAGAGAGAGTGAGTGTAGGATTGGAGAGAGAGAGTGTGTGTGTTGGTTTGGAGAGAGAGAGTGTGTAGGATTGGAGAGAGAGAGAGTGTGTAGGATTGGAGATAGAGAGAGAGTGTGTAGGATTGGAAAGAGAGAGTGCGTAGGATTGGAGAGAGAGAGTGTGTGTAGGATCGGAGAGGGAGAGAGTGTGTAGGATCGGAGAGAGAGAGAGTGTGTTGGATTGGAGAGAGAGAGTGTGTAGGATTGGAGAGAGAGAGAGTGTGTAGGATTGGAGAGAGAGAGAGAGTGTGTAGGATTGGAGAGAGAGAGAGAGAGAGAGTGTGTAGGATTGGAGAGAGAGAGAGTGTGTCGGATTGGAGAGAGAGAGTGTGCAGGATTGGAGAGAGGGAGAGTGTGTGCAGGATTGGAGAGGGAGAGAGTGTGTCGGATTGGAGAGAGAGAGTGTGTCGGATTGGAGAGAGAGAGACTGTGTAGGATTGGAGAGATAGATTGTATAGGATTGGAGAGGGAGAGAGAGTGTGTATAGGATTGGTGGGAGAGAGAGAGTGAGTGTAGGATTGGAGAGAGAGAGTGTGTGTGTTGGATTGGAGAGAGAGAGTGTGTAGGATTGGAGAGAGAGAGAGTGTGTAGGATTGGAGAGAGAGAGTGTAGGATTGGAGAGAGACAGAGAGTGTGTCGGATTGGAGAGAGAGAGAGTGTGTAGGATTGGAGAGAGAGAGACTGTGTAGAATTGGAGAGATAGATTTTGTAGGATTGGAGGGAGAGAGAGAGAGTGAGTGTATGATTGGAGAGAGAGAGTGTGTAGGATTGGAGAGAGATAGAGAGTGTGTTGGATTGGAGAGAGAGAGTGTGCAGGATTGGAGAGAGAGAGGGTGTGTAGGATTGGAGAGAGAGTGTGTAGGATTGGAGAGAGAGAGAGTGTGTAGGATTGGAGAGAGAGAGAGAGTGTGTGTAGGATTGGAGAGAGAGAGAGAGTGTGTCGGATTGGAGAGAGAGAGAGAGTGTGTGTCGGATTGGAGAGAGAGAGTGTGCAGGATTGGAGAGAGGGAGAGTGTGTGCAGGATTGGAGAGGGAGAGAGTGTGTCGGATTGGAGAGAGAGAGTGTGTCGGATTGGAGAGAGAGAGAGTGTGCAGAATTGGAGAGAGAGAGACTGTGTAGGATTGGAGAGATAGATTTTGTAGGATTGGAGGGAGAGAGAGAGAGAGAGTGAGTGTATGATTGGAGAGAGAGTGTGTAGGATTGGAGAGAGAGAGAGAGTGTGTAGGATTGGAGAGAGAGAGAGAGATTGTGTAGGATTGGAGAGAGAGAGTGTGTAGGATTGGAGAGATAGAGAGTGTGTAGGATCGGAGAGAGAGAGAGTGTGTAGGATTGGAGAGAGAGAGAGTGTGTAGGATTGGAGAGAGAGAGAGAGTGTGTAGGATTGGAGAGAGAGAGAGTGTGTGTCGGATTGGAGAGAGAGAGAGAGTGTGTGTGTAGGATAGGAGAGAGAGAGAGAGTATATGTAGGATTGGAGAGAGAGAGCGTGTGTAGCATTGGAGAGAGAGAAAGAGTGTGTGTGTGTAGGATTGGAGTGGGAGAGAGAGAGAGAGTGTGTAGGATAGGAGAGACAGAGAAAGAGTGTGTGCAGGATTGGAGAGAGAGAGAGTGTGTAGCATTGGAGAGAGAGAGAGTGTGTAGGATTGGAGAGAGAGAGAGAGTGTGTAGGATTGGAGAGAGAGAGAGAGTGTGTAGGATTGGAGAGAGAGAGAGAGAGTGTCGGATTGGAGAGAGAGAGAGAGAGTGTCGGATTGGAGAGAGAGAGAGAGAGTGTGTAGGATTGGAGAGAGAGAGAGAGAGAGAGTGTATGATTGGAGAGAGAGAGTATATGTAGGATTGGAGAGAGAGAGCGTGTGTAGCCTTGGAGAGAGAGAGAGAGTGTGTAGGATAGGAGAGAGAGAGAGAAAGAGTGTGTGTAGGATTGGAGAGAGAGAGAGTGTAGCATTGGAGAGAGAGAGAGAGTGTGCAGGTTTGGAGAGAGAGAGAGTGTTTGTGTAGGATTGGAAAGGGAGAGAGAGTGTGTATAGGATTGGTGGGAGAGAGAGAGTGAGTGTAGGATTGGAGAGAGAGAGTGTGTGTGTTGGATTGGAGAGAGAGAGTGTGTAGCATTGGAGAGAGAGAGAGTGAGTGTATGATTGGAGAGAGAGAGAGTGTGTAGGATTGGAGATAGAGAGAGAGTGTGTAGGATTGGAGAGAGAGAGTGCGTAGGATTGGAGAGAGAGAGAGAGAGAGAGAGTGTGTATGATTGGAGAGAGAGAGTATATGTAGGATTGGAGAGAGAGAGCGTGTGTAGCCTTGGAGAGAGAGAGAGAGTGTGTAGGATAGGAGAGAGAGAGAGAAAGAGTGTGTGTAGGATTGGAGAGAGAGAGAGTGTAGCATTGGAGAGAGAGAGAGAGTGTGCAGGTTTGGAGAGAGAGAGAGTGTTTGTGTAGGATTGGAAAGGGAGAGAGAGTGTGTATAGGATTGGTGGGAGAGAGAGAGTGAGTGTAGGATTGGAGAGAGAGAGTGTGTGTGTTGGATTGGAGAGAGAGAGTGTGTAGCATTGGAGAGAGAGAGAGTGAGTGTATGATTGGAGAGAGAGAGAGTGTGTAGGATTGGAGATAGAGAGAGAGTGTGTAGGATTGGAGAGAGAGAGTGCGTAGGATTGGAGAGAGAGAGTGTGTGTAGGATCGGAGAGGGAGAGAGTGTGTAGGATCGGAGAGAGAGAGAGTGTGTTGGATTGGAGAGAGAGAGTGTGTAGGATTGGAGAGAGAGAGAGTGTGTAGGATTGGAGAGAGAGAGAGAGTGTGTAGGATTGGAGAGAGAGAGAGAGAGAGTGTGTAGGATTGGAGAGAGAGAGAGAGTGTGTCGGATTGGAGAGAGAGAGTGTGCAGGATTGGAGAGAGGGAGAGTGTGTGCAGGATTGGAGAGGGAGAGAGTGTGTCGGATTGGAGAGAGAGAGTGTGTCGGATTGGAGAGAGAGAGACTGTGTAGGATTGGAGAGATAGATTTTGTAGGATTGGAGGGAGAGAGAGAGAGTGAGTGTATGATTGGAGAGAGAGAGTGTGTAGGATTGGAGAGAGAGAGAGAGTGTGTAGGATTGGAGAGAGAGAGAGTGTGTAGGATTGGAGAGATAGAGAGAGTGCGTAGGATTGGAGAGAGAGAGAGAGAGTGTGTAGGATTGGAGAGAGAGAGAGAGTGTGTCGGATTGGAGAGAGAGAGTGTGCAGGATTGGAGAGAGAGAGTGTGCAGGATTGGAGAGAGGGAGAGTGTGTGCAGGATTGGAGAGGGAGAGAGTGTGTCGGATTGGAGAGAGAGAGTGTGTCGGATTGGAGAGAGAGAGAGTGTGCAGGATTGGAGAGAGAGAGACTGTGTAGGATTGGAGAGATAGATTTTGTAGGATTGGAGGGAGAGAGAGAGAGTGAGTGTATGATTGGAGAGAGAGAGTGTGTAGGATTGGAGAGAGAGAGAGAGTGTGTAGGATTGGAGAGAGAGAGAGTGTGTAGGATTGGAGAGATAGAGAGTGTGTAGGATCGGAGAGGGAGAGAGAGTGTAGGATTGGAGAGAGAGAGACTGTGTAGGATTGGAGAGATAGATTTTGTAGGATTGGAGGGAGAGAGAGAGAGTGAGTGTATGATTGGAGAGAGAGAGTGTGTAGGATTGGAGAGAGAGAGAGAGTGTGTAGGATTGGAGAGAGAGAGAGTGTGTAGGATTGGAGAGAGAGAGTGTGTGTGTAGGATTGGAGAGAGAGAGTGAGTGTAGGATTGGAGAGAGAGAGAGAGTGAGTGTAGGATTGGAGAGAGAGAGAGAGGGTGAGTCTAGGATTGGAGAGAGAGAGAGAGAGTGAGTGTAGGATTGGAGAGAGAGAGAGAGAGAGAGAGAGAGTAGGATTGGAGAGAGAAGAGGGAGAGTGTGTGTACGATTGGAAAGAGAGAGAGCGTGTGTAGGATTGGAGAGAGAGAGAGAGATTGTGTAGGATTGGAGAGAGAGAGTGTGTAGGATTGGAGAGATAGAGAGTGTGTAGGATCGGAGAGAGAGAGAGAGTGTAGGATTGGAGAGAGAGAGAGTGTGTAGGATTGGAGAGAGAGAGAGAGTGTGGAGGATTGGAGAGAGAGAGAGTGTGTGTCGGATTGGAGAGAGAGAGAGAGTGTGTGTGTAGGATAGGAGAGAGAGAGAAAGAGTGTGTGTAGGATTGGAGAGAGAGAGAGAGTATATGTAAGATTGGAGAGAGAGAGCGTGTGTAGCATTGGAGAGAGAGAAAGAGTGTGTGTGTGTAGGATTGGAGAGGGAGAGAGAGAGAGAGTGTGTAGGATAGGAGAGACAGAGAAAGAGTGTGTGCAGGATTGGAGAGAGAGAGAGTGTGTAGCATTGGAGAGAGAGAGAGTGTGTAGGATTGGAGAGAGAGAGAGAGTGTGTAGGATTGGAGAGAGACAGAGAGTGTGTAGGATTGGAGAGAGAGAGAGAGAGTGTCGGATTGGAGAGAGAGAGAGAGAGTGTCGGATTGGAGAGAGAGAGAGAGAGTGTGTAGGATTGGAGAGAGAGAGAGAGAGAGAGAGTGTAGGGTTGGAGAGAGAGAGTATATGTAGGATTGGAGAGAGAGAGCGTGTGTAGCCTTGGAGAGAGAGAGAGAGAGAGTGTGTAGGATAGGAGAGAGAGAGAGAAAGAGTGTGTGTAGGATTGGAGAGAGAGAGAGTGTAGCATTGGAGAGAGAGAGAGAGTGTGCAGGTTTGGAGAGAGAGAGAGTGTTTGTGTAGGATTGGAAAGGGAGAGAGAGTGTGTATAGGATTGGTGGGAGAGAGAGAGTGAGTGTAGGATTGGAGAGAGAGAGTGTGTGTGTTGGATTGGAGAGAGAGAGTGTGTAGGATTGGAGAGAGAGAGAGTGAGTGTATGATTGGAGAGAGAGAGAGTGTGTAGGATTGGAGATAGAGAGAGAGTGTGTAGGATTGGAGAGAGAGAGTCCGTAGGATTGGAGAGAGAGAGTGTGTGTAGGATCGGAGAGGGAGAGAGTGTGTAGGATCGGAGAGAGAGAGAGTGTGTTGGATTGGAGAGAGAGAGTGTGTGTAGGATTGGAGAGAGAGAGAGAGTGTGTAGGATTGGAGAGAGAGAGAGAGAGTGTGTCGGATTGGAGAGAGAGAGTGTGCAGGATTGGAGAGAGGGAGAGTGTGTGCAGGATTGGAGAGGGAGAGAGTGTGTCGGATTGGAGAGAGAGAGTGTGTCGGATTGGAGAGAGAGAGACTGTGTAGGATTGGAGAGATAGATTTTGTAGGATTGGAGGGAGAGAGAGAGAGTGAGTGTATGATTGGAGAGAGAGAGTGTGTAGGATTGGAGAGAGAGAGAGAGTGTGTAGGATTGGAGAGATAGAGAGTGTGTAGGATCGGAGAGAGAGAGAGAGTGTGTAGGATTGGAGAGAGAGAGAGAGAGTGTGTAGGATTGGAGAGAGAGAGAGAGTGTGTCGGATTGGAGAGAGAGAGTGTGCAGGATTGGAGAGAGGGAGAGTGTGTGCAGGATTGGAGAGGGAGAGAGTGTGTCGGATTGGAGAGAGAGAGTGTGTCGGATTGGAGAGAGAGAGAGTGTGCAGGATTGGAGAGAGAGAGACTGTGTAGGATTGGAGAGATAGATTTTGTAGGATTGGAGGGAGAGAGAGAGAGTGAGTGTATGATTGGAGAGAGAGAGTGTGTAGGATTGGAGAGAGAGAGAGTGTGTAGGATTGGAGAGAGAGAGAGTGTGTACGATTGGAGAGATAGAGAGTGTGTAGGATCGGAGAGGGAGAGAGAGTGTAGGATTGGAGAGAGAGAGACTGTGTAGGATTGGAGAGATAGATTTTGTAGGATTGGAGGGAGAGAGAGAGTGAGTGTATGATTGGAGAGAGAGAGTGTGTAGGATTGGAGAGAGAGAGAGAGTGTGTAGGATTGGAGAGAGAGAGAGTGTGTAGGATTGGAGAGAGAGAGTGTGTGTGTAGGATTGGAGAGAGAGAGTGAGTGTAGGATTGGAGAGAGAGAGAGAGTGAGTGTAGGATTGGAGAGAGAGAGAGAGGGTGAGTCTAGGATTGGAGAGAGAGAGAGAGTGAGTGTAGGATTGGAGAGAGAGAGAGAGAGAGAGAGAGAGAGTAGGATTGGAGAGAGAAGAGGGAGAGTGTGTGTAGGAACGGACAGAGAGAGAGTGTGTTGGATTGGAGAGAGAGTGTGTGTCGGATTGGAGAGAGAGAGAGTGTGCAGGATTGGAGAGAGAGAGTGTGTAGGATCGGAGAGAGAGAGAGAGTGTGTAGGATTGGAGAGAGAGAGAGAGAGTGTGTAGGATTGGAGAGAGAGAGAGAGTGTGTCGGATTGGAGAGAGAGAGTGTGCAGGATTGGAGAGAGGGAGAGTGTGTGCAGGATTGGAGAGGGAGAGAGTGTGTCGGATTGGAGAGAGAGAGTGTGTCGGATTGGAGAGAGAGAGAGTGTGCAGGATTGGAGAGAGAGAGACTGTGTAGGATTGGAGAGATAGATTTTGTAGGATTGGAGGGAGAGAGAGAGAGTGAGTGTATGATTGGAGAGAGAGAGTGTGTAGGATTGGAGAGAGAGAGAGTGTGTCGGATTGGAGAGAGAGAGAGTGTGCAGGATTGGAGAGAGAGAGTGTGTGTAGGATTGGAGAGAGAGAAAGTGTGTAGCATTGGAGAGAGAGAGAGAGTGTGCAGGATTGGAGAGGGAGAGAGAGAGAGTGTGTAGGATTGGAGAGAGAGAGAGAGAATGTGTGTAGGATTGGAGAGAGAGAGTGTGTGTAGGATTGGAGAGAGAGAGAGTGTGTAGGATTGGAGAGAGAGGGAGTGTGTAGGATTGGAGAGAGAGAGGGAGTGTGTAGGATTGGAGAGAGAGAGAGTGTAGGATTGGAGAGAGAGAGAGAGTGTGTGTAGGATTGGAGAGAGAGAGAGAGAGAGTGTGTCGGATTGGAGAGAGAGAGAGAGAGTGTGTCGGATTGGAGAGAGAGAGAGAGTGTGTGTAGGATTGGAGAGAGAGAGTGTGTAGGATTGGAGAGAGAGAGAGAGTGTGTAGGATTGGAGAGAGAGAGAGAGAGAGTGAGTGTAGGATCGGAGAGAGAGAGAGAGTGTGTTGGATTGGAGAGAGAGAGGGAGAGTGTGTAGGATTGGAGAGAGAGAGAGTGTGTGTCCGATTGGAGAGAGAGAGAGAGAGAGAGAGTTGGTCGGATTGGAGAGAGAGAGTGTGTGTAGGATTGGAGAGAGAGAGTGTGTGTAGGATTGCAGAGAGGGTATGTGTAGGATTGGAGAGAGAGAGTGTGTGTCTATAGGATTCGATAAAGAGAGGGAGAGTGTAGGTTTGGAGAGAGAGATTGTATAGGATTGGAGGGAGAGAGAGAGAGTGAGAGTAGGATTGGAGAGAGAGAGTGAGTGTGCAGGATTGGAGAGAGAGAGAGAGTGTGTAGGATTGGAGAGAGAGAGTGCGTAGGATTGGAGAGAGAGAGTGTGTGTCTATAGGATTCGAGAAAGAGAGGGAGTGTGTAGGATCGGAGAGAGAGATTGTATAGGATTGGTGGGAGAGAGAGAGAGTGTTTCGGATTGGAGAGAGAGAGAGTGTGCAGGATTGGAGAGAGAGAGTGACTGTGTAGGATTGGAGAGATAGATTTTGTAGGATTGGAGGGAGAGAGAGAGAGAGTGAGTGTATGATTGGAGAGAGAGAGTGTGTAGGATTGGAGAGAGGGAGAGAGTGTGTAGGATCGGAGAGAGAGAGAGTGTGTGTAGGATTGGAGAGAGAGAGAGAGTGTGTGTCGGATTGGAGAGAGAGAGGGAGAGTGTGTAGGATTGGAGAGAGAGTGAGTGTGTAGGATTGGAGAGAGAGAGAGTGTGTAGGATCGGAGAGAGAGTGTGTAGGATTGGAGAGAGTGAGAGTGTGTAGGATTGGAGAGAGAGAGAGTGTGTGTAGGATTGGAGAGAGAGAGAGTGTGTGTAGGATTGGAGAGAGAGAGAGAGTGTGTCGGATTGGAGAGAGAGAGAGAGTGTGTCGGATTGGAGAGAGAGAGAGAGAGAGTGTGTAGGATTGGAGAGAGAGAGAGAGAGAGTGTAGGATTGGAGAGAGAGAGAGAGTATATGTAGGAGTGGAGAGAGAGAAAGTGTGTAGCATTGGAGAGAGAGAGAGAGTGTGTGTGTAGGATTGGAGAGGGAGAGAGAGAGAAAGTGTGTAGCATTGGAGAGAGAGAGAGAGTGTGCAGGATTGGAGAGGGAGAGAGTGAGAGTGTGTAGGATTGGAGAGAGAGAGAGAGAATGTGTGTAGGATTGGAGAGAGAGAGTGTGTAGCATTGGAGAGAGAGAGAGTGTGTGCAGGATTGGAGAGAGAGAGTGTGTGTGTAGGATTGGAGAAGGAGAGAGAGAGTGTGTGTAGGATTGGAGAGAGAGAGTGTGTGTAGGATTGGAGAGAGAGGGAGTGTGTAGGATTGGAGAGAGAGAGGGAGTGTGTAGGATTGGAGAGAGAGAGAGTGTGTAGGATTGGAGAGAGAGAGAGAGAGAGTGTGTAGGATTGGAGAGAGAGAGAGAGAGAGTGTCGGATTGGAGAGAGAGAGAGAGATTGTGTCGGATTGGAGAGAGAGAGAGTGTGTGTGTAGGATTGGAGAGAGAGAGTGTGTAGGATTGGAGAGAGAGTGTGTGTAGTATTGGAGAGAGAGAGAGTGTGGAGGAATGGAGAGAGAGAGAGTGTGTAGGATTGGAGAGAGAGAGAGAGTGTGTTGGATTGGAGAGAGAGAGAGAGTGTGTCAGATTGGAGTGAGAGAGAGAGAGAGTGTGTAGGATTGGAGAGAGAGACTGTGTGTAGAATTGGAGAGAGAGAGAGTGTGTGTAGGATTGGAGAGAGAGAGGGTGTGCAGGATTGGAGAGAGAGAGAGAGTGTGTAGGATTGGAGAGAGAGAGAGATTGTGTGTAGGATTGGAGAGAGAGAGAGAGAGAGTGTGGAGGAATGGAGAGAGAGATTTTACAGGATTGGAGGGAGAGAGAGAGTGAGTGTAGGATTGGAGAGAGAGAGAGAGTGAGTCTAGGATTGGAGAGAGAGAGAGAGAGTGAGTGTAGGATTGGAGAGAGAGAGAGAGAGAGTGTAGGATTGGAGAGAGAAGAGAGAGAGTGTGTGTCGGATTGGAAAGAGAGAGAGTGTTTGTAGGATTGGAGAGAGAGAGTGTGTGTGTAGGAACGGAGAGAGAGAGAGTGTGTCGGATTGGAGAGAAAGAGTGTGTCGGATTGGAGAGAGAGAGAGTGTGCAGGATTGGAGAGAGAGAGTGTGTGTGTAGGATTGGAGAGAAGAGAAAGTGTGTAGCATTGGAGAGAGAGAGAGTGTGCAGGATTGGACAGGGAGAGAGAGAGTGTGTAGGATTGGAGAGAGAGAGAGAAAATGTGTGTAGGATTGGAGAGAGAGAGTGTGTAGCATTGGAGAGAGAGAGAGTGTGTGCAGGATTGGAGAGGGAGAGAGAGAGAGTGTGTAGGATTGGAGAGAGAGAGAGAGTGAGTGTAGGATTGGAGAGAGAGAGTGTGTAGGATTGGAGAGAGAGAGAGTGTGGAGGAATGGAGAGAGAGCGAGTGTGTAGGATTGGAGAGAGAGAGAGAGACTGTGTTGGATTGGAGAGAGAGAGAGTGTGTCAGATTGGAGTGAGAGAGAGAGAGAGTGTGTAGGATTGGAGAGAGAGACTGTGTGTAGAATTGGAGAGAGAGAGAGTGTGTGTAGGATTGGAGAGAGATTGTGTAGGATTGGAGAGAGAGAGGGTGTGTAGGATTGGAGAGAGAGAGAGATTGTGTGTAGGATTGGAGAGAGAGAGAGAGAGAGAGTGTGGAGGAATGGAGAGAGAGATTTTACATGATTGGAGGGAGAGAGAGAGTGAGTGTAGGATTGGAGAGAGAGAGAGAGTGAGTCTAGGATTGGAGAGAGAGAGAGAGAGTGAGTGTAGGATTGGAGAGAGAGAGAGAGAGAGTGTAGGATTGGAGAGAGAAGAGAGAGAGTGTGTGTAGGATTGGAAAGAGAGAGAGTGTTTGTAGGATTGGAGAGAGAGAGTGTGTGTGTAGGAACGGAGAGAGAGAGAGTGTGTCGGATTGGAGAGAAAGAGTGTGTCGGATTGGAGAGAGAGAGAGTGTGCAGGATTGGAGAGAGAGAGTGTGTGTGTAGGATTGGAGAGAAGAGAAAGTGTGTAGCATTGGAGAGAGAGAGAGAGTGTGCAGGATTGGACAGGGAGAGAGAGAGTGTGTAGGATTGGAGAGAGAGAGAGAAAATGTGTGTAGGATTGGAGAGAGAGAGTGTGTAGCATTGGAGAGAGAGAGTGTGTGTGCAGGATTGGAGAGGGAGAGAGAGAGAGTGTGTAGGATTGGAGAGAGAGAGAGAGTGAGTGTAGGATTGGAGAGAGAGAGTGTGTAGCATTGGAGAGAGAGAGAGTGTGTGCAGGATTGGAGAGAGAGAGAGTGTGTGTGTAGGATTGGATAAGGAGAGAGAGAGTGTGTGGAGGATTGGAGAGAGAGAGAGTGTGTGTATAGGATTGGTGGGAGAGAGAGAGAGTGAGTGTAGGATTGTAGAGACACAGAGTGTGTGTGTTGGATTGGAGAGAGAGAGTGTGTAGGATTGGAGAGAGAGAGGGAGTGTGTAGGATTGGAGAGAGAGAGAGAGTGTGTTGGAATGGAGAGAGAGAGAGAGAGTGTCGGATTGGAGAGAGAGAGAGAAAGTGTGTCTGATTGGAGAGAGAGAGAGAGAGTATGTGTCGGATTGGAGAGAGAGAGAGAGAGAGTGAGTGTAGGATCGGAGAGAGAGAGAGTGTGTTGGATTGGAGAGAGAGAGGGAGAGTGTGTAGGATTGGAGATAGAGAGAGTGTGCAGGAGTAGGGAGAGAGAGTGTGTGTAGGATTGGAGAGAGAGAGAGTGTGTAGGATTGGAGAGAGAGAGTGTGTGTCGGATTGGAGAGAGAGAGAGAGATTCTGTCGGTTTGGAGAGAGGGAGAGTGTGTGTAGGATTGGAGAGAGAGAATGTGTAGGATTGGAGAGAGAGAGAGTGTGTAGGATTGCAGAGAGAGAGAGAGTGTGTCGGATTGGAGAGAGAGTGTGTGTCGGATTGGAGAGAGAGAGAGTGTGCAGGATTGAAGAGAGAGAGACTGTGTAGGATTGGAGAGATAGATTTTGTAGGATTGGAGGGAGAGAGAGAGTATGTAGGATTGGAGAGAGAGAGAGAGTGTGTATAGGATTGGTGGGAGAGAGAGAGTGTGTAGGATTGGTGAGAGAGAGAGAGAGTGTCGGATTGGAGAGAGAGAGAGAGTGTGGGTGTAGGATTGGAGAGAGAGAGAGAGAGAGAGACAGTGTAGGATTGGAGAGAGAGAGTGTGTGTCGGATTGGAGAGGGAGAGAGAGTGTGTATAGGATTGGTGGGAGAGAGAGAGTGTTTAGGATTGGTGAGAGAGAGAGAGAGTGTCGGATTGGAGAGAGAGAGAGAGTGTGGGTGTAGGATTGGAGAGAGAGAGAGAGAGAGACAGTGTAGGATTGGAGAGAGAGAGTGTGTGTAGGATTGGAGAGAGAGAGTGTGTAGGATTGGAGAGAGAGAGTGTGTCTATAGGATTCGAGAAAGAGAGGGAGTGTGTAGGATCAGAGAGAGATTGTATAGGATTGGAGGGAGAGAGAGACAGTGAGAGTAGGATTGGAGAGAGAGAGTGAGTGTGCAGGATTGGAGAGAGAGAGAGAGTGCGTGTAGGATTGGAGAGGGAGAGAGAGTGTGTATAGGAAAGGTGGGAGAGAGAGAGAGAGTGTGTAGGATTGGAGAGAGAGAGAGTGTGTCGGTTTGGAGAGAGAGAGTGTGTCGGATTGGAGAGAGAGAGAGAGTGTGCAGGATTGGAGAGAGAGAGTGTGTAGGATTGGAGAGATAGATTTTATAGGATTGGAGGGAGAGAGAGAGTGAGTGTAGGATTGGAGAGAGAGAGAGAGTGAGTCTGGAATTGGAGAGAGAGAGAGAGAGTAAGTGTATGATTGGAGAGAGAGAGAGAGAGAGAGAGAGTAGGATTGGAGAGAGAAGAGAGAGAGTGTGTGTAGGATTGGAGAGAGAGAGAGTGTGTGTAGGGTTGGAGAGAGAGAGTGTGTCGGATTGGAGAGAGAGAGTGTGTCGGATTGGAGAGAGAGAGAGTGTGCAGGATTGGAGAGAGAGAGAGTGTGTGTAGGATTGGAGAGAGAGAAAGTGTGTAGCATTGGAGAGAGAGAGAGAGTGTGCAGGATTGGAGAGGGAGAGAGAGAGAGTGTGTAGGATTGGAGAGAGAGAGAGAGAATGTGTGTAGGATTGGAGAGAGAGAGAGTGTGTGTGTAGGATTGGAGAGAGAGAGAGTGTGTAGCATTGGAGAGAGAGAGAGAGTGTGCAGGATTGGAGAGAGAGAGAGTGTGTGTGTAGGATTGGAGAGGGAGAGAGAGTGTGTAGGATTGGAGAGAGAGAGAGTGTGTGTATAGGATTGGTGGGAGAGAGAGAGAGAGAGAGTGAGTGTAGGAATGGAGAGACAGAGTGTGTGTGTAGGAATGGAGAGACAGAGTTTGTGTGTTGGATTGGAGAGAGAGACTGTGTAGGATTGGAGAGAGAGAGTGTGTATAGGATTGGAGAGAGAGAGAGTGTGTAGGATTGGAGAGAGAGAGGGAGTGTGTAGGATTGGAGAGAGAGAGGGAGTGTGTAAGATTGGAGAGAGAGAGAGTGAGTGTGTAGGATTGGAGAGAGAGAGAGAGAGTGTCGGATTGGAGAGAGAGAGAGAGAGAGTGAGTGTAGGATCGGAGAGAGAGAAAGTGTGTTGGATTGGAGAGAGAGAGGGAGAGTGTGTAGGATTGGAGAGAGAGAGAGTGTGCAGGAGTAGGGAGAGAGAGTGTGTGTAGGATTGGAGAGAGAGAGAGTGTGTAGGATTGGAGAGAGAGAGTGTGTGTCGGATTGGAGAGAGAGAGAGAGATTTTGTCGGATTGGAGAGAGAGAGAGTGTTTGTAGGATTGGAGAGAGAGAATGTGTAGGATTGGAGAGAGAGAGAGTGTGTAGGATTGCAGAGAGAGAGAGTTTGTGTCGGATTGGAGAGAGAGAGTGTGTATAGGATTGGAGAGAGAGAGAGTGTGTAGGATTGGAGAGAGAGAGGGAGTGTGTAGGATTGGAGAGAGAGAGGGAGTGTGTAAGATTGGAGAGAGAGAGAGTGTGTGTATAGGATTGGTGGGAGAGAGAGAGAGAGAGAGTGAGTGTAGGAATGGAGAGACAGAGTGTGTGTGTAGGAATGGAGAGACAGAGTTTGTGTGTTGGATTGGAGAGAGAGACTGTGTAGGATTGGAGAGAGAGAGTGTGTATAGGATTGGAGAGAGAGAGAGTGTGTAGGATTGGAGAGAGAGAGGGAGTGTGTAGGATTGGAGAGAGAGAGGGAGTGTGTAAGATTGGAGAGAGAGAGAGTGAGTGTGTAGGATTGGAGAGAGAGAGAGAGAGTGTCGGATTGGAGAGAGAGAGAGAGAGAGTGAGTGTAGGATCGGAGAGAGAGAAAGTGTGTTGGATTGGAGAGAGAGAGGGAGAGTGTGTAGGATTGGAGAGAGAGAGAGTGTGCAGGAGTAGGGAGAGAGAGTGTGTGTAGGATTGGAGAGAGAGAGAGTGTGTAGGATTGGAGAGAGAGAGTGTGTGTCGGATTGGAGAGAGAGAGAGAGATTTTGTCGGATTGGAGAGAGAGAGAGTGTTTGTAGGATTGGAGAGAGAGAATGTGTAGGATTGGAGAGAGAGAGAGTGTGTAGGATTGCAGAGAGAGAGAGTTTGTGTCGGATTGGAGAGAGAGAGTGTGTATAGGATTGGAGAGAGAGAGAGTGTGTAGGATTGGAGAGAGAGAGGGAGTGTGTAGGATTGGAGAGAGAGAGGGAGTGTGTAAGATTGGAGAGAGAGAGAGTGAGTGTGTAGGATTGGAGAGAGAGAGAGAGAGAGTGTCGGATTGGAGAGAGAGAGAGAGAGAGTGAATGTAGGATCGGAGAGAGAGAAAGTGTGTTGGATTGGAGAGAGAGAGGGAGAGTGTGTAGGATTGGAGAGAGAGAGAGTGTGCAGGAGTAGGGAGAGAGAGTGTGTGTAGGATTGGAGAGAGAGAGAGTGTGTAGGATTGGAGAGAGAGAGTGTGTGTCGGATTGGGGAGAGAGAGAGAGATTTTGTCGGATTGGAGAGAGAGAGAGTGTGTGTAGGATTGGAGAGAGAGAATGTGTAGAATTGGAGAGAGAGAGAGTGTGTAGGATTGCAGAGAGAGAGAGTGTGTGTCGGATTGGAGAGAGAGAGAGTGTGCAGGATTGAAGAGAGAGAGAGTGTGTAGGATCGGAGAGATAGATTTTGTAGGATTGGAGGGAGAGAGGGAGTGTGTAGGATTGGACAGAGAGAGAGAGTGTGTAGGATTGGAGAGAGAGAGTGTGTGTAGGATTGGAGAGAGAGAGAGTGTGTCGGATTGGAGAGAGAGAGAGAGAGTGTGTCGGATTGGAGAGAGAGAGAGAGAGAGTGTCGGATTGGAGAGAGAGAGAGAGAGTGAGTGTAGGATCGGAGAGAGAGAAAGTGTGTTGGATTGGAGAGAGAGAGGGAGAGTGTGTCGGATTGGAGAGAGAGAGAGAGATTTTGTCGGATTGGAGAGAGAGAGAGTGTGTGTAGGATTGGAGAGAGAGAATGTGTAGGATTGGAGAGAGAGAGAGTGTGTAGGATTGCAGAGAGAGAGAGAGTGTGTCGGATTGGAGAGAGAGAGTGTGTCGGATTGGAGAGAGAGAGAGTGTGCAGGATTGAAGAGAGAGAGACTGTGTAGGATTGGAGAGATAGATTTTGTAGGATTGGAGGGAGAGAGAGAGTGTGTAGGATTGGAGAGAGAGAGAGTGTGTGTCGGATTGGAGAGAGAGAGAGTGTGTGTGTGTAGGATTGGAGAGAGAGAGAGAGACAGTGTAGGATTGGAGAGAGAGAGAGAGTATATGTAGGATTGGAGAGAGAGAGCGTGTGTAGCATTGGAGAGAGAGAAAGAGTGTGTGTGTGTAGGATTGGAGAGGGAGAGAGAGAGAGAGTGTGTAGGATAGGAGAGACAGAGAAAGAGTGTGTGTAGGATTGGAGAGAGAGAGAGTGTGTAGCATTGGAGAGAGAGAGAGTGTGCAGGTTTGGAGAGAGAGAGAGTGTTTGTGTCGGATTGGAGAGGGAGAGAGAGTGTGTATAGGATGGTGGGAGAGACAGAGTGTGTAGGATTTGAGAGAGAGAGAGAGAGTGTGGGTGTAGGATTGGAGAGAGAGAGAGAGAGAGACAGTGTAGGATTGGAGAGAGAGAGTGTGTGTAGGATTGGAGAGAGAGAGTGTGTAGGATTGGAGAGAGAGAGTGTGTCTATAGGATTCGAGAAAGAGAGGGAGTGTGTAGGATCAGAGAGAGATTGTATAGGATTGGAGGGAGAGAGAGAGAGTGAGAGTAGGATTGGAGAGAGAGAGTGAGTGTGCAGGATTGGAGAGAGAGAGAGAGTGCGTGTAGGATTGGAGAGGGAGAGAGAGTGTGTATAGGAAAGGTGGGAGAGAGAGAGAGAGTGTGTAGGATTGGAGAGAGAGAGTGTGTGTCGGTTTGGAGAGAGAGTGTGTGTCGGATTGGAGAGAGAGAGAGAGTGTGCAGGATTGGAGAGAGAGAGTGTGTAGGATTGGAGAGATAGATTTTATAGGATTGGAGGGAGAGAGAGAGTGAGTGTAGGATTGGAGAGAGAGAGAGAGTGAGTCTAGGATTGGAGAGAGAGAGAGAGAGAGTAAGTGTATGATTGGAGAGAGAGAGAGAGAGAGAGAGTGTAGGATTGGAGAGAGAAGTGAGAGTGTGTGTGTAGGATTGGAGAGAGAGAGAGAGTGTGTAGGGTTGGAGAGGGAGTGTGTGTCGGATTGGAGAGAGAGAGTGTGTCGGATTGGAGAGAGAGAGAGTGTGCAGGATTGGAGAGAGAGAGAGTGTGTGTAGGATTGGAGAGAGAGAAAGTGTGTAGCATTGGAGAGAAAGAGAGAGTGTGCAGGATTGGAGAGAGAGAGAGAGAATGTGTGTAGGATTGGAGAGAGAGAGTGTGTAGCATTGGAGAGAGAGAGAGTGTGTGCAGGATTGGAGAGGGAGAGAGAGAGTGTGTAGGATTGGATAAGGAGAGAGAGAGTGTGTGTAGGATTGGAGAGAGAGAGAGTGTGTAGCATTGGAGAGAGAGAGAGAGTGTGCAGGATTGGAGAGAGAGAGAGTGTGTGTGTAGGATTGGAGAGGGAGAGAGAGAGTGTGTAGGATTGGAGAGAGAGAGAGTGTGTGTATAGGATTGGTGGGAGAGAGAGAGAGAGAGTGAGTGTAGGAATGGAGAGACAGAGTGTGTGTGTAGGAATGGAGAGACAGAGTGTGTGTGTTGGATTGGAGAGAGAGACTGTGTAGGATTGGAGAGAGAGAGAGTGTATAGGATTGGAGAGAGAGAGAGTGTGTAGGATTGGAGAGAGAGAGAGAGAGTGTGTAGGATTGGAGAGAGAGAGTGTGTCGGATTGGAGAGAGAGAGAGAGAGAGTGTCGGATTGGAGAGAGAGAGAGAGAGAGAGTGAGTGTAGGATCGGAGAGAGAGAAAGTGTGTTGGATTGGAGAGAGAGAGGGAGAGTGTGTAGGATTGGAGAGAGAGAGTGTGCAGGAGTAGGGAGAGAGTGTGTGTGTAGGATTGGAGAGAGAGAGAGTGTGTAGGATTGGAGAGAGAGAGTGTGTGTCGGATTGGAGAGAGAGAGAGAGATTGTGTCGGATTGGAGAGAGAGAGAGTGTGTGTAGGATTGGAGAGAGAGAATGTGTAGGATTGGAGAGAGAGAGAGTGCGTAGGATTGCAGAGAGAGAGAGAGTGTGTCGGATTGGAGAGAGAGAGTGTGTCGGATTGGAGAGAGAGAGAGTGTGCAGGATTGAAGAGAGAGAGACTGCGTAGGATTGGAGAGATAGATTTTGTAGGATTGGAGGGAGAGAGAGAGTGTGTAGGATTGGAGAGAGAGAGAGAGTGTGTATAGGATTGGTGGGAGAGAGAGAGTGTGTAGGATTGGTGAGAGAGAGAGAGAGTGTCGGATTGGAGAGAGAGAGAGAGAGTGTGGGTGTAGGATTGGAGAGAGAGAGAGAGAGAGACAGTGTAGGATTGGAGAGAGAGAGTGTGTGTCGGATTGGAGTGGGAGAGAGAGTGTGTATAGGATTGGTGGGAGAGAGAGAGTGTGTAGGATTGGTGAGAGAGAGAGAGAGTGTCGGATTGGAGAGAGAGAGAGAGTGTGGGTGTAGGATTGGAGAGAGAGAGAGAGAGAGACAGTGTAGGATTGGAGAGAGAGAGAGAGAGTGAGTGTAGGATCGGATAGAGAGAAAGTGTGTTGGATTGGAGAGAGAGAGGGTGAGTGTGTCGGATTGGAGAGAGAGAGAGAGTCAGTGAAGGATTGGAGAGAGAGAGAGAGTATATGTAGGATTGGAGAGAGAGAGCGTGTGTAGCATTGGAGAGAGAGAAAGAGTGTGTGTATGTAGGATTGGAGAGGGAGAGAGAGAGAGAGTGTGTAGGATAGGAGAGACAGAGAAAGAGTGTGTGTAGGATTGGAGAGAGAGAGAGTGTGTAGCATTGGAGAGAGAGAGAGTGTGCAGGTTTGGAGAGAGAGAGAGTGTTTGTGTCGGATTGGAGAGGGAGAGAGAGTGTGTATAGGATTGGTGGGAGAGAGAGAGTGTGTAGGATTGGTGAGAGAGAGAGTGTCGGATTGGAGAGAGAGAGAGAGTGTGGGTGTAGGATTGGAGAGAGAGAGAGAGAGAGACAGTGTAGGATTGGAGAGAGAGAGTGTGTGTAGGATTGGAGAGAGAGAGTGTGTAGGATTGGAGAGAGAGAGTGTGTCTATAGGATTCGAGAAAGAGAGGGAGTGTGTAGGATCAGAGAGAGATTGTATAGTATTGGAGGGAGAGAGAGAGAGTGAGAGTAGGATTGGAGAGAGAGAGTGAGTGTGCAGGATTGGAGAGAGAGAGAGAGTGCGTGTAGGATTGGAGAGGGAGAGAGAGTGTGTATAGGAAAGGTGGGAGAGAGAGAGAGAGTGTGTAGGATTGGAGAGAGAGAGAGTGTGTCGGTTTGGAGAGAGAGAGTGTGTCGGATTGGAGAGAGAGAGAGAGTGTGCAGGATTGGAGAGAGAGAGTGTGTAGGATTGGAGAGATAGATTTTATAGGATTGGAGGGAGAGAGAGAGTGAGTGTAGGATTGGAGAGAGAGAGAGAGTGAGTCTAGGATTGGAGAGAGAGAGAGAGAGTAAGTGTATGATTGGAGAGAGAGAGAGAGAGAGAGAGAGAGAGAGAGAGAGAGAGTGTAGGATTGGAGAGAGAAGAGAGAGAGTGTGTGTAGGATTGGAGAGAGAGAGAGTGTGTGTAGGGTTGGAGAGAGAGTGTGTGTCGGATTGGAGAGAGAGAGTGTGTCGGATTGGAGAGAGAGAGAGTGTGCAGGATTGGAGAGAGAGAGAGTGTGTGTAGGATTGGAGAGAGAGAAAGTGTGTAGCATTGGAGAGAAAGAGAGAGTGTGCAGGATTGGAGAGGGAGAGAGAGAGAGTGTGTAGGATTGGAGAGAGAGAGAGAGAATGTGTGTAGGATTGGAGAGAGAGAGTGTGTAGCATTGGAGAGAGAGAGAGTGTGTGCAGGATTGGAGAGGGAGAGAGAGAGTGTGTAGGATTGGAGAGAGAGAGAGTGTGTGTGTAGGATTGGAGAGAGAGAGAGTGTGTAGCATTGGAGAGAGAGAGAGAGTGTGCAGGATTGGAGAGAGAGAGAGTGTGTGTGTAGGATTGGAGAGGGAGAGAGAGAGTGTGTAGGATTGGAGAGAGAGAGAGTGTGTGTATAGGATTGGTGGGAGAGAGAGAGAGAGAGTGAGTGTAGGAATGGAGAGACAGAGTGTGTGTGTAGGAATGGAGAGACAGAGTGTGTGTGTTGGATTGGAGAGAGAGACTGTGTAGGATTGGAGAGAGAGAGAGAGAGTGTGTAGGATTGGAGAGAGAGAGAGAGAGTGTGTCGGATTGGAGAGAGAGAGAGAGAGAGTGTCGGATTGGAGAGAGAGAGAGTGAGTGTAGGATCGGAGAGAGAGAAAGTGTGATGGATTGGAGAGAGAGAGGGAGAGTGTGTAGGATTGGAGACAGAGAGAGAGTGTGCAGGAGTAGGGAGAGAGAGTGTGTGTAGGATTGGAGAGAGAGAGAGTGTGTAGGATTGGAGAGAGAGAGTGTGTGTCGGATTGGAGAGAGAGAGAGTGTGTGTAGGATTGGAGAGAGAGAATGTGTAGGATTGGAGAGAGAGAGAGTGTGTAGGATTGCAGAGAGAGAGAGAGTGTGTCGGATTGGAGAGAGAGTGTGTGTCGGATTGGAGAGAGAGAGAGTGTGCAGGATTGAAGAGAGAGAGAGACTGTGTAGGATTGGAGAGATAGATTTTGTAGGATTGGAGGGAGAGAGAGAGTGTGTAGGATTGGAGAGAGAGAGAGAGTGTGTATAGGATTGGTGGGAGAGAGAGAGTGTGTAGGATTGGTGAGAGAGAGAGAGAGTGTCGGATTGGAGAGAGAGAGAGAGTGTGGGTGTAGGATTGGAGAGAGAGAGAGAGAGAGACAGTGTAGGATTGGAGAGAGAGATTGTGTGTCGGATTGGAGAGGGAGAGAGAGTGTGTATAGGATTGGTGGGAGAGAGAGAGTGTGTAGGATTGGTGAGAGAGAGAGAGAGTGTCGGATTGGAGAGAGAGAGAGAGTGTGGGTGTAGGATTGGAGAGAGAGAGAGAGAGAGACAGTGTAGGATTGGAGAGAGAGAGTGTGTGTAGGATTGGAGAGAGAGAGTGTGTAGGATTGGAGAGAGAGAGTGTGTCTATAGGATTCGAGAAAGAGAGGGAGTGTGTAGGATCAGAGAGAGATTGTATAGGATTGGAGGGAGAGAGAGAGAGTGAGAGTAGGATTGGAGAGAGAGTGAGTGTGCAGGATTGGAGAGAGAGAGAGAGTGCGTGTAGGATTGGAGAGGGAGAGAGAGTGTGTATAGGAAAGGTGGGAGAGAGAGAGAGAGAGTGTGTAGGATTGGAGAGAGAGAGAGTGTGTCGGTTTGGAGAGAGAGAGTGTGTCGGATTGGAGAGAGAGAGAGAGTGTGCAGGATTGGAGAGAGAGAGTGTGTAGGATTGGAGAGATAGATTTTATAGGATTGGAGGGAGAGAGAGAGTGAGTGTAGGATTGGAGAGAGAGAGAGAGTGAGTCTAGGATTGGAGAGAGAGAGAGAGAGAGTAAGTGTATGATTGGAGAGAGAGAGAGAGAGAGTAGGATTGGAGAGAGAAGAGAGAGAGTGTGTGTAGGATTGGAGAGAGAGAGAGTGTGTGTAGGGTTGGAGAGAGAGTGTGTGTCGGATTGGAGAGAGAGAGTGTGTCGGATTGGAGAGAGAGAGAGTGTGCAGGATTGGAGAGATAGATTTTATAGGATTGGAGGGAGAGAGAGAGTGAGTGTAGGATTGGAGAGAGAGAGAGAGTGAGTCTAGGATTGGAGAGAGAGAGAGAGAGAGTAAGTGTATGATTGGAGAGAGAGAGAGAGAGAGAGTAGGATTGGAGAGAGAAGAGAGAGAGTGTGTGTAGGATTGGAGAGAGAGAGAGTGTGTGTAGGATTGGAGAGAGAGAAAGTGTGTAGCATTGGAGAGAAAGAGAGAGTGTGCAGGATTGGAGAGGGAGAGAGAGAGAGTGTGTAGGATTGGAGAGAGAGAGAGAGAGTGTGTAGGATTGGAGAGAGAGAGTGTGTAGCATTGGAGAGAGAGAGAGTGTGTGCAGGATTGGAGAGGGAGAGAGAGAGTGTGTAGGATTGGAGAGAGAGAGAGTGTGTGTGTAGGATTGGAGAGAGAGAGAGTGTGTAGGATTGGAGAGAGAGAAAGTGTGTAGCATTGGAGAGAGAGAGAGAGTGTGCAGGATTGGAGAGGGAGAGAGAGAGAGTGTGTAGGATTGGAGAGAGAGAGAGAGAGTGTGTAGGATTGGAGAGAGAGAGTGTGTAGCATTGGAGAGAGAGAGAGTGTGTGCAGGATTGGAGAGGGAGAGAGAGAGTGTGTAGGATTGGAGAGAGAGAGAGTGTGTGTGTAGGATTGGAGAGAGAGAGAGTGTGTAGCATTGGAGAGAGAGAGAGAGTGTGCAGGATTGGAGAGAGAGAGAGTGTGTGTGTAGGATTGGAGAGGGAGAGAGAGAGTGTGTAGGATTGGAGAGAGAGAGAGTGTGTGTATAGGATTGGTGGGAGAGAGAGAGAGAGAGTGAGTGTAGGAATGGAGAGACAGAGTGTGTGTGTAGGAATGGAGAGACAGAGTGTGTGTGTTGGATTGGAGAGAGAGACTGTGTAGGATTGGAGAGAGAGAGTGTGTATAGGATTGGAGAGAGAGAGGGAGTGTGTAGGATTGGAGAGAGAGAGGGAGTGTGTAAGATTGGAGAGAGAGAGAGTGAGTGTGTAGGATTGGAGAGAGAGAGAGAGAGAGTGTCGGATTGGAGAGAGAGAGAGAGAGAGTGAGTGTAGGATCGGAGAGAGAGAAAGTGTGTTGGATTGGAGAGAGAGAGGGAGAGTGTGTAGGATTGGAGAGAGAGAGAGTGTGCAGGAGTAGGGAGAGAGAGTGTGTGTAGGATTGGAGAGAGAGAGAGTGTGTAGGATTGGAGAGAGAGAGTGTGTGTCGGATTGGGGAGAGAGAGAGAGATTTTGTCGGATTGGAGAGAGAGAGAGTGTGTGTAGGATTGGAGAGAGAGAATGTGTAGAATTGGAGAGAGAGAGAGTGTGTAGGATTGCAGAGAGAGAGAGAGTGTGTCGGATTGGAGAGAGAGAGTGTGTGTCGGATTGGAGAGAGAGAGAGAGATTTTGTCGGATTGGAGAGAGAGAGAGTGTGTGTAGGATTGGAGAGAGAGAATGTGTAGAATTGGAGAGAGAGAGAGTGTGTAGGATTGCAGAGAGAGAGAGAGTGTGTCGGATTGGAGAGAGAGAGTGTGTGTCGGATTGGAGAGAGAGAGAGAGATTTTGTCGGATTGGAGAGAGAGAGAGTGTGTGTAGGATTGGAGAGAGAGAATGTGTAGGATTGGAGAGAGAGAGAGTGTGTAGGATTGCAGAGAGAGAGAGAGTGTGTCGGATAGGAGAGAGAGAGTGTGTCGGATTGGAGAGAGAGAGAGTGTGCAGGACTGAAGAGAGAGAGACTGTGTAGGATTGGAGAGATAGATTTTGTAGGATTGGAGGGAGAGAGAGAGTGTGTAGGATTGGAGAGAGAGAGAGAGTGTGTAGGATTGGAGAGAGAGAGTGTGTGTAGGATTGGAGAGAGAGAGAGTGTGTCGGATTGGAGAGAGAGAGAGAGAGTGTGTCGGATTGGAGAGAGAGAGAGAGAGTGTGTCGGATTGGAGAGAGAGAGAGAGAGTGAGTGTAGGATCGGATAGAGAGAAAGTGTGTTGGATTGGAGAGAGAGAGAGAGATTTTGTCGGATTGGAGAGAGAGAGAGTGTGTGTAGGATTGGAGAGAGAGAATGTGTAGGATTGGAGAGAGAGAGAGTGTGTAGGATTGCAGAGAGAGAGAGAGTGTGTCGGATTGGAGAGAGAGAGTGTGTCGGATTGGAGAGAGAGAGAGTGTGCAGGATTGAAGAGAGAGAGACTGTGTAGGATTGGAGAGATAGATTTTGTAGGATTGGAGGGAGAGAGAGAGTGTGTAGGATTGGAGAGAGAGAGAGTGTGTGTCGGATTGGAGAGAGAGAGAGAGACAGTGTAGGATTGGAGAGAGAGAGAGAGTATATGTAGGATTGGAGAGAGAGAGTGTGTGTAGCATTGGAGAGAGAGAAAGAGTGTGTGTGTGTAGGATTGGAAAGGGAGAGAGATAGAGAGTGTGTAGGATAGGAGAGACAGAGAAAGAGTGTGTGTAGGATTGGAGAGAGAGAGAGTGTGTAGCATTGGAGAGAGAGAGAGTGTGCAGGTTTGGAGAGAGAGAGAGTGTTTGTGTCGGATTGGAGAGGGAGAGAGAGTGTGTATATAATTGGTGGGAGAGAGAGAGTGTGTAGGATTGGTGAGAGAGAGAGAGAGTGTAGGATTGGTGAGAGAGAGAGAGTGTGGGTGTAGGATTGGAGAGAGAGAGAGAGAGAGACAGTGTAGGATTGGAGAGAGAGAGTGTGTGTAGGATTAGAGAGAGTGTGTAGGATTGGAGAGAGAGAGTGTGTCTATAGGATTCGAGAAAGAGAGGGAGTGTGTAGGATCAGAGAGAGATTGTATAGGATTGGAGGGAGAGAGAGAGAGTGAGAGTAGGATTGGAGAGAGAGAGTGAGTGTGCAGGATTGGAGTGAGAGAGAGAGTGCGTGTAGGATTGGAGAGGGAGAGAGAGTGTGTATAGGAAAGGTGGGAGAGAGAGAGAGAGTGTGTAGGATTGGAGAGAGAGAGAGTGTGTCGGTTTGGAGAGAGAGAGTGTGTCGGATTGGAGAGAGAGAGAGAGTGTGCAGGATTGGAGAGAGAGAGTGTGTAGGATTGGAGAGATAGATTTTATAGGATTGGAGATAGAGAGAGAGTGAGTGTAGGATTGGAGAGAGAGAGAGAGTGAGTCTAGGATTGGAGAGAGAGAGAGAGAGAGTAAGTGTATGATTGGAGAGAGAGAGTGTAGGATTGGAGAGAGAAGAGAGAGTGTGTGTGTAGGATTGGAGAGAGAGAGAGTGTGTGTAGGGTTGGAGAGAGAGTGTGTGTCGGATTGGAGAGTGAGAGTGTGTCGGATTGGAGAGTGAGAGTGTGTCGGATTGGAGAGAGAGAGAGTGTGCAGGATTGGAGAGAGAGAGTGTGTGTAGGATTGGAGAGAGAGAAAGTGTGTAGCATTGGAGAGAAAGAGAGAGTGTGCAGGATTGGAGAGGGAGAGAGAGAGAGTGTGTAGGATTGGAGAGAGAGAGAGAGAATGTGTGTAGGATTGGAGAGAGAGAGTGTGTAGCATTGGAGAGAGAGAGAGTGTGTGCAGGATTGGAGAGGGAGAGAGAGAGTGTGTAGGATTGGAGAGAGAGAGAGTGTGTGTGTAGGATTGGAGAGAGAGAGAGTGTGTAGCATTGGAGAGAGAGAGAGAGTGTGCAGGATTGGAGAGAGAGAGAGTGTGTGTGTAGGATTGGAGAGAGAGAGAGAGAGTGTGTAGGATTGGAGAGAGAGAGAGTGTGTGTGTAGGATTGGAGAGGGAGAGAGAGAGTGTGTAGGATTGGAGAGAGAGAGAGTGTGTGTATAGGATTGGTGGGAGAGAGAGAGAGAGTGAGTGTAGGAATGGAGAGACAGAGTGTGTGTGTAGGAATGGAGAGACAGAGTGTGTGTGTTGGATTGGAGAGAGAGACTGTGTAGGATTGGAGAGAGAGAGAGTGTATAGGATTGGAGAGAGAGAGAGTGTGTAGGATTGGAGAGAGAGAGAGAGTGTGTAGGATTGGAGAGAGAGAGAGAGAGTGTGTCGGATTGGAGAGAGAGAGAGAGAGAGTGAGTGTCGGATTGGAGAGAGAGAGAGAGTGAGTGTAGGATCGGAGAGAGAGAAAGTGTGTTGGATTGGAGAGAGAGAGGGAGAGTGTGTAGGATTGGAGAGAGAGAGAGTGTGCAGGAGTAGGGAGAGAGAGTGTGTGTAGGATTGGAGAGAGAGAGAGTGTGTAGGATTGGAGAGAGAGAGTGTGTGTCGGATTGGAGAGAGAGAGAGAGATTTTGTCGGATTGGAGAGAGAGAGAGTGTGTGTAGGATTGGAGAGAGAGAATGTGTAGGATTGGAGAGAGAGAGAGTGTGTAGGATTGCAGAGAGAGAGAGAGTGTGTCGGATTGGAGAGAGAGAGTGTGTCGGATTGGAGAGAGAGAGAGTGTGCAGGATTGAAGAGAGAGAGAGTGTGTAGGATTGGAGAGATAGATTTTGTAGGATTGGAGGGAGAGAGAGAGTGTGTAGGATTGGAGAGAGAGAGAGTGTGCATAGGATTGGTGGGAGAGAGAGAGTGTGTAGGATTGGTGAGAGAGAGAGAGAGTGTCGGATTGGAGAGAGAGAGAGAGTGTGGGTGTAGGATTGGAGAGAGAGAGAGAGAGAGACAGTGTAGGATTGGAGAGAGAGAGTGTGTGTAGGATTGGAGAGAGAGAGTGTGTGTCGGATTGGAGAGGGAGAGAGAGTGTGTATAGGATTGGTGGGAGAGAGAGAGTGTGTAGGATTGGTGAGAGAGAGAGAGAGTGTCGGATTGGAGAGAGAGAGAGAGTGTGGGTGTAGGATTGGAGAGAGAGAGAGAGAGAGACAGTGTAGGATTGGAGAGAGAGAGTGTGTGTAGGATTGGAGAGAGTGTGTAGGATTGGAGAGAGAGAGTGTGTCTATAGGATTCGAGAAAGAGAGGGAGTGGGTAGGATCAGAGAGAGATTGTATAGGATTGGAGGGAGAGAGAGAGAGTGAGAGTAGGATTGGAGAGAGAGAGTGAGTGTGCAGGATTGGAGAGAGAGAGAGAGTGCGTGTAGGATTGGAGAGGGAGAGAGAGTGTGTATAGGAAAGGTGGGAGAGAGAGAGAGTGTGTAGGATTGGAGAGAGAGAGTGTGTGCACGATTGGATAGAGAGAGTGTGTAGGATTGGAGAGATAGATTTTATAGGATTGGAGGGAGAGAGAGAGTGAGTGTAGGATTGGAGAGAGAGAGAGAGTGAGTCTAGGATTGGAGAGAGAGAGAGAGAGAGAGTAAGTGTATGATTGGAGAGAGAGAGGGAGAGAGAGAGAGAGAGAGTAGGATTGGAAAGAGAAGAGAGAGAGTGTGTGTAGGATTGGAGAGATGGAGAGTGTGTGTAGGGTTGGAGAGAGAGTGTGTGTCGGATTGGAGAGAGAGAGTGTGTCGGATTGGAGAGAGAGAGAGTGTGCAGGATTGGAGAGAGAGAGAGTGTGTGTAGGATTGGAGAGAGAGAAAGTGTGTAGCATTGGAGAGAGAGAGAGAGTGTGCAGGATTGGAGAGGGAGAGAGAGAGAGTGTGTAGGATTGGAGAGAGAGAGAGAGAATGTGTGTAGGATTGGAGAGAGAGAGAGTGTGTAGCATTGGAGAGAGAGAGAGTGTGTGCAGGATTGGAGAGGGAGAGAGAGAGTGTGTAGGATTGGAGAGAGAGAGAGTGTGTGTGTAGGATTGGAGAGAGAGAGAGTGTGTAGCATTGGAGAGAGAGAGAGAGTGTGCAGGATTGGAGAGAGAGAGAGTGTGTGTGTAGGATTGGAGAGGGAGAGAGAGAGTGTGTAGGATTGGAGAGAGAGAGAGTGTGTGTATAGGATTGGTGGGAGAGAGAGAGAGAGAGTGAGTGTAGGAATGGAGAGACAGAGTGTGTGTGTAGGAATGGAGAGACAGAGTGTGTGTGTTGGATTGGAGAGAGAGACTGTGTAGGATTGGAGAGAGAGAGAGTGTATAGGATTGGAGAGAGAGAGTGTGTAGGATTGGAGAGAGAGAGGGAGTGTGTAGGATTGGAGAGAGAGAGGGAGTGTGTAAGATTGGAGAGAGAGAGTGAGTGTGTAGGATTGGAGAGAGAGAGAGAGAGAGAGTGTCGGATTGGAGAGAGAGAGAGAGTGTGGGTGTAGGATTGGAGAGAGAGAGAGAGAGAGACAGTGTAGGATTGGAGAGAGAGATTGTGTGTCGGATTGGAGAGGGAGAGAGAGTGTGTATAGGATTGGTGGGAGAGAGAGAGTGTGTAGGATTGGTGAGAGAGAGAGAGAGTGTCGAATTGGAGAGAGAGAGAGAGTGTGGGTGTAGGATTGGAGAGAGAGAGAGAGAGAGACAGTGTAGGATTGGAGAGAGAGAGTGTGTGTAGGATTGGAGAGAGAGAGTGTGTAGGATTGGAGAGAGAGAGTGTGTCTATAGGATTCGAGAAAGAGAGGGAGTGTGTAGGATCAGAGAGAGATTGTATAGGATTGGAGGGAGAGAGAGAGAGTGAGAGTAGGATTGGAGAGAGAGTGAGTGTGCAGGATTGGAGAGAGAGAGAGAGTGCGTGTAGGATTGGAGAGGGAGAGAGAGTGTGTATAGGAAAGGTGGGAGAGAGAGAGAGAGAGTGTGTAGGATTGGAGAGAGAGAGAGTGTGTCGGTTTGGAGAGAGAGAGTGTGTCGGATTGGAGAGAGAGAGAGAGTGTGCAGGATTGGAGAGAGAGAGTGTGTAGGATTGGAGAGATAGATTTTATAGGATTGGAGGGAGAGAGAGAGTGAGTGTAGGATTGGAGAGAGAGAGAGAGTGAGTCTAGGATTGGAGAGAGAGAGAGAGAGAGTAAGTGTATGATTGGAGAGAAAGAGAGAGAGAGAGTAGGATTGGAGAGAGAAGAGAGAGAGTGTGTGTAGGATTGGAGAGAGAGAGAGTGTGTGTAGGGTTGGAGAGAGAGTGTGTGTCGGATTGGAGAGAGAGAGTGTGTCGGATTGGAGAGAGAGAGAGTGTGCAGGATTGGAGAGATAGATTTTATAGGATTGGAGGGAGAGAGAGAGTGAGTGTAGGATTGGAGAGAGAGAGAGAGTGAGTCTAGGATTGGAGAGAGAGAGAGAGTAAGTGTATGATTGGAGAGAGAGAGAGAGAGAGAGAGTAGGATTGGAGAGAGAAGAGAGAGAGTGTGTGTAGGATTGGAGAGAGAGAGAGTGTGTGTAGGATTGGAGAGAGAGAAAGTGTGTAGCATTGGAGAGAGAGAGAGAGTGTGCAGGATTGGAGAGGGAGAGAGAGAGAGTGTGTAGGATTGGAGAGAGAGAGAGAGAGTGTGTAGGATTGGAGAGAGAGAGTGTGTAGCATTGGAGAGAGAGAGAGTGTGTGCAGGATTGGAGAGGGAGAGAGAGAGTGTGTAGGATTGGAGAGAGAGAGAGAGTGTGTGTAGGATTGGAGAGAGAGAGAGTGTGTAGCATTGGAGAGAGAGAGAGAGTGTGCAGGATTGGAGAGAGAGAGAGTGTGTGTGTAGGATTGGAGAGGGAGAGAGAGAGTGTGTAGGATTGGAGAGAGAGAGAGTGTGTGTATAGGATTGGTGGGAGAGAGAGAGAGAGAGTGAGTGTAGGAATGGAGAGACAGAGTGTGTGTGTAGGAATGGAGAGACAGAGTGTGTGTGTTGGATTGGAGAGAGAGACTGTGTAGGATTGGAGAGAGAGAGTGTGTATAGGATTGGAGAGAGAGAGAGTGTGTAGAATTGGAGAGAGAGAGGGAGTGTGTAGGATTGGAGAGAGAGAGGGAGTGTGTAAGATTGGAGAGAGAGAGAGTGAGTGTGTAGGATTGGAGAGAGAGAGAGAGAGAGTGTCGGATTGGAGAGAGAGAGAGAGAGAGTGAGTGTAGGATCGGAGAGAGAGAAAGTGTGTTGGATTGGAGAGAGAGAGGGAGAGTGTGTAGGATTGGAGAGAGAGAGAGTGTGCAGGAGTAGGGAGAGAGAGTGTGTGTAGGATTGGAGAGAGAGAGAGTGTGTAGGATTGGAGAGAGAGAGTGTGTGTCGGATTGGGGAGAGAGAGAGAGATTTTGTCGGATTGGAGAGAGAGAGAGTGTGTGTAGGATTGGAGAGAGAGAATGTGTAGAATTGGAGAGAGAGAGAGTGTGTAGGATTGCAGAGAGAGAGAGAGTGTGTCGGATTGGAGAGAGAGAGTGTGTGTCGGATTGGAGAGAGAGAGAGAGATTTTGTCGGATTGGAGAGAGAGAGAGTGTGTGTAGGATTGGAGAGAGAGAATGTGTAGAATTGGAGAGAGAGAGAGTGTGTAGGATTGCAGAGAGAGAGAGAGTGTGTCGGATTGGAGAGAGAGAGTGTGTGTCGGATTGGAGAGAGAGAGAGAGATTTTGTCGGATTGGAGAGAGAGAGAGTGTGTGTAGGATTGGAGAGAGAGAATGTGTAGGATTGGAGAGAGAGAGAGTGTGTAGGATTGCAGAGAGAGAGAGAGTGTGTCGGATAGGAGAGAGAGAGTGTGTCGGATTGGAGAGAGAGAGAGTGTGCAGGATTGAAGAGAGAGAGACTGTGTAGGATTGGAGAGATAGATTTTGTAGGATTGGAGGGAGAGAGAGAGTGTGTAGGATTGGAGAGAGAGAGAGAGTGTGTAGGATTGGAGAGAGAGAGTGTGTGTAGGATTGGAGAGAGAGAGAGTGTGTCGGATTGGAGAGAGAGAGAGAGAGTGTGTCGGATTGGAGAGAGAGAGAGAGAGTGTGTCGGATTGGAGAGAGAGAGAGAGAGTGAGTGTAGGATCGGATAGAGAGAAAGTGTGTTGGATTGGAGAGAGAGAGAGAGATTTTGTCGGATTGGAGAGAGAGAGAGTGTGTGTAGGATTGGAGAGAGAGAATGTGTAGGATTGGAGAGAGAGAGAGTGTGTAGGATTGCAGAGAGAGAGAGAGTGTGTCGGATTGGAGAGAGAGAGTGTGTCGGATTGGAGAGAGAGAGAGTGTGCAGGATTGAAGAGAGAGAGACTGTGTAGGATTGGAGAGATAGATTTTGTAGGATTGGAGGGAGAGAGAGAGTGTGTAGGATTGGAGAGAGAGAGAGTGTGTGTCGGATTGGAGAGAGAGAGAGAGACAGTGTAGGATTGGAGAGAGAGAGAGAGTATATGTAGGATTGGAGAGAGAGAGTGTGTGTAGCATTGGAGAGAGAGAAAGAGTGTGTGTGTGTAGGATTGGAAAGGGAGAGAGATAGAGAGTGTGTAGGATAGGAGAGACAGAGAAAGAGTGTGTGTAGGATTGGAGAGAGAGAGAGTGTGTAGCATTGGAGAGAGAGAGAGTGTGCAGGTTTGGAGAGAGAGAGAGTGTTTGTGTCGGATTGGAGAGGGAGAGAGAGTGTGTATATAATTGGTGGGAGAGAGAGAGTGTGTAGGATTGGTGAGAGAGAGAGAGAGTGTAGGATTGGTGAGAGAGAGAGAGTGTGGGTGTAGGATTGGAGAGAGAGAGAGAGAGAGACAGTGTAGGATTGGAGAGAGAGAGTGTGTGTAGGATTAGAGAGAGTGTGTAGGATTGGAGAGAGAGAGTGTGTCTATAGGATTCGAGAAAGAGAGGGAGTGTGTAGGATCAGAGAGAGATTGTATAGGATTGGAGGGAGAGAGAGAGAGTGAGAGTAGGATTGGAGAGAGAGAGTGAGTGTGCAGGATTGGAGTGAGAGAGAGAGTGCGTGTAGGATTGGAGAGGGAGAGAGAGTGTGTATAGGAAAGGTGGGAGAGAGAGAGAGAGTGTGTAGGATTGGAGAGAGAGAGAGTGTGTCGGTTTGGAGAGAGAGAGTGTGTCGGATTGGAGAGAGAGAGAGAGTGTGCAGGATTGGAGAGAGAGAGTGTGTAGGATTGGAGAGATAGATTTTATAGGATTGGAGATAGAGAGAGAGTGAGTGTAGGATTGGAGAGAGAGAGAGAGTGAGTCTAGGATTGGAGAGAGAGAGAGAGAGTAAGTGTATGATTGGAGAGAGAGAGTGTAGGATTGGATAGAGAAGAGAGAGTGTGTGTGTAGGATTGGAGAGAGAGAGAGTGTGTGTAGGGTTGGAGAGAGAGTGTGTGTCGGATTGGAGAGTGAGAGTGTGTCGGATTGGAGAGAGAGAGAGTGTGCAGGATTGGAGAGAGAGAGTGTGTGTAGGATTGGAGAGAGAGAAAGTGTGTAGCATTGGAGAGAAAGAGAGAGTGTGCAGGATTGGAGAGGGAGAGAGAGAGAGTGTGTAGGATTGGAGAGAGAGAGAGAGAATGTGTGTAGGATTGGAGAGAGAGAGTGTGTAGCATTGGAGAGAGAGAGAGTGTGTGCAGGATTGGAGAGGGAGAGAGAGAGTGTGTAGGATTGGAGAGAGAGAGAGTGTGTGTGTAGGATTGGAGAGAGAGAGAGTGTGTAGCATTGGAGAGAGAGAGAGAGTGTGCAGGATTGGAGAGAGAGAGAGTGTGTGTGTAGGATTGGAGAGAGAGAGAGAGAGTGTGTAGGATTGGAGAGAGAGAGAGAGAATGTGTGTAGGATTGGAGAGAGAGAGTGTGTAGCATTGGAGAGAGAGAGAGTGTGTGCAGGATTGGAGAGGGAGAGAGAGAGTGTGTAGGATTGGAGAGAGAGAGAGTGTGTGTGTAGGATTGGAGAGAGAGAGAGTGTGTTGCATTGGAGAGAGAGAGAGAGTGTGCAGGATTGGAGAGAGAGAGAGTGTGTGTGTAGGATTGGAGAGAGAGAGAGAGAGTGTGTAGGATTGGAGAGAGAGAGAGTGTGTGTGTAGGATTGGAGAGGGAGAGAGAGAGTGTGTAGGATTGGAGAGAGAGAGAGTGTGTGTATAGGATTGGTGGGAGAGAGAGAGAGAGTGAGTGTAGGAATGGAGAGACAGAGTGTGTGTGTAGGAATGGAGAGACAGAGTGTGTGTGTTGGATTGGAGAGAGAGACTGTGTAGGATTGGAGAGAGAGAGAGTGTATAGGATTGGAGAGAGAGAGAGTGTGTAGGATTGGAGAGAGAGAGAGAGTGTGTAGGATTGGAGAGAGAGAGAGAGAGTGTGTCGGATTGGAGAGAGAGAGAGAGAGAGTGAGTGTCGGATTGGAGAGAGAGAGAGAGTGAGTGTAGGATCGGAGAGAGAGAAAGTGTGTTGGATTGGAGAGAGAGAGGGAGAGTGTGTAGGATTGGAGAGAGAGAGAGTGTGCAGGAGTAGGGAGAGAGAGTGTGTGTAGGATTGGAGAGAGAGAGAGTGTGTAGGATTGGAGAGAGAGAGTGTGTGTCGGATTGGAGAGAGAGAGAGAGATTTTGTCGGATTGGAGAGAGAGAGAGTGTGTGTAGGATTGGAGAGAGAGAATGTGTAGGATTGGAGAGAGAGAGAGTGTGTAGGATTGCAGAGAGAGAGAGAGTGTGTCGGATTGGAGAGAGAGAGTGTGTCGGATTGGAGAGAGAGAGAGTGTGCAGGATTGAAGAGAGAGAGAGTGTGTAGGATTGGAGAGATAGATTTTGTAGGATTGGAGGGAGAGAGAGAGTGTGTAGGATTGGAGAGAGAGAGAGTGTGTATAGGATTGGTGGGAGAGAGAGAGTGTGTATGATTGGTGAGAGAGAGAGAGAGTGTCGGATTGGAGAGAGAGAGAGAGTGTGGGTGTAGGATTGGAGAGAGAGAGAGAGAGAGACAGTGTAGGATTGGAGAGAGAGAGTGTGTGTAGGATTGGAGAGAGAGAGTGTGTGTCGGATTGGAGAGGGAGAGAGAGTGTGTATAGGATTGGTGGGAGAGAGAGAGTGTGTAGGATTGGTGAGAGAGAGAGAGAGTGTCGGATTGGAGAGAGAGAGAGAGTGTGGGTGTAGGATTGGAGAGAGAGAGAGAGAGAGACAGTGTAGGATTGGAGAGAGAGAGTGTGTGTAGGATTGGAGAGAGTGTGTAGGATTGGAGAGAGAGAGTGTGTCTATAGGATTCGAGAAAGAGAGGGAGTGGGTAGGATCAGAGAGAGATTGTATAGGATTGGAGGGAGAGAGAGAGAGAGAGTAAGTGTATGATTGGAGAGAGAGAGGGAGAGAGAGAGAGAGTAGGATTGGAAAGAGAAGAGAGAGAGTGTGTGTAGGATTGGAGAGAGAGAGAGTGTGTGTAGGGTTGGAGAGAGAGTGTGTGTCGGATTGGAGAGAGAGAGTGTGTCGGATTGGAGAGAGAGAGAGTGTGCAGGATTGGAGAGAGAGAGAGTGTGTGTAGGATTGGAGAGAGAGAAAGTGTGTAGCATTGGAGAGAGAGAGAGAGTGTGCAGGATTGGAGAGGGAGAGAGAGAGAGTGTGTAGGATTGGAGAGAGAGAGAGAGAATGTGTGTAGGATTGGAGAGAGAGAGAGTGTGTAGCATTGGAGAGAGAGAGAGTGTGTGCAGGATTGGAGAGGGAGAGAGAGTGAGTGTAGGATCGGAGAGAGAGAAAGTGTGTTGGATTGGAGAGAGAGAGGGAGAGTGTGTAGGATTGGAGAGAGAGAGAGTGTGCAGGAGTAGGGAGAGAGAGTGTGTGTAGGATTGGAGAGAGAGAGAGTGTGTAGGATTGGAGAGAGAGAGTGTGTGTCGGATTGGAGAGAGAGAGAGAGATTTTGTCGGATTGGAGAGAGAGAGAGTGTGTGTAGGATTGGAGAGAGAGAATGTGTAGGATTGGAGAGAGAGAGAGTGTGTAGGATTGCAGAGAGAGAGAGAGTGTGTCGGATTGGAGAGAGAGAGTGTGTCGGATTGGAGAGAGAGAGAGTGTGCAGGATTGAAGAGAGAGAGAGTGTGTAGGATTGGAGAGATAGATTTTGTAGGATTGGAGGGAGAGAGAGAGTGTGTAGGATTGGAGAGAGAGAGAGTGTGTATAGGATTGGTGGGAGAGAGAGAGTGTGTAGGATTGGTGAGAGAGAGAGAGAGTGTCGGATTGGAGAGAGAGAGAGAGTGTGGGTGTAGGATTGGAGAGAGAGAGAGAGAGAGACAGTGTAGGATTGGAGAGAGAGAGTGTGTGTAGGATTGGAGAGAGAGAGTGTGTGTCGGATTGGAGAGGGAGAGAGAGTGTGTATAGGATTGGTGGGAGAGAGAGAGTGTGTAGGATTGGTGAGAGAGAGAGAGAGTGTCGGATTGGAGAGAGAGAGAGAGTGTGGGTGTAGGATTGGAGAGAGAGAGAGAGAGAGACAGTGTAGGATTGGAGAGAGAGAGTGTGTGTAGGATTGGAGAGAGTGTGTAGGATTGGAGAGAGAGAGTGTGTCTATAGGATTCGAGAAAGAGAGGGAGTGGGTAGGATCAGAGAGAGATTGTATAGGATTGGAGGGAGAGAGAGAGAGAGAGTAAGTGTATGATTGGAGAGAGAGAGGGAGAGAGAGAGAGAGAGAGTAGGATTGGAAAGAGAAGAGAGAGAGTGTGTGTAGGATTGGAGAGAGAGAGAGTGTGTGTAGGGTTGGAGAGAGAGTGTGTGTCGGATTGGAGAGAGAGAGTGTGTCGGATTGGAGAGAGAGAGAGTGTGCAGGATTGGAGAGAGAGAGAGTGTGTGTAGGATTGGAGAGAGAGAAAGTGTGTAGCATTGGAGAGAGAGAGAGAGTGTGCAGGATTGGAGAGGGAGAGAGAGAGAGTGTGTAGGATTGGAGAGAGAGAGAGAGAATGTGTGTAGGATTGGAGAGAGAGAGAGTGTGTAGCATTGGAGAGAGAGAGAGTGTGTGCAGGATTGGAGAGGGAGAGAGAGAGTGTGTAGGATTGGAGAGAGAGAGAGTGTGTGTGTAGGATTGGAGAGAGAGAGAGTGTGTAGCATTGGAGAGAGAGAGAGAGTGTGCAGGATTGGAGAGAGAGAGAGTGTGTGTGTAGGATTGGAGAGGGAGAGAGAGAGTGTGTAGGATTGGAGAGAGAGAGAGTGTGTGTATAGGATTGGTGGGAGAGAGAGAGAGAGAGTGAGTGTAGGAATGGAGAGACAGAGTGTGTGTGTAGGAATGGAGAGACAGAGTGTGTGTGTTGGATTGGAGAGAGAGACTGTGTAGGATTGGAGAGAGAGAGAGTGTATAGGATTGGAGAGAGAGAGAGTGTGTAGGATTGGAGAGAGAGAGGGAGTGTGTAGGATTGGAGAGAGAGAGGGAGTGTGTAAGATTGGAGAGAGAGAGTGAGTGTGTAGGATTGGAGAGAGAGAGAGAGAGAGAGTGTCGGATTGGAGAGAGAGAGAGAGAGAGTGAGTGTAGGATCGGAGAGAGAGAAAGTGTGTTGGATTGGAGAGAGAGAGGGAGAGTGTGTAGGATTGGAGAGAGAGAGAGTGTGCAGGAGTAGGGAGAGAGAGTGTGTGTAGGATTGGAGAGAGAGAGAGTGTGTAGGATTGGAGAGAGAGAGTGTGTGTCGGATTGGGGAGAGAGGGAGAGATTTTGTCGGATTGGAGAGAGAGAGAGTGTGTGTAGGATTGGAGAGAGAGAATGTGTAGGATTGGAGAGAGAGAGAGTGTGTAGGATTGCAGAGAGAGAGAGAGAGTGTGTCGGATTGGAGAGAGAGAGTGTGTGTCGGATTGGAGAGAGAGAGAGAGATTTTGTCGGATTGGAGAGAGAGAGAGTGTGTGTAGGATTGGAGAGAGAGAATGTGTAGGATTGGAGAGAGAGAGAGTGTGTAGGATTGCAGAGAGAGAGAGAGTGTGTCGGATAGGAGAGAGAGAGTGTGTCGGATTGGAGAGAGAGAGAGTGTGCAGGATTGAAGAGAGAGAGACTGTGTAGGATTGGAGAGATAGATTTTGTAGGATTGGAGGGAGAGAGAGAGTGTGTAGGATTGGAGAGAGAGAGAGAGTGTGTAGGATTGGAGAGAGAGAGTGTGTGTAGGATTGGAGAGAGAGAGAGTGTGTAGGATTGGAGAGAGAGAGAGAGAGAGTGTCGGATTGGAGAGAGAGAGAGAGAGTGAGTGTAGGATCGGAGAGAGAGAAAGTGTGTTGGATTGGAGAGAGAGAGGGAGAGTGTGTAGGATTGGAGAGAGAGAGAGTGTGCAGGAGTAGGGAGAGAGAGTGTGTGTAGGATTGGAGAGAGAGAGAGTGTGTAGGATTGGAGAGAGAGAGTGTGTGTCGGATTGGAGAGAGAGAGAGAGATTTTGTCGGATTGGAGAGAGAGAGAGTGTGTGTAGGATTGGAGAGAGAGAATGTGTAGAATTGGAGAGAGAGAGAGTGTGTAGGATTGCAGAGAGAGAGAGAGTGTGTCGGATTGGAGAGAGAGAGTGTGTCGGATTGGAGAGAGAGAGAGTGTGCAGGATTGAAGAGAGAGAGACTGTGTAGGATTGGAGAGATAGATTTTGGAGGATTGGAGGGAGAGAGAGAGTGTGTAGGATTGGAGAGAGAGAGAGTGTGTGTGTGTAGGATTGGAGAAAGAGAGAGAGACAGTGTAGGATTGGAGAGAGAGAGAGAGTATATGTAGGATTGGAGAGAGAGAGCGTGTGTAGCATTGGAGAGAGAGAAAGAGTGTGTGTGTGTAGGATTGGAGAGGGAGAGAGAGAGAGAGTGTGTAGGATAGGAGAGACAGAGAAAGAGTGTGTGTAGGATTGGAGAGAGAGAGAGTGTGTAGCATTGGAGAGAGAGAGAGTGTGCAGGTTTGGAGAGAGAGAGAGTGTTTGTGTCGGATTGGAGAGGGAGAGAGAGTGTGTATAGGATTGGTGGGAGAGAGAGAGTGTGTAGGATTGGTGAGAGAGAGAGAGAGTGTCGGATTGGAGAGAGAGAGAGAGTGTGGGTGTAGGATTGGAGAGAGAGAGAGAGAGAGACAGTGTAGGATTGGAGAGAGAGAGTGTGTGTAGGATTGGAGAGAGAGAGTGTGTAGGATTGGAGAGAGAGAGTGTGTCTATAGGATTCGAGAAAGAGAGGGAGTGTGTAGGATCAGAGAGAGATTGTATAGGATTGGAGGGAGAGAGAGAGAGTGAGAGTAGGATTGGAGAGAGAGAGTGAGTGTGCAGGATTGGAGAGAGAGAGAGAGTGCGTGTAGGATTGGAGAGGGAGAGAGAGTGTGTATAGGAAAGGTGGGAGAGAGAGAGAGAGTGTGTAGGATTGGAGAGAGAGAGAGTGTGTCGGTTTGGAGAGAGAGAGTGTGTCGGATTGGAGAGAGAGAGAGAGTGTGCAGGATTGGAGAGAGAGAGTGTGTAGGATTGGAGAGATAGATTTTATAGGATTGGAGGGAGAGAGAGAGTGAGTGTAGGATTGGAGAGAGAGCGAGAGTGAGTCTAGGATTGGAGAGAGAGAGAGAGAGAGTAAGTGTATGATTGGAGAGAGAGAGAGAGAGAGAGAGAGAGTGTGTAGGATTGGAGAGAGAAGAGAGAGAGTGTGTGTAGGATTGGAGAGAGAGAGAGTGTGTGTAGGGTTGTAGAGAGAGTGTGTGTCGGATTGGAGAGAGAGAGTGTGTCGGATTGGAGAGAGAGAGAGTGTGCAGGATTGGAGAGAGAGAGAGTGTGTGTAGGATTGGAGAGAGAGAGAGTGTGTAGCATTGGAGAGAGAGAGAGAGTGTGCAGGATTGGAGAGAGAGAGAGTGTGTGTGTAGGATTGGAGAGGGAGAGAGAGAGTGTGTAGGATTGGAGAGAGAGAGAGTGTGTGTATAGGATTGGTGGGAGAGAGAGAGAGAGAGTGAGTGTAGGAATGGAGAGACAGAGTGTGTGTGTAGGAATGGAGAGACAGAGTGTGTGTGTTGGATTGGAGAGAGAGACTGTGTAGGATTGGAGAGAGAGAGAGAGTGTGTAGGATTGGAGAGAGAGAGAGAGAGTGTGTCGGATTGGAGAGAGAGAGAGAGAGAGTGTCGGATTGGAGAGAGAGAGAGAGAGTGAGTGTAGGATCGGAGAGAGAGAAAGTGTGTTGGATTGGAGAGAGAGAGGGAGAGTGTGTAGGATTGGAGAGAGAGAGAGTGTGCAGGAGTAGGGAGAGAGAGTGTGTGTAGGATTGGAGAGAGAGAGTGTGTGTAGGATTGGAGAGAGAGAGTGTGTGTCGGATTGGAGAGAGAGAGAGAGATTTTGTCGGATTGGAGAGAGAGAGAGTGTGTGTAGGATTGGAGAGAGAGAATGTGTAGGATTGGAGAGAGAGAGAGTGTGTAGGATTGCAGAGAGAGAGAGTTTGTGTCGGATTGGAGAGAGAGAGTGTGTCGGATTGGAGAGAGAGAGAGTGTGCAGGATTGAAGAGAGAGAGACTGTGTAGGATTGGAGAGATAGATTTTGTAGGATTGGAGGGAGAGAGAGAGTGTGGAGGATTGGAGAGAGAGAGAGTGTGTGCAGGATTGGAGTGGGAGAGAGTGTGTAGGATTGGAGAGAGAGAGAGTGTGTTGGATTGGAGAGAGAGAGTGTGTAGGATTGGAGAGAGAGAGGGTGTGTAGGATTGGAGAGAGAGAGTGTAGGATTGGAGAGAGAGAGAGTGTGTCGGATTGGAGAGAGAGAGAATGTGTAGGATTGGAGATAGAGAGAGTGCGTCGGATTGGAGAGAGAGAGAGTGTGTCGATTTGGAGAGAGAGAGTGTGTCGGATTGGAGAGAGAGAGAGTGTGTAGGATTGGAGAGAGAGAAAGTGTGTAGCATTGGAGAGAGAGAGAGAGAGTGTGCAGGATTGGAGAGGGAGAGAGAGAGAGTGTGTAGGATTGGAGAGAGAGAGAGAATGTGTGTAGGATTGGAGAGAGAGAGTGTGTAGCATTGGAGAGAGAGAGAGTGTGTGCAGGATTGGAGAGGGAGAGAGAGAGAGTGTGTAGGATTGGAGAGAGAGAGTGTGTAGCATTGGAGAGAGAGAGAGTGTGTGCAGGATTGGAGAGGGAGAGAGAGAGAGTGTGTAGGATTGAAGAGAGAGAGTGTGTAGCATTGGAATGAGAGTGTGTGTGTGCAGGATTGGAGAGGGAGAGAGAGAGTGTGTAGGATTGGAGAGAGAGAGAGAGTGTGTCTAGGATTGGTGAGAGAGAGAGTGTAGCATTGGAGAGAGACAGAGAGTGTGCAGGATTGGAGAGAGAGAGAGTGTGTGTGTAGGATTGGAGGGGGGAGAGAGAGTGTGTAGGATTGGAGAGAGAGAATGTGTGTGTTTCGGATTGGTGGGAGAGATAGAGAGTGAGTGTAGGATTGGAGAGACAGAGTGTGTTTGTTGGATTGGAGAGAGAGAGTGTGTAGGATTGGAGAGAGAGAGAGTGTGTAGGATTGGAGAGAGAGAGGGAGTGTGTCGGATTGGAGAGAGAGAGGGATTGTGTAGGATTGGAGAGAGAGAGAGTGTGTAGGATTGGAGAGAGAGAGATTGTGTGTCGGATTGGAGAGAGAGAATGTGTAGGATTGGAGAGAGAGAGAGTGTGTCTATAGGATTCGAGAAAGAGAGGGAGTGTGTAGGATCGGAGAGAGAGATTGTATAGGATTGGAGGGAGAGAGTGTGTAGGATTGGAGAAATAGAGAGTATGTAGGATCGGAGAGAGAGAGAGAGTGTAGGATTGGAGAGAAGGAGTGTGTGTAGGATTGGAGAGAGAGAGAGAGTGTGTCGGATTGGAGAGAGAGAGAGTGTGTAGCATTGGAGAGAGAGAAAGAGTGTGTGTGTGTAGGATTGGAGAGGGAGAGAGAGAGAGAGTGTGTAGGATAGGAGAGACAGAGAAAGAGTGTGTGTAGGATTGGAGAGAGAGAGAGTGTGTAGCATTGGAGAGAGAGAAAGAGTGTGTGTGTGTAGGATTGGAGAGGGAGAGAGAGAGAGAGTGTGTAGGATAGGAGAGACAGAGAAAGAGTGTGTGTAGGATTGGAGAGAGAGAGAGTGTGTAGCATTGGAGAGAGAGAGAGAGTGTGCAGGTTTGGAGAGAGAGAGAGTGTTTGTGTCGGATTGGAGAGGGAGAGAGAGTGTGTATAGGATTGGTGGGAGAGAGAGAGAGAGTGAGTGTAGGATTGGAGAGAGAGAGTGTGTAGGATTGGAAGAGAGAGGGTGTGTAGGATTCGAGAGACAGAGAGAGAGTGTAGGATTGGAGAGAGAGAGAGTGTGTGTGTAGGATTGGAGAGAGAGTGTGTGTAGGATTCGAGAGAGAGAGGGTGTGTAGGATTCGAGAGAGAGAGAGTGTGGAGGAATGGAGAGAGAGAGAGTGTGTGTGTAGGATCGGAGAGAGAGAGTGTGTGGAGGAATGGAGAGAGAGATTATATAGGATTGGAGGGAGAGAGAGAGTGAGTGTAGGATTGGGGAGAGAGAGAGAGAGAGTGAGTCTAGGATTGTAGAGAGAGAGAGTGAGTGAGTGTAGGATTGGAGAGAGAGACAGAGAGAGAGAGTGTAGGATTGGAGAGAGAAGAGGGAGATTTTGTGTAGGATTGGAAAGAGAGAGAGTGTGTGTAGGATTGGAGAGAGAGAGTGAGTGTGCAGGATTGGAGAGAGAGAGAGAGTGCGTGTAGGATTGGAGAGGGAGAGAGAGTGTGTATAGGATTGGTGGGAGAGAGAGAGAGAGTGTGTAGGATTGGAGAGAGAGAGAGTGTGTCGGTTTGGAGAGAGAGAGTGTGTCGGATTGGAGAGAGAGAGAGAGTGTGTAGGATTGGAGAGAGAGAGAGTGTGTGTATAGGATTGGTGGGAGAGAGAGAGAGAGTGAGTGTAGGATTGGAGAGAGAGGGAGTGTGTAGCATTGGAGAGAGAGAGAGAGAGTGCAGGATTGGAGAGAGAGAGAGTGTGTGTGTAGGATTGGAGAGGGAGAGAGAGAGTGTGCAGGATTGGAGAGAGAGAGAGTGTGTAGGATTGGAGAGATAGATTTTATAGGATTGGAGGGAGAGAGGGAGTGAGTGTAGGATTGGAGAGAGAGAGAGAGTGAGTCTAGGATTGGAGAGAGAGAGAGAGAGAGTAAGTGTATGATTGGAGAGAGAGAGAGAGAGAGAGAGAGAGAGAGCGTGAGTGTAGCATTGGAGAGAGAAGAGAGAGTGTTTGTAGGATTGGAGAGAGAGAGAGTGTGTGTAGGGTTGGAGAGAGAGTGTGTGTCGGATTGGAGAGAGAGAGTGTGTCGGATTGGAGAGAGAGAGAGTGTGCAGGATTGGAGAGAGAGAGTGTGTGTGTAGGATTGGAGAGAGAGAAAGTGTGTAGCATTGGAGAGAGAGAGAGAGTGTGCAGGATTGGAGAGGGAGAGAGAGAGAGTGTGTAGGATTGCAGAGAGAGAGAGAGAATGTGTGTAGGATTGGAGAGAGAGAGTGTGTAGCATTGGAGAGAGAGAGTGTGTGCAGGATTGGAGAGGGAGAGAGAGAGTGTGTAGGATTGGATAAGGAGAGAGAGAGTGTGTGTAGGATTGGAGAGAGAGAGAGTGTGTAGCATTGGAGAGAGAGAGAGAGTGTGCAGGATTGGAGAGAGAGAGAGTGTGTGTGTAGGATTGGAGAGGGAGAGAGAGAGTGTGTAGGATTGGAGAGAGAGAGAGTGTGTGTATAGGATTGGTGGGAGAGAGAGAGAGAGTGAGTGTAGGAATGGAGAGACAGAGTGTGTGTGTAGGAATGGAGAGACAGTGTGTGTGTGTTGGATTGGAGAGAGAGACTGTGTAGGATTGGAGAGAGAGAGAGTGTATAGGATTGGAGAGAGAGAGAGTGTGTAGGATTGGAGAGAGAGAGAGTGTGTAGGATTGGAGAGAGAGAGAGAGAGTGTGTAGGATTGGAGAGAGAGAGAGAGAGAGTGAGTGTCGGATTGGAGAGAGAGAGAGAGTGAGTGTAGGATCGGAGAGAGAGAAAGTGTGTTGGATTGGAGAGAGAGAGGGAGAGTGTGTAGGATTGGAGAGAGAGAGAGTGTGCAGGAGTAGGGAGAGAGAGTGTGTGTAGGATTGGAGAGAGAGAGAGTGTGTAGGATTGGAGAGAGAGAGTGTGTGTCGGATTGGAGAGAGAGAGAGAGATTTTGTCGGATTGGAGAGAGAGAGAGTGTGTGTAGGATTGGAGAGAGAGAATGTGTAGGATTGGAGAGAGAGAGAGTGTGTAGGATTGCAGAGAGAGAGAGAGTGTGTCGGATTGGAGAGAGAGAGTGTGTCGGATTGGAGAGAGAGAGAGTGTGCAGGATTGAAGAGAGAGAGAGTGTGTAGGATTGGAGAGATAGATTTTGTAGGATTGGAGGGAGAGAGAGAGTGTGTAGGATTGGAGAGAGAGAGTGTGTATAGGATTGGTGGGAGAGAGAGAGTGTGTAGGATTGGTGAGAGAGAGAGAGAGTGTCGGATTGGAGAGAGAGAGAGAGTGTGGGTGTAGGATTGGAGAGAGAGAGAGAGAGAGAGACAGTGTAGGATTGGAGAGAGAGAGTGTGTGTAGGATTGGAGAGAGAGAGTGTGTGTCGGATTGGAGAGGGAGAGAGAGTGTGTATAGGATTGGTGGGAGAGAGAGAGTGTGTAGGATTGGTGAGAGAGAGAGAGAGTGTCGGATTGGAGAGAGAGAGAGTGTGTGGGTGTAGGATTGGAGAGAGAGAGAGAGAGAGACAGTGTAGGATTGGAGAGAGAGAGTGTGTGTAGGATTGGAGAGAGAGAGTGTGTAGGATTGGAGAGAGAGAGTGTGTCTATAGGATTCGAGAAAGAGAGGGAGTGGGTAGGATCAGAGAGAGATTGTATAGCATTGGAGGGAGAGAGAGAGAGTGAGAGTAGGATTGGAGAGAGAGAGTGAGTGTGCAGGATTGGAGAGAGAGAGAGAGTGCGTGTAGGATTGGAGAGGGAGAGAGAGTGTGTATAGGAAAGGTGGGAGAGAGAGAGAGAGTGTGTAGGATTGGAGAGAGAGAGTGTGTGCACGATTGGATAGAGAGAGTGTGTAGGATTGGAGAGATAGATTTTATAGGATTGGAGGGAGAGAGAGAGTGAGTGTTGGATTGGAGAGAGAGAGAGAGTGAGTCTAGGATTGGAGAGAGAGAGAGAGAGAGAGTAAGTGTATGATTGGAGAGAGAGAGGGAGAGAGAGAGAGAGAGAGTAGGATTGGAAAGAGAAGAGAGAGAGTGTGTGTAGGATTGGAGAGAGAGAGAGTGTGTGTAGGGTTGGAGAGAGAGTGTGTGTCGGATTGGAGAGAGAGAGTGTGTCGGATTGGAGAGAGAGAGAGTGTGCAGGATTGGAGAGAGAGAGAGTGTGTGTAGGATTGGAGAGAGAGAAAGTGTGTAGCATTGGAGAGACAGAGAGAGAGTGTGCAGGATTGGAGAGGGAGAGAGAGAGAGTGTGTAGGATTGGAGAGAGAGAGAGAGAATGTGTGTAGGATTGGAGAGAGAGAGAGTGTGTAGCATTGGAGAGAGAGAGAGTGTGTGCAGGATTGGAGAGGGAGAGAGAGAGTGTGTAGGATTGGAGAGAGAGAGAGTGTGTGTGTAGGATTGGAGAGAGAGAGAGTGTGTAGCATTGGAGAGAGAGAGAGAGTGTGCAGGATTGGAGAGAGAGAGAGTGTGTGTGTAGGATTGGAGAGGGAGAGAGAGAGTGTGTAGGATTGGAGAGAGAGAGTGTGTGTGTATAGGATTGGTGGGAGAGAGAGAGAGAGAGTGAGTGTAGGAATGGAGAGACAGAGTGTGTGTGTAGGAATGGAGAGACAGAGTGTGTGTGTTGGATTGGAGAGAGAGACTGTGTAGGATTGGAGAGAGAGAGAGTGTATAGGATTGGAGAGAGAGAGAGTGTGTAGGATTGGAGAGAGAGAGAGGGAGTGTGTAGGATTGGAGAGAGAGAGGGAGTGTGTAAGATTGGAGAGAGAGAGTGAGTGTGTAGGATTGGAGAGAGAGAGAGAGAGAGAGTGTCGGATTGGAGAGAGAGAGAGAGAGTGAGTGTAGGATCGGAGAGAGAGAAAGTGTGTTGGATTGGAGAGAGAGAGAGAGAGTGTGCAGGATTGGAGAGAGAGAGAGTGTGTGTGTAGGATTGGAGAGGGAGAGAGAGAGTGTGTAGGATTGGAGAGAGAGAGAGTGTGTGTATAGGATTGGTGGGAGAGAGAGAGAGAGTGAGTGTAGGATTGGAGAGAGAGGGAGTGTGTAGCATTGGAGAGAGAGAGAGAGTGTGCAGGATTGGAGAGAGAGAGAGTGTGTGTGTAGGATTGGAGAGGGAGAGAGAGAGTGTGCAGGATTGGAGAGAGAGAGAGTGTGTAGGATTGGAGAGATAGATTTTATAGGATTGGAGGGAGAGAGGGAGTGAGTGTAGGATTGGAGAGAGAGAGAGAGTGAGTCTAGGATTGGAGAGAGAGAGAGAGAGAGTAAGTGTATGATTGGAGAGAGAGAGAGAGAGAGAGAGAGAGAGAGCGTGAGTGTAGGATTGGAGAGAGAAGAGAGAGTGTTTGTAGGATTGGAGAGAGAGAGAGTGTGTGTAGGGTTGGAGAGAGAGTGTGTGTCGGATTGGAGAGAGAGAGTGTGTCGGATTGGAGAGAGAGAGAGTGTGCAGGATTGGAGAGAGAGAGTGTGTGTGTAGGATTGGAGAGAGAGAAAGTGTGTAGCATTGGAGAGAGAGAGAGAGTGTGCAGGATTGGAGAGGGAGAGAGAGAGAGTGTGTAGGATTGCAGAGAGAGAGAGAGAATGTGTGTAGGATTGGAGAGAGAGAGTGTGTAGCATTGGAGAGAGAGAGTGTGTGCAGGATTGGAGAGGGAGAGAGAGAGTGTGTAGGATTGGATAAGGAGAGAGAGAGTGTGTGTAGGATTGGAGAGAGAGAGAGTGTGTAGCATTGGAGAGAGAGAGAGAGTGTGCAGGATTGGAGAGAGAGAGAGTGTGTGTGTAGGATTGGAGAGGGAGAGAGAGAGTGTGTAGGATTGGAGAGAGAGAGAGTGTGTGTATAGGATTGATGGGAGAGAGAGAGAGAGAGTGAGTGTAGGAATGGAGAGACAGAGTGTGTGTGTAGGAATGGAGAGACAGTGTGTGTGTGTTGGATTGGAGAGAGAGACTGTGTAGGATTGGAGAGAGAGAGAGTGTATAGGATTGGAGAGAGAGAGAGTGTGTAGGATTGGAGAGAGAGAGAGAGAGTGTGTAGGATTGGAGAGAGAGAGAGAGAGAGTGAGTGTCGGATTGGAGAGAGAGAGAGAGTGAGTGTAGGATCGGAGAGAGAGAAAGTGTGTTGGATTGGAGAGAGAGAGGGAGAGTGTGTAGGATTGGAGAGAGAGAGAGTGTGCAGGAGTAGGGAGAGAGAGTGTGTGTAGGATTGGAGAGAGAGAGAGTGTGTAGGATTGGAGAGAGAGAGTGTGTGTCGGATTGGAGAGAGAGAGAGAGATTTTGTCGGATTGGAGAGAGAGAGAGTGTGTGTAGGATTGGAGAGAGAGAATGTGTAGGATTGGAGAGAGAGAGAGTGTGTAGGATTGCAGAGAGAGAGAGAGTGTGTCGGATTGGAGAGAGAGAGTGTGTCGGATTGGAGAGAGAGAGAGTGTGCAGGATTGAAGAGAGAGAGAGTGTGTAGGATTGGAGAGATAGATTTTGTAGGATTGGAGGGAGAGAGAGAGTGTGTAGGATTGGAGAGAGAGAGAGTGTGTATAGGATTGGTGGGAGAGAGAGAGTGTGTAGGATTGGTGAGAGAGAGAGAGAGTGTCGGATTGGAGAGAGAGAGAGAGTGTGGGTGTAGGATTGGAGAGAGAGAGAGAGAGAGAGACAGTGTAGGATTGGAGAGAGAGAGTGTGTGTAGGATTGGAGAGAGAGAGTGTGTGTCGGATTGGAGAGGGAGAGAGAGTGTGTATAGGATTGGTGGGAGAGAGAGAGTGTGTAGGATTGGTGAGAGAGAGAGAGAGTGTCGGATTGGAGAGAGAGAGAGTGTGTGGGTGTAGGATTGGAGAGAGAGAGAGAGAGAGACAGTGTAGGATTGGAGAGAGAGAGTGTGTGTAGGATTGGAGAGAGAGAGTGTGTAGGATTGGAGAGAGAGAGTGTGTCTATAGGATTCGAGAAAGAGAGGGAGTGGGTAGGATCAGAGAGAGATTGTATAGCATTGGAGGGAGAGAGAGAGAGTGAGAGTAGGATTGGAGAGAGAGAGTGAGTGTGCAGGATTGGAGAGAGAGAGAGAGTGCGTGTAGGATTGGAGAGGGAGAGAGAGTGTGTATAGGAAAGGTGGGAGAGAGAGAGAGAGTGTGTAGGATTGGAGAGAGAGAGTGTGTGCACGATTGGATAGAGAGAGTGTGTAGGATTGGAGAGATAGATTTTATAGGATTGGAGGGAGAGAGAGAGTGAGTGTTGGATTGGAGAGAGAGAGAGAGTGAGTCTAGGATTGGAGAGAGAGAGAGAGAGAGAGTAAGTGTATGATTGGAGAGAGAGAGGGAGAGAGAGAGAGAGAGAGTAGGATTGGAAAGAGAAGAGAGAGAGTGTGTGTAGGATTGGAGAGAGAGAGAGTGTGTGTAGGGTTGGAGAGAGAGTGTGTGTCGGATTGGAGAGAGAGAGTGTGTCGGATTGGAGAGAGAGAGTGTGTGCAGGATTGGAGAGAGAGAGAGTGTGTGTAGGATTGGAGAGAGAGAAAGTGTGTAGCATTGGAGAGAGAGAGAGAGTGTGCAGGATTGGAGAGGGAGAGAGAGAGAGTGTGTAGGATTGGAGAGAGAGAGAGAGAATGTGTGTAGGATTGGAGAGAGAGAGAGTGTGTAGCATTGGAGAGAGAGAGAGTGTGTGCAGGATTGGAGAGGGAGAGAGAGAGTGTGTAGGATTGGAGAGAGAGAGAGTGTGTGTGTAGGATTGGAGAGAGAGAGAGTGTGTAGCATTGGAGAGAGAGAGAGAGTGTGCAGGATTGGAGAGAGAGAGAGTGTGTGTGTAGGATTGGAGAGGGAGAGAGAGTGTGTGTAGGATTGGAGAGAGAGAGAGTGTGTGTATAGGATTGGTGGGAGAGAGAGAGAGAGAGTGAGTGTAGGAATGGAGAGACAGAGTGTGTGTGTAGGAATGGAGAGACAGAGTGTGTGTGTTGGATTGGAGAGAGAGACTGTGTAGGATTGGAGAGAGAGAGAGTGTATAGGATTGGAGAGAGAGAGAGTGTGTAGGATTGGAGAGAGAGAGGGAGTGTGTAGGATTGGAGAGAGAGAGGGAGTGTGTAAGATTGGAGAGAGAGAGTGAGTGTGTAGGATTGGAGAGAGAGAGAGAGAGAGAGTGTCGGATTGGAGAGAGAGAGAGAGAGTGAGTGTAGGATCGGAGAGAGAGAAAGTGTGTTGGATTGGAGAGAGAGAGGGAGAGTGTGTAGGATTGGAGAGAGAGAGAGTGTGCAGGAGTAGGGAGAGAGAGTGTGTGTAGGATTGGAGAGAGAGAGAGTGTGTAGGATTGGAGAGAGAGAGTGTGTGTCGGATTGGGGAGAGAGGGAGAGATTTTGTCGGATTGGAGAGAGAGAGAGTGTGTGTACGATTGGAGAGAGAGAATGTGTAGGATTGGAGAGAGAGAGAGTGTGTAGGATTGCAGAGAGAGAGAGTGTGTGTCGGATTGGAGAGAGAGAGTGTGTGTCGGATTGGAGAGAGAGAGAGAGATTTTGTCGGATTGGAGAGAGAGAGAGTGTGTGTCGGATTGGAGAGAGAGAATGTGTAGGATTGGAGAGAGAGAGAGTGTGTAGGATTGCAGAGAGAGAGAGAGTGTGTCGGATAGGAGAGAGAGAGTGTGTCGGATTGGAGAGAGAGAGAGTGTGCAGGATTGAAGAGAGAGAGACTGTGTAGGATTGGAGAGATAGATTTTGTAGGATTGGAGAGAGAGAGAGTGTGTAGGATTGGAGAGAGAGAGTGTGTCGGATTGGAGAGAGAGAGAGTGTGCAGGATTGGAGAGAGAGAGTGTGTGTAGGATTGGAGAGAGAGAGAGTGTGTAGGATTGGAGAGAGAGAGAGAGAGAGTGTCGGATTGGAGAGAGAGAGAGAGAGAGTGAGTGTAGGATCAGAGAGAGAGAGAGTGTGTGTGTGTAGGATTGGAGAGAGAGAGAGAGACAGTGTAGGATTGGAGAGAGAGAGAGAGTATATGTAGGATTGGAGAGAGAGAGCGTGTGTAGCATTGGAGAGAGAGAAAGAGTGTGTGTGTGTAGGATTGGAGAGGGAGAGAGAGAGAGTGTGAAGGATAGGAGAGACAGAGAAAGAGTGTGTGTAGGATTGGAGAGAGAGTGTGTAGCATTGGAGAGAGAGAGAGTGTGCAGGTTTGGAGAGAGAGAGAGTGTTTGTGTCGGATTGGAGAGGGAGAGAGAGTGTGTATAGGATTGGTGGGAGAGAGAGAGTGTGTAGGATTGGTGAGAGAGAGAGAGAGTGTCGGATTGGAGAGAGAGAGAGAGTGTGGGTGTAGGATTGGAGAGAGAGAGAGAGAGAGACAGTGTAGGATTGGAGAGAGAGAGTGTGTGTAGGATTGGAGAGAGAGAGTGTGTAGGATTGGAGAGAGAGAGTGTGTCTATAGGATTCGAGAAAGAGAGGGAGTGTGTAGGATCAGAGAGAGATTGTATAGGATTGGAGGGAGAGAGAGAGAGTGAGAGTAGGATTGGAGAGAGAGAGTGAGTGTGCAGGATTGGAGAGAGAGAGAGAGTGCGTGTAGGATTGGAGAGGGAGAGAGAGTGTGTATAGGAAAGGTGGGAGAGAGAGAGAGAGTGTGTAGGATTGGAGAGAGAGAGAGTGTGTCGGTTTGGAGAGAGAGAGTGTGTCGGATTGGAGAGAGAGAGAGAGTGTGCAGGATTGGAGAGAGAGAGTGTGTAGGAATGGAGAGATAGATTTTATAGGATTGGAGGGAGAGAGAGAGTGAGTGTAGGATTGGAGAGAGAGAGAGAGTGAGTCTAGGATTGGAGAGAGAGAGAGAGTAAGTGTATGATTGGAGAGAGAGAGAGAGAGAGAGAGAGAGAGAGAGTGTAGGATTGGAGAGAGAAGAGAGAGAGTGTGTGTAGGATTGGAGAGAGAGAGAGTGTGTGTAGGGTTGTAGAGAGAGTGTGTGTCGGATTGGAGAGAGAGAGTGTCTCGGATTGGAGAGAGAGAGAGTGTGCAGGATTGGAGAGAGAGAGAGTGTGTGTAGGATTGGAGAGAGAGAGAGTGTGTAGCATTGGAGAGAGAGAGAGAGTGTGCAGGATTGGAGAGAGAGAGAGTGTGTGTGTAGGATTGGAGAGGGAGAGAGAGAGTGTGTAGGATTGGAGAGAGAGAGAGTGTGTGTATAGGATTGGTGGGAGAGAGAGAGAGAGAGTGAGTGTAGGAATGGAGAGACAGAGTGTGTGTGTAGGAATGGAGAGACAGAGTGTGTGTGTTGGATTGGAGAGAGAGACTGTGTAGGATTGGAGAGAGAGAGAGTGTATAGGATTGAAGAGAGAGAGAGTGTGTAGGATTGGAGAGAGAGAGAGAGTGTGTAGGATTGGAGAGAGAGAGAGTGTGTCGGATTGGAGAGAGAGAGAGAGAGAGTGTCGGATTGGAGAGAGAGGGAGAGAGTGAGTGTAGGATCGGAGAGAGAGAAAGTGTGTTGGATTGGAGAGAGAGAGGGAGAGTGTGTAGGATTGGAGAGAGAGAGAGTGTGCAGGAGTAGGGAGAGAGAGTGTGTGTAGGATTGGAGAGAGAGAGAGTGTGTAGGATTGGAGAGAGAGAGTGTGTGTCGGATTGGAGAGAGAGAGAGAGATTTTGTCGGATTGGAGAGAGAGAGAGTGTGTGTAGGATTGGAGAGAGAGAATGTGTAGGATTGGAGAGAGAGAGAGTGTGTAGGATTGCAGAGAGAGAGAGTTTGTGTCGGACTGGAGAGAGAGAGTGTGTCGGATTGGAGAGAGAGAGAGAGTGTGCAGGATTGAAGAGAGAGAGACTGTGTAGGATTGGAGAGAGAGAGAGAGTGTGGAGGATTGGAGAGAGAGAGAGAGTGTGGAGGATTGGAGAGAGAGAGAGTGTGTGCAGGATTGGAGAGGGAGAGAGTGTGTAGGATTGGAGAGAGAGAGAGTGTGTTGGATTGGAGAGAGAGAGTGTGTAGGATTGGAGAGAGAGAGGGTGTGTAGGATTGGAGAGAGAGAGTGTAGGATTGGAGAGAGAGAGAGTGTGTCGGATTGGAGAGAGAGAGAATGTGTAGGATTGGAGATAGAGAGAGTGCGTCGGATTGGAGAGAGAGAGAGTGTGTCGAATTGGAGAGAGAGAGTGTGTCGGATTGGAGAGAGAGAGAGTGTGTAGGATTGGAGAGAGAGAAAGTGTGTAGCATTGGAGAGAGAGAGAGAGAGTGTGCAGGATTGGAGAGGGAGAGAGAGAGAGTGTGTAGGATTGGAGAGAGAGAGAGAATGTGTGTAGGATTGGAGAGAGAGAGTGTGTAGCATTGGAGAGAGAGAGAGTGTGTGCAGGATTGGAGAGGGAGAGAGAGAGAGTGTGTAGGATTGGAGAGAGAGAGTGTGTAGCATTGGAGAGAGAGAGAGTGTGTGCAGGATTGGAGAGGGAGAGAGAGAGAGTGTGTAGGATTGGAGAGAGAGTGTGTGTAGCATTGGAGTGAGAGAGTGTGTGTGCAGGATTGGAGAGGGAGAGAGAGAGTGTGTAGGATTGGAGAGAGAGAGAGAGTGTGTCTAGGATTGGTGAGAGAGAGAGTGTAGCATTGGAGAGAGACAGAGAGTGTGCAGGATTGGAGAGAGAGAGAGTGTGTGTGTAGGATTGGAGGGGGGAGAGAGAGTGTGTAGGATTGGAGAGAGAGAATGTGTGTGTTTCGGATTGGTGGGAGAGATAGAGAGTGAGTGTAGGATTGGAGAGACAGAGTGTGTTTGTTGGATTGGAGAGAGAGAGTGTGTAGGATTGGAGAGAGAGAGAGTGTGTAGGATTGGAGAGAGAGAGGGAGTGTGTCGGATTGGAGAGAGAGAGGGATTGTGTAGGATTGGAGAGAGAGAGAGTGTGTAGGATTGGAGAGAGAGAGATTGTGTGTCGGATTGGAGAGAGAGAATGTGTAGGATTGGAGAGAGAGAGAGTGTGTCTATAGGATTCGAGAAAGAGAGGGAGTGTGTAGGATCGGAGAGAGAGATTGTATAGGATTGGAGGGAGAGAGTGTGTAGGATTGGAGAAATAGAGAGTATGTAGGATCGGAGAGAGAGAGAGAGTGTAGGATTGGAGAGAAGGAGTGTGTGTAGGATTGGAGAGAGAGAGAGAGAGTGTGTCGGATTGGAGAGAGAGAGAGTGTGTGTCGGATTGGAGAGAGAGAGAGTGTGTGTGTGTAGGATTGGAGAGAGAGTGAGAGACAGTGTAGGATTGGAGAGAGAGAGAGAGTATATGTAGGATTGGAGAGAGAGAGCGTGTGTAGCATTGGAGAGAGAGAAAGAGTGTGTGTGTGTAGGATTGGAGAGGGAGAGAGAGAGAGAGTGTGTAGGATAGGAGAGACAGAGAAAGAGTGTGTGTAGGATTGGAGAGAGAGAGAGTGTGTAGCATTGGAGAGAGAGAGAGAGTGTGCAGGTTTGGAGAGAGAGAGAGTGTTTGTGTCGGATTGGAGAGGGAGAGAGAGTGTGTATAGGATTGGTGGGAGAGAGAGAGTGAGTGTAGGATTGGAGAGAGAGAGTGTGTGTGTTGGATTGGAGAGAGAGAGTGTGTAGGATTGGAGAGAGAGAGAGTGTGTAGGATTGGAGAGAGAGAGAGTGTGTAGGATTGGAGAGAGAGTGTGTAGGATTGGAGAGAGGGAGAGTGTGTCGTATTGGAGAGAGAGAGAGTGTGTCGGATTGGAGAGAGAGAGTGTGTCGGATTGGAGAGAGAGAGAGTGTGCAGGATTGGAGAGAGAGAGAGAGTGTAGGATTGGAGAGAGAGAGAGTGTGTAAGATTGGAGAGAGAGAGTGAGTGTGTAGGATTGGAGAGAGAGAGAGAGTGTGTGTAGGATTGGAGAGAGAGAGAGAGAGTGTGTCGGATTGGAGAGAGAGAGAGAGAGTGTGTCGGATTGGAGAGAGAGAGAGAGAGTGTGTCGGATTGGAGAGAGAGAGAGAGAGAGTGTCGGATTGGAGAGAGAGAGAGTGAGTGTAGGATCGGAGAGAGAGAAAGTGTGTTGGATTGGAGAGAGAGAGGGAGAGTGTGTAGGATTGGAGAGAGAGAGAGTGTGCAGGAGTAGGGAGAGAGAGTGTGTGAAGGATTGGAGAGAGAGAGAGTGTGTAGGATTGGAGAGAGAGAGTGTGTCGGATTGGAGAGAGAGAGAGTGTGCAGGATTGAAGAGAGAGAGACTGTGTAGGATTGGAGAGATAGATTTTGTAGGATTGGAGGGAGAGAGAGAGTGTGTAGGATTGGAGAGAGAGGGAGAGTGTGTAGGATTGGAGAGAGAGAGTGTGTAGGATTGGAGAGAGAGAGTGTGTGTAGGATTGGAGAGAGAGAATGTGTAGGATTGGAGAGAGAGAGAGTGTGTAGGATTGCAGAGAGAGAGAGAGTGTGTCGGATTGGAGAGAGAGAGTGTGTCGGATTGGAGAGAGAGAGAGTGTGCAGGATTGAAGAGAGAGAGACTGTGTAGGATTGGAGAGATAGATTTTGTAGGATTGGAGGGAGAGAGAGAGTGTGTAGGATTGGAGAGAGAGGGAGAGTGTGTAGGATTGGAGAGAGAGACTGTGTAGGATTGGAGAGATAGATTTTGTAGGATTGGAGGGAGAGAGAGAGTGTGTAGGATTGGAGAGAGAGGGAGAGTGTGTAGGATTGGAGAGAGAGAGTGTGTAGGATTGGAGAGAGAGAGGGTGTGTAGGATTCGAGAGAGAGAGAGTGTGTGTAGGATTGGAGAGAGAGAGAGAGTGTGTGTAGGATTGGAGAGAGAGAGTGTGTAGGATTGGAAGAGAGAGGGTGTGTAGGATTCGAGAGACAGAGAGAGAGTGTAGGATTGGAGAGAGAGAGAGTGTGTGTGTAGGATTGGAGAGAGAGTGTGTGTAGGATTCGAGAGAGAGAGGGTGTGTAGGATTCGAGAGAGAGAGAGTGTGGAGGAATGGAGAGAGGGAGAGTGTGTGTGTAGGATCGGAGAGAGAGAGTGTGTGGAGGAATGGAGAGAGAGATTATATAGGATTGGAGGGAGAGAGAGAGTGAGTGTAGGATTGGGGAGAGAGAGAGAGAGAGTGAGTCTATGATTGTAGACAGAGAGAGTGAGTGAGTGTAGGATTGGAGAGAGAGACAGAGAGAGAGAGTGTAGGATTGGAGAGAGAAGAGGGAGATTTTGTGTAGGATTGGAAAGAGAGAGAGTGTGTGTAGGATTGGAGAGAGAGAGTGAGTGTGCAGGATTGGAGAGAGAGAGAGAGTGCGTGTAGGATTGGAGAGGGAGAGAGAGTGTGTATAGGATTGGTGGGAGAGAGAGAGAGAGTGAGTGTAGGATTGGAGAGAGAGGGAGTGTGTAGCATTGGAGAGAGAGAGAGAGTGTGCAGGATTGGAGAGAGAGAGAGTGTGTGTGTAGGATTGGAGAGGGAGAGAGAGAGTGTGCAGGATTGGAGAGAGAGAGAGTGTGTAGGATTGGAGAGATAGATTTTATAGGATTGGAGGGAGAGAGGGAGTGAGTGTAGGATTGGAGAGAGAGAGAGAGTGAGTCTAGGATTGGAGAGAGAGAGAGAGAGAGTAAGTGTATGATTGGAGAGAGAGAGAGAGAGAGAGAGAGAGAGCGTGAGTGTAGGATTGGAGAGAGAAGAGAGAGTGTTTGTAGGATTGGAGAGAGAGAGAGTGTGTGTAGGGTTGGAGAGAGAGTGTGTGTCGGATTGGAGAGAGAGAGTGTGTCGGATTGGAGAGAGAGAGAGTGTGCAGGATTGGAGAGAGAGAGTGTGTGTGTAGGATTGGAGAGAGAGAAAGTGTGTAGCATTGGAGAGAGAGAGAGAGTGTGCAGGATTGGAGAGGGAGAGAGAGAGAGTGTGTAGGATTGCAGAGAGAGAGAGAGAATGTGTGTAGGATTGGAGAGAGAGAGTGTGTAGCATTGGAGAGAGAGAGTGTGTGCAGGATTGGAGAGGGAGAGAGAGAGTGTGTAGGATTGGAGAGAGAGAGAGAGTGTGTGTAGGATTGGAGAGAGAGAGAGTGTGTGTGTAGGATTGGAGAGGGAGAGAGAGATGGTGTAGGATTGGAGAGAGAGAGAGTGTGTGTATAGGATTGGTGGGAGAGAGAGATAGAGTGAGTGTAGGAATGGAGAGACAGAGTGTGTGTGTAGGAATGGAGAGACAGAGTGTGTGTGTTGGATTGGAGAGAGAGACTGTGTAGGATTGGAGAGAGAGAGAGTGTATAGGATTGGAGAGACAGATAGTGTGTAGGATTGGAGAGAGAGAGAGAGTGTGTAGGATTGGAGAGAGAGAGAGAGAGTGTGTCGGATTGGAGAGAGAGAGAGAGAGTGAGTGTGTCGGATTGGAGAGAGAGAGAGAGTGTGTAGGATTGGAGAGAGAGAGAGAGAGTGTGTCGGATGGGAGAGAGAGAGAGAGAGTGAGTGTGTCGGATTGGAGAGAGACAGAGAGAGAGTGTCGGATTGGAGAGAGAGAGAGAGAGAGAGTGAGTGTAGGATCGGAGAGAGAGAAAGTGTGTTGGATTGGAGAGAGAGAGGGAGCGTGTGTAGGATTGGAGAGAGAGAGAGTGTGCAGGAGTAGGGAGAGAGAGTGTGTGTAGGATTGGAGAGAGAGAGTGTGTGTAGGAATAGAGAGAGAGAGTGTGTGTCGGATTGGAGAGAGAGAGAGAGATTTTGTCGGATTGGAGAGAGTGAGTGTGTGTAGGATTGGAGAGAGAGAATGTGTAGGATTGGAGAGAGAGAGAGTGTGTAGGATTGCAGAGAGAGAGAGAGTGTGTCGGATTGGAGAGAGAGAGTGTGTCGGATTGGAGAGAGAGAGAGTGTGCAGGATTGAAGAGAGAGAGACTGTGTAGGAATGGAGAGAGAGAGGGAGTGTGTAGGATTGGAGAGAGAGAGTGTGTAGGATTGGAGAGAGAGAGGGTGTGTAGGATTGGAGAGAGAGAGAGAGTGTGTAGGATTGGAGAGAGAGAGAGAGTGTGTGTAGGATTGGAGAGAGAGTGTGTAGGATTGGAGAGAGAGAGTGTGTAGGATTGGAGAGAGAGAGAGTGTGGAGGAATGGAGAGAGAGAGTGTGTGTGTGTGTAGGATTGGAGAGAGAGAGAGAGAGTGAGTGTAGGATTGGAGAGAGAAGAGAGAGAGTGTGTGTAGGATTGGAGAGAGAAGAGAGAGAGTGTGTGTTGGATTGGAAAGAGAGAGAGTGTGTGTAGGATTGGAGAGAGAGAGTGTGTGTGTAGGATTGGAAAGAGCGAGAGAGTGTGTAGGATCGGAGAGATAGAGAGAGCTTTTAGGAACGGAAAGAGAGAGTGTAGGAGTGGTGAGAGAGAGTGTGTAGGATTGGAGAGAGAGACAGTGTGTAGGATTGGAGATAGAGAGAGAGTGTGTAGGATTGGAGAGAGAGAGAGAGAGTGTGTCGGATTGGAGAGAGAGAGAGAGTGTGTCGGATTGGAGAGATAGAGAGAGAGAGAGTGTGTAGGATTGGAGAGAGAGAGAGTGTGCAGGATTGGAGAGAGAGAGAGAGTGTGTAGGATTGGAAAGAGAGAGAGTGTGTGTGTAGGATTGGAGAGAGAGAGATAGTGTGGAGGAATGGAGAGAGAGAGAGAGTGCGGGGGAATGGAGAGAGAGATTTTATCGGTTTGGAGGGAGAGCGAGAGTGAGTGTAGGATTGGGGAGAGAGAGAGAGAGAGTGAGTCTAGGATTGGAGAGAGAGAGAGAGAGTGAGTGTAGGATTGGAGAGAGAGACAGAGAGAGAGAGTGTAGGATTGGAGAGAGAAGAGGGAGATTGTGTGTAGGATTGGAAAGAGAGAGAGTGTGTGTAGGATTGGAGAGAGAGAGAGAGAGTGTGTAGGAACGGAGAGAGAGACAGTGTGTCGGATTGGAGAGAGAGAGTGTGTCGGATTGGAGAGAGAGAGAGTGTGCAGGACTGGAGAGAGAGAGTGTGTGTAGGATTGGAGAGAGAGAAAGTGTGTAGCATTGGAGAGAGAGAGAGAGTGTGCAGGATTGGAGAGGGAGAGAGAGAGAGTGTGTAGGATTGGAGAGAGAGAGAGAGAATGTGTGTGTAGGATTGGAGAGAGAGAGTGTGTAGCATTGGAGAGAGAGAGTGTGTGCAGGATTGGAGAGAGAGAGAGTGTGTGTGTAGGATTGGAGAAGGAGAGAGAGAGTGTGTGTAGGATTGGAGAGAGAGAGAGAGTGTGTATAGGATTGGTGGGAGAGAGAGAGAGTGAGTGTAGGATTGGAGAGACAGAGTGTGTGTGTTGGATTGGAGAGAGAGAGTGTGTAGGATTGGAGAGAGAGAGAGTGTGTAGGATTGGAGAGAGAGAGTGTGTGTAGGATTGGAGAGAGAGGGAGTGTGTAGGATTGGAGAGAGAGAGGGAGTGTGTAGGATTGGAGAGAGAGAGAGTGTGTAGGATTGGAGAGAGAGAGAGAGAGAGTGTGTAGGATTGGAGAAAGAGAGAGAGAGTGTGTCGGATTGGAGAGAGAGAGAGAGAGTGTGTCGGATTGGAGAGAGAGAGAGAGTGTGTGTAGGATTGGAGAGAGAGAGAGAGAGTGTAGGATTGGAGAGAGAGAGAGAGAGTGTGGAGGAATGGAGAGAGAGATTTTATAGGATTGGAGAGAGAGAGAGAGAGAGAGAGAGAGTGAGTGTAGGATTGGAGAGAGAGTGAGTTTGTGAAGGATTGGAAAGAGAGAGAGTGTGTGTAGGATTGGAGAGGGAGAAAGTGTGTCGGATTGGAGAGATAGAGAGAGTGTGTCGGATTGGAGTGAGAGAGAGAGAGAGTGTGTAGGATTGGAGAGAGAGAGAGAGAGTGTAGGATTGGAGAGAGAGAGAGTGTGTCTAGGATTGGAGAGAGAGAGGGTGTGCAGGATTGGAGAGAGAGAGAGAGTGTGTAGGATTGGAGAGAAAGAGAGTGTGTCGGATTGGAGAGAGAGAGTGTGTAGGATTGGAGAGAGAGAGAGTGTGTAGGATTGGAGAGAGAGAGAGTGTGTAGGATTGGAGAGAGAGAGAGTGTGTGTAGGATTGGAGAGATAGATTTTGTAGGATTGGTGGGAGAGAGAGTGTGTAGGATTGGAGAGAGAGAGAGTGTGTCGGATTGGAGAGAGAGAGAGTGTGTGTAGGATTGGAGAGAGAGAGACAGTGTGCAGGATTGGAGAGAGAGAGAGAGTGTGTAGAATTGGAGAGAGAGAGTGTGTAGGATTGGGGAGAGAGAGAGTGTGTGTAGGATTGGAGAGAGAGAGAGAGTGTGTCGGATTGGAGAGAGAGAGAGAGAGAGAGTGTGTAGGATTGGAGAGAGAGAGTGTGTAGGATTGGAGAGAGAGAGAGAGTGTGTAGGATTGGTTAGAGAGAGAGTGTGTAGGATTGGAGAGAGAGAGAGTGTGTGTAGGATTGGTGAGAGAGAGAGTGTGTGTCGGATTGGAGGGAGAGAGAGAGTGTGTCGGATTGGAGAGAGAGAGAGAGTGTGTGTGTAGGATTGGAGAGAGAGAGAGAGAGTGTAGGATTGGAGAGAGAGAGAGAGTATATGTAGGATTGTAGAGAGAGAGCGTGTGTAGCATTGGAGAGAGAGAGAGAGAGTGTGTGTGTAGGATTGGAGAGGGAGAGAGAGAGAAAGTGTGTAGCATTGGAGAGAGAGAGAGAGTGTGCAGGATTGGAGAGGGAGAGAGAGAGTGTGTTGGATTGGATAGAGAGACAGTGTGTAGGATTGGAGAGAGAGAGAGTGTGTAGGATTGCAGAGAGAGAGAGAGTGTGTGGGATTGGAGAGAGAGAGAGAGAGTGTGTCGGATTGGAGAGATAGAGAGAGTGTGTCAGATTGGAGTGAGAGAGAGAGAGTGTGTAGGATTGGAGAGAGAGAGAGTGTGTGTAGGATTGGAGAGAGAGAGAGAATTTGTCGGATTGGAGAGAGAGAGAGAGAGAGTGTGTAGGATTGGAGAGAGAGAGTGTGTATGATTGGAGAGAGAGAGAGTGTGTAGGATTGGAGAGAGAGAGAGTGTGTAGGATTGGAGAGAGAGAGAGAGAGAGTGTGTAGGATTGGAGAGAGAGAGAGAGTATATGTAGGATTGGAGAGAGAGTTCGTGTGTAGCATTGGAGAGAGAGAGAGAGTGTGTGTGTGTAGGTTTTAAGAGGGAGAGAGAGAAAAAGTGTGTAGCATTGGAGAGAGAGAGAGAGTGTGCAGGATTGGAGAGGGAGAGAGAGAGAGTGTGTAGGATTGGAGAGAGAGGGAGAGAATGTGTGTAGGATTGGAGAGAGAGAGTGTGTAGTATTGGAGAGAGAGAGAGAGTGTGTGTAGGATTGGAGAGAGAGAGTGTGTAGCATTGGAGAGAGAGTGTGTGTGCAGGATTGGAGAGAGAGTGTGTGTGTGTAGGATTGGAGAAGGAGAGAGAGTGTGTGTAGGATTGGAGAGAGAGAGAGTGTGTGAATAGGATTGGTGGGAGAGAGAGAGAGTGAGTGTAGGATTGGAGAGACAGAGTGTGTGTGTTGGATTGGAGAGAGAGTGTGAGTCGGATTAGAGAGAGAGAGAGTGTGTAGGATTGGAGAGAGAGAGTGTGTGTAGGATTGGAGAGAGAGGGAGTGTGTAGGATTGGAGAGAGAGAGGGAGTGTGTAGGATTGGAGAGAGAGAGAGAGTGTGTGTGTAGGATTGGAGAGGGAGAGAGAGAGTGTGTAGGATTGGAGAGAGAGAGAGTGTGTGTATAGGAATGGTGGGAGAGAGAGAGAGTGAGTGTAGGATCGGAGAGAGAGAAAGTGTGTTGGATTGGAGAGAGAGAGGGAGAGTGTGTAGGATTGGAGAGAGAGAGAGTGTGCAGGAGTAGGGAGAGAGAGAGTGTGTGTAGGATTGGAGAGAGAGAGAGTGTGTAGGATTGGAGAGAGAGAGTGTGTGTCGGATTGGAGAGAGAGAGAGAGAGATTTTGTCGATTGGAGAGAGAGAGTGTGTGTAGGATTGGAGAGAGAGAATGTGTAGGATTGGAGAGAGATAGAGTGTGTGTCGGATTGGAGAGAGAGAGAGAGTTTGTCGGTTTGGAGAGAGAGAGTGTGTGTAGGATTGGAGAGAGAAAATGTGTAGGATTAGAGGGAGAGAGAGAGAGAGTGAGAGTAGGAGTGGAGAGAGAGAGTGAGTGTGCAGGATTGGAGAGAGAGAGAGTGCGTGTAGGATTGGAGAGGGAGAGAGTGTGTCGGATTGGAGAGAGAGAGTGTGTCGGATTGGAGAGAGAGAGAGTGTGCAGGATTGAAGAGAGAGAGAGAGTGTGTAGGATTGGAGAGAGAGAGAGAGTGTGTAGGATTGGAGAGAGAGAGTGTGGAGGATTGGAGAGAGAGAGTGTGTAGGATTGGAGAGAGAGAGGGGGTGTGTAGGATTGGAGAGAGAGAGTGTGTGTCGGATTGGAGAGAGAGAGAGATTTTGTCGATTGGAGAGAGAGAGTGTGTGTAGGATTGGAGAGAGAGAATGTGTAGGATTGGAGAGAGATAGAATGTGTGTCGGATTGGAGAGAGAGAGAGAGTTTGTCGGTTTGGAGAGAGAGAGTGTGTGTAGGATTGGAGAGAGAGAATGTGTAGGATTGGAGAGAGAGAGAGTGTGTCTATAGGATTCGAGAAAGAGAGGGAGTGTGTAGGATCGGAGAGAGAGATTGTATAGGATTGGAGGGGGAGAGAGAGAGAGTGACAGTAGGAGTGGAGAGAGAGAGAGAGTGTGCAGGATTGAAGAGAGAGAGAGAGTGTGTGCAGGATTGGAGAGGGAGAGAGAGTGTGTATAGGATTGGTGGGAGAGAGAGTGTGTGTGTAGGATTGGAGAGAGAGAGAGTGTGTCGGATTGGAGAGAGAGAGTGTGTCGGATTGGAGAGAGAGAGAGTGTGCAGGATTGAAGAGAGAGAGACTGTGTAGGATTGGAGAGATAGATTTTGTAGGATTGGAGGGAGAGAGAGAGTGTGTAGGATTGGAGAGAGAGAGAGAGTGTGTAGGATTGGAGAGAGAGAGTGTGGAGGATTGGAGAGAGAGAGGGTGTGTAGGATTCGAGAGAGAGAGAGGCTGTGTAGGATTGGAGAGAGAGAGTGTGTAGGATTGGAGAGAGAGTGTGTGTAGGATTGGAGAGAGAGAGAGAGTGTGGAGGAATGGAGAGAGAGATTTTATAGGATTGGAGGGAGAGAGAGAGTGAGTGTAGGATTGGAGAGAGAGAGAGAGTGAGTGTAGGATTGGAGAGAGAAGAGAGAGAGTGTGTGTAGGATTGGAAAGAGAGAGAGTGTGTGTAGGAACGGAGAGCGAGAGAGTGTGTATGATCGGAGAGACAGAGAGATGTTTTAGGATCGGAGGGACAGAGATAGTGTGTAGGATCGGAGAGAGAGAGTGTAGGAGTGGAGAGAGAGAGAGTGTGTAGGATTGGAGAGAGAGAGACAGTGTGTAGGATTGGAGAGAGAGAGAGAGTGTGTAGGATTGGAGAGAGAGAGATAGTGTGTAGGATTGGAGAGAGAGAGTGTGTAGGATTGGAGAGAGAGAGAGAGAGTGTGTCGGATTGGAGAGAGAGAGAGAGTGTGTCGGATTGGAGAGAGAGAGAGAGAGAGAGTGTGTAGGATTGGAGAGAGAGAGAGTGTGTAGGATTGGAGAGAGAGAGTGTGTAGGATTGGAGAGAGAGAGAGTGTGTAGGATTGGAGAGAGAGAGAGAGTGTGTAGGATTGGAGAGAGTGAGAGAGTGTGTAGGATTGGAGAGAGAGAGAGAGTGTGTGTCGGATTGGAGAGAGAGAGAGAGTGTGTCGGATTGGAGAGAGAGAGAGAGAGAGAGAGAGAGACTGTAGGATTGGAGAGAGAGAGAGTGTGTAGGATTGGAGAGAGAGAGTGTGTAGGATTGGAGAGAGAGAGAGAGTGTGTAGGATTGGAGAGAGAGAGAGAGTGTGCAGGATTAAAGAGAGAGAGAGAGTGTGTGCAGGATTGGAGAGGGAGAGAGAGTGTGTATAGGATTGGTGGGAGAGAGAGTGTATGTGTAGGATTGGAGAGAGAGAGAGTGTGTCGGATTGGAGAGAGAGAGTGTGTCGGATTGGAGAGAGAGAGAGAGTGCAGGATTGAAGAGAGAGAGACTGTGTAGGATTGGAGAGATAGATTTTGTAGGATTGGAGGGAGAGAGAGAGTGTGTAGGATTGGAGAGAGAGAGAGAGTGTGTAGGATTGGAGAGAGAGAGTGTGGAGGATTGGAGAGAGAGAGGGTGTGTAGGATTCGAGAGAGAGAGAGGCTGTGTAGGATTGGAGAGAGAGAGTGTGTAGGATTGGAGAGAGAGAGAGAGTGTGGAGGAATGGAGAGAGAGATTTTATAGGATTGGAGGGAGAGAGAGAGTGAGTGTAGGATTGGAGAGAGAGAGAGAGTGAGTGTAGGATTGGAGAGAGAAGAGAGAGAGTGTGTGTAGGATTGGAAAGAGAGAGAGTGTGTGTAGGAACGGAGAGCGAGGGAGTGTGTAGGATCGGAGAGACAGAGAGATGTTTTAGGATCGGAGGGACAGAGATAGTGTGTAGGATCGGAGAGAGAGAGTGTAGGAGTGGAGAGAGAGAGAGTGTGTCGGATTGGAGAGAGAGAGACAGTGTGTAGGATTGGAGAGAGAGAGAGAGTGTGTAGGATTGGAGAGAGAGAGATAGTGTGTAGGATTGGAGAGAGAGAGTGTGTAGGATTGGAGAGAGAGAGAGAGAGTGTGTCGGATTGGAGAGAGAGAGAGAGTGTGTCGGATTGGAGAGAGAGAGAGAGAGAGAGAGTGTAGGATTGGAGAGAGAGAGAGTGTGTAGGATTGGAGAGAGAGAGTGTGTAGGATTGGAGAGAGAGAGAGTGTGTAGGATTGGAGAGAGAGAGAGAGTGTGTAGGATTGGAGAGAGTGAGAGAGTGTGTAGGATTGGAGAGAGAGAGAGAGTGTGTGTCGGATTGGAGAGAGAGAGAGAGTGTGTCGGATTGGAGAGAGAGAGAGAGAGAGAGAGAGACTGTAGGATTGGAGAGAGAGAGAGTGTGTAGGATTGGAGAGAGAGAGTGTGTAGGATTGGAGAGAGAGAGAGAGTGTGTAGGATTGGAGAGAGAGAGAGAGTGTGTAGGATTGGAGAGAGAGAGAGTGTGTGTGTAGGATTGGAGAGAGAGAGGGAGTGTGGAGGAATGGAGAGAGAGAGAGAGTGTGGAGGAATGGAGAGAGAGATTTTATAGGATTGGAGGGAGAGAGAGAGTGAGTGTAGGATTGGAGAGAGAGAGAGAGTGAGTGTAGGATTGGAGAGAGAAGAGAGAGAGTGTGTGTAGGATTGGAAAGAGAGAGAGTGTGTGTCGGATTGGAGAGAGAGAGAGTGTGTGTAGGAACGGAGAGAGAGAGTGTGTGTCGGATTGGAGAGAGAGAGTGTGTCGGATTGGAGAGAGAGAGTGTGTGCAGGACTGGAGAGAGAGAGTGTGTGTAGGATTGGAGAGGGAGAGAGAGAGTGTGTAGGATTGGAGAGAGAGAGAGAGAATGTGTGTCGGATTGGAGAGAGAGAGTGTGTAGCATTGGAGAGAGAGAGAGTGTGTGCAGGAGTGGAGAGGGAGAGAGAGAGTGTGTAGGATTGGAGAGGGAGAGAGAGAGTGTGTGTAGGATTGGAGAGAGAGAGTGTGTAGCATTGGAGAGAGTGTGTGCAGGATTGGAGAGAGCGAGAGTGTGTGTGTAGGATAGGAGAAGGAGAGAGAGAGTGTGTGTAGGATTGGAGAGAGAGAGAGTGTGTGTATAGGATTGGTGGGAGAGAGAGAGAGTGAGTGTAGGATTGGAGAGACAGAGTGTGTGTGTTGGATTGGAGAGAGAGAGTGTGTAGGATTGGAGAGAGAGAGAGTGTGTAGGATTGGAGAGAGAGAGTGTGTGTAGGATTGGAGAGAGAGGGAGTGTGTAGGATTGGAGAGAGAGAGGGAGTGTGTAGGATTGGAGAGAGAGAGAGTGTGTAGGATTGGAGAGAGAGAGAGAGAGAGAGTGTGTAGGATTGGAGAGAGAGAGAGAGCGTGTGTCGGATTGGAGAGAGAGAGAGTGTGTGTGTAGGATTGGAGAGAGAGAGTTTGTGTGTAGGATCGGAGAGAGAGAGTGAGTGTAGGATTGGAGAGAGAGAGTGTGTGTGTGTTGGATTGGAGAGAGAGAGTGTGTAGGATTGGAGAGAGAGAGAGTGTGTAGGATTGGAGGGAGAGTGTTTGTAGGATTGGAGAGAGAGAGAGTGTGGAGGAATGGAGACAGAGATTTTATAGGATTGGAGGGAGAGAGAGAGTGAGTGTAGGATTGGAGAGAGAGAGAGAGAGTGTGTAGGATTGGAGAGAGAGAGAGAGTATATGTAGGATTGGAGAGAGAGTTCGTGTGTAGCATTGGAGAGAGAGAGAGAGTGTGTGTGTGTAGGTTTTAAGAGGGAGAGAGAGAGAAAGTGTGTAGCATTGGAGAGAGAGAGAGAGTGTGCAGGATTGGAGAGGGAGAGAGAGAGAGTGTGTAGGATTGGAGAGAGTGGGAGAGAATGTGTGTAGGATTGGAGAGAGAGACTGTGTAGCATTGGAGAGAGAGAGAGTGTGTGCAGGATTGGAGAGAAGAGAGAGAGAGAGAGTGTGTAGTATTGGAGAGAGAGAGAGAGTGTGTGTAGGATTGGAGAGAGAGAGTGTGTAGCATTGGAGAGAGAGTGTGTGTGCAGGATTGGAGAGAGAGTGTGTGTGTGTAGGATTGGAGAAGGAGAGAGAGTGTGTGTAGGATTGGAGAGAGAGAGAGTGTGTGAATAGGATTGGTGGGAGAGAGAGAGAGTGAGTGTAGGATTGGAGAGACAGAGTGTGTGTGTTGATTGGAGAGAGAGAGTGAGTCGGATTAGAGAGAGAGAGAGTGTGTAGGATTGAGAGAGAGAGTGTGTGTAGGATTGGAGAGAGAGGGAGTGTGTAGGATTGGAGAGAGAGAGGGAGTGTGTAGGATTAGAGAGAGAGAGAGAGTGTGTGTGTAGGATTGGAGAGGGAGAGAGAGAGTGTGTAGGATTGGAGAGAGAGAGAGTGTGTGTATAGGAATGGTGGGAGAGAGAGAGAGTGAGTGTAGGATCGGAGAGAGAGAAAGTGTGTTGGATTGGAGAGAGAGAGGGAGAGTGTGTAGGATTGGAGAGAGAGAGAGTGTGCAGGAGTAGGGAGAGAGAGAGTGTGTGTAGGATTGGAGAGAGAGAGAGTGTGTAGGATTGGAGAGAGAGAGTGTGTGTCGGATTGGAGAGAGAGAGAGAGAGATTTTGTCGATTGGAGAGAGAGAGTGTGTGTAGGATTGGAGAGAGAGAATGTGTAGGATTGGAGAGAGATAGAATGTGTGTCGGATTGGAGAGAGAGAGAGAGTTTGTCGGTTTGGAGAGAGAGAGTGTGTGTAGGATTGGAGAGAGAGAATGTGTAGGATTGGAGAGAGAGAGAGTGTGTCTATAGGATTCGAGAAAGAGAGGGAGTGTGTAGGATCGGAGAGAGAGATTGTATAGGATTGGAGGGAGAGAGAGAGAGAGTGAGAGTTGGAGTGGAGAGAGAGAGTGAGTGTGCAGGATTGGAGAGAGAGAGAGTGCGTGTAGGATTGGAGAGGGAGAGAGTGTGTCGGATTGGAGAGAGAGAGTGTGTCGGATTGGAGAGAGAGAGAGTGTGCAGGATTGAAGAGAGAGAGAGCGTGTGTGTAGGATTGGAGAGGGAGAGAGAGTGTGTATAGGATTGGTGGGAGAGAGAGTGTGTGTGTAGGATTGGAGAGAGAGAGAGAGTGTGTCGGATTGGAGAGAGAGAGTGTGTCGGATTGGAGAGAGAGAGAGTGTGCAGGATTGAAGAGAGAGAGACTGTGTAGGATTGGAGAGATAGATTTTGTAGGATTGGAGGGAGAGAGAGAGTGTGTAGGATTGGAGAGAGAGAGAGAGTGTGTAGGATTGGAGAGAGAGAGTGTGGAGGATTGGAGAGAGAGAGTGTGTAGGATTGGAGAGAGAGAGAGGGTGTGTAGGATTGGAGAGAGAGAGTGTGTGTCGGATTGGAGAGAGAGAGAGAGATTTTGTCGATTGGAGAGAGAGAGTGTGTGTAGGATTGGAGAGAGAGAATGTGTAGGATTGGAGAGCGATAGAATGTGTGTCGGATTGGAGAGAGAGAGAGAGTTTGTCGGTTTGGAGAGAGAGAGTGTGTGTAGGATTGGAGAGAGAGAATGTGTAGGATTGGAGAGAGAGAGAGTGTGTCTATAGGATTCGAGAAAGAGAGGGAGTGTGTAGGATCGGAGAGAGAGATTGTATAGGATTGGAGGGAGAGAGAGAGAGAGTGACAGTAGGAGTGGAGAGAGAGAGAGAGTGTGCAGGATTGAAGAGAGAGAGAGAGTGTGTGCAGGATTGGAGAGGGAGAGAGAGTGTGTATAGGATTGGTGGGAGAGAGAGTGTGTGTGTAGGATTGGAGAGAGAGAGAGTGTGTCGGATTGGAGAGAGAGAGTGTGTCGGATTGGAGAGAGAGGGAGTGTGTAGGATTGGAGAGAGAGAGGGAGTGTGTAGGATTGGAGAGAGAGAGAGTGTGTAGGATTGGAGAGAGAGAGAGAGAGAGAGTGTGTAGGATTGGAGAGAGAGAGAGAGCGTGTGTCGGATTGGAGAGAGAGAGAGTGTGTGTGTAGGATTGGAGAGAGAGAGTTTTTGTGTAGGAACGGAGAGCGAGAGAGTGTGTAGGATCGGAGAGAGAGAGTGAGTGTAGGATTGGAGAGAGAGAGTGTGTGTGTGTTGGATTGGAGAGAGAGAGTGTGTAGGATTGGAGAGAGAGAGAGTGTGTAGGATTGGAGGGAGAGTGTTTGTAGGATTGGAGAGAGAGAGAGTGTGGAGGAATGGAGACAGAGATTTTATAGGATTGGAGGGAGAGAGAGAGTGAGTGTAGGATTGGAGAGAGAGAGAGAGAGTGTGTCGGATTGGAGAGAGAGAGAGTGTGTGTGTAGGATTGGAGAGAGAGAGTTTGTGTGTAGGAACGGAGAGCGAGAGAGTGTGTAGGATCGGAGAGAGAGAGTGAGTGTAGGATTGGAGAGAGAGAGTGTGTGTGTGTTGGATTGGAGAGAGAGAGTGTGTAGGATTGGAGAGAGAGAGAGTGTGTAGGATTGGAGGGAGAGTGTTTGTAGGATTGGAGAGAGAGAGAGTGTGGAGGAATGGAGATAGAGATTTTATAGGATTGGAGGGAGAGAGAGAGTGAGTGTAGGATTGGAGAGAGAGAGAGAGAGTGTGTAGGATTGGAGAGAGAGAGAGAGTATATGTAGGATTGGAGAGAGAGTTCGTGTGTAGCATTGGAGAGAGAGAGAGAGTGTGTGTGTGTAGGTTTTAAGAGGGAGAGAGAGAGAAAGTGTGTAGCATTGGAGAGAGAGAGAGAGTGTGCAGGATTGGAGAGGGAGAGAGAGAGAGTGTGTAGGATTGGAGAGAGAGGGAGAGAATGTGTGTAGGATTGGAGAGAGAGAGTGTGTAGCATTGGAGAGAGAGAGAGTGTGTGCAGGATTGGAGAGAAGAGAGAGAGAGAGAGTGTGTAGTATTGGAGAGAGAGAGAGAGTGTGTGTGTAGGATTGGAGAGGGAGAGAGAGAGTGTGTAGGATTGGAGAGAGAGAGAGTGTGTGTATAGGAATGGTGGGAGAGAGAGAGAGTGAGTGTAGGATCGGAGAGAGAGAAAGTGTGTTGGATTGGAGAGAGAGAGGGAGAGTGTGTAGGATTGGAGAGAGAGAGAGTGTGCAGGAGTAGGGAGAGAGAGAGTGTGTGTAGGATTGGAGAGAGAGAGAGTGTGTAGGATTGGAGAGAGAGAGTGTGTGTCGGATTGGAGAGAGAGAGAGAGAGATTTTGTCGATTGGAGAGAGAGAGTGTGTGTAGGATTGGAGAGAGAGAATGTGTAGGATTGGAGAGAGATAGAATGTGTGTCGGATTGGAGAGAGAGAGAGAGTTTGTCGGTTTGGAGAGAGAGAGTGTGTGTAGGATTGGAGAGAGAGAATGTGTAGGATTGGAGAGAGAGAGAGTGTGTCTATAGGATTCGAGAAAGAGAGGGAGTGTGTAGGATCGGAGAGAGAGATTGTATAGGATTGGAGGGAGAGAGAGAGAGAGTGAGAGTAGGAGTGGAGAGAGAGAGTGAGTGTGCAGGATTGGAGAGAGAGAGAGTGCGTGTAGGATTGGAGAGGGAGAGAGTGTGTCGGATTGGAGAGAGAGAGTGTGTCGGATTGGAGAGAGAGAGAGTGTGCAGGATTGAAGAGAGAGAGAGAGTGTGTGTAGGATTGGAGAGGGAGAGAGAGTGTGTATAGGATTGGTGGGAGAGAGAGTGTGTGTGTAGGATTGGAGAGAGAGAGAGTGTGTCGGATTGGAGAGAGAGAGTGTGTCGGATTGGAGAGAGAGAGAGTGTGCAGGATTGAAGAGAGAGAGACTGTGTAGGATTGGAGAGATAGATTTTGTAGGATTGGAGGGAGAGAGAGAGTGTGTAGGATTGGAGAGAGAGAGAGAGTGTGTAGGATTGGAGAGAGAAAGTGTGGAGGATTGGAGAGAGAGAATGTGGAGGATTGGAGAGAGAGAGGGTGTGTAGGATTGGAGAGAGAGAGTGTGTGTCGGATTGGAGAGAGAGAGTGTGTCGGATTGGAGAGAGAGAGTGTGTCGGATTGGAGAGAGAGAGAGTGTGCAGGATTGAAGAGAGAGAGAGAGTGTGTGTAGGATTGGAGAGGGAGAGAGAGTGTGTATAGGATTGGTGGGAGAGAGAGTGTGTGTGTAGGATTGGAGAGAGAGAGAGTGTGTCGGATTGGAGAGAGAGAGAGTGTGCAGGATTGAAGAGAGAGAGACTGTGTAGGATTGGAGAGATAGATTTTGTAGGATTGGAGGGAGAGAGAGAGTGTGTAGGATTGGAGAGAGAGAGAGAGTGTGTAGGATTGGAGAGAGAGAGTGTGGAGGATTGGAGAGAGAGAGTGTGGAGGATTGGAGAGAGAGAGGGTGTGTAGGATTGGAGAGAGAGAGTGTGTGTCGGATTGGAGAGAGAGAGAGAGATTTTGTCGATTGGAGAGAGAGAGTGTGTGTAGGATTGGAGAGAGAGAATGTGTAGGATTGGAGAGAGATAGAATGTGTGTCGGATTGGAGAGAGAGAGAGAGTTTGTCGGTTTGGAGAGAGAGAGTGTGTGTAGGATTGGAGAGAGAGAATGTGTAGGATTGGAGAGAGAGAGAGTGTGTCTATAGGATTCGAGAAAGAGAGGGAGTGTGTAGGATCGGAGAGAGAGATTGTATAGGATTGGAGGGAGAGAGAGAGAGAGTGACAGTAGGAGTGGAGAGAGAGAGAGAGTGTGCAGGATTGAAGAGAGAGAGAGAGTGTGTGCAGGATTGGAGAGGGAGAGAGAGTGTGTATAGGATTGGTGGGAGAGAGAGTGTGTGTGTAGGATTGGAGAGAGAGAGAGTGTGTCGGATTGGAGAGAGAGAGTGTGTCGGATTGGAGAGAGAGAGAGTGTGCAGGATTGAAGAGAGAGAGACTGTGTAGGATTGGAGAGATAGATTTTGTAGGATTGGAGGGAGAGAGAGAGTGTGTAGGATTGGAGAGAGAGAGAGAGTGTGTAGGATTGGAGAGAGAGAGTGTGGAGGATTGGAGAGAGAGAGGGTGTGTAGGATTCGAGAGAGAGAGAGGCTGTGTAGGATTGGAGAGAGAGAGTGTGTAGGATTGGAGAGAGAGTGTGTGTAGGATTGGAGAGAGAGAGAGAGTGTGGAGGAATGGAGAGAGATTTTATAGGATTGGAGGGAGAGAGAGAGTGAGTGTAGGATTGGAGAGAGAGAGAGAGTGAGTGTAGGATTGGAGAGAGAAGAGAGAGAGTGTGTGTAGGATTGGAAAGAGAGAGAGTGTGTGTAGGAACGGAGAGCGAGAGAGTGTGTAGGATCGGAGAGACAGAGAGAGCTTTTAGGATCGGAGGGACAGAGATAGTGTGTAGGATCGGAGAGAGAGAGTGTAGGAGTGGAGAGAGAGAGAGTGTGTAGGATTGGAGAGAGAGAGACAGTGTGTAGGATTGGAGAGAGAGAGAGAGTGTGTAGGATTGGAGAGAGAGAGATAGTGTGTAGGATTGGAGAGAGAAAGTGTGTAGGATTGGAGAGAGAGAGAGAGAGTGTGTCGGATTGGAGAGAGAGAGAGAGTGTGTCGGATTGGAGAGAGAGAGAGAGAGAGAGAGAGTGTGTAGGATTGGAGAGAGAGAGAGTGTGTAGGATTGGAGAGAGAGAGTGTGTAGGATTGGAGAGAGAGAGAGAGTGTGTAGGATTGGAGAGAGAGAGAGAGTGTGTAGGATTGGAGAGAGTGAGAGAGTGTGTAGGATTGGAGAGAGAGAGAGAGAGTGTGTCGGATTGGAGAGAGAGAGAGCGTGTGTCGGATTGGAGAGAGAGAGAGAGAGAGAGAGAGACTGTAGGATTGGAGAGAGAGAGAGTGTGTAGGATTGGAGAGAGAGAGTGTGTAGGATTGGAGAGAGAGAGTGTGTGTGTAGGATTGGAGAGAGAGAGGGAGTGTGGAGGAATGGAGAGAGAGAGAGAGTGTGGAGGAATGGAGAGAGAGATTTTATAGGATTGGAGGGAGAGAGAGAGTGAGTGTAGGATTGGAGAGAGAGAGAGAGTGAGAGTAGGATTGGAGAGAGAAGAGAGAGAGTGTGTGTAGGATTGGAAAGAGAGAGAGTGTGTGTCGGATTGGAGAGAGAGAGAGTGTGTGTAGGAACGGAGAGAGAGAGTGTGTGTCGGATTGGAGAGAGAGAGTGTGTCGGATTGGAGAGAGAGAGTGTGTGCAGGACTGGAGAGAGAGAGTGTGTGTAGGATTGGAGAGGGAGAGAGAGAGTGTGTAGGATTGGAGAGAGAGAGAGAGAATGTGTGTCGGATTGGAGAGAGAGAGTGTGTAGCATTGGAGTGAGAGAGAGTGTGTGCAGGAGTGGAGAGGGAGAGAGAGAGAGAGTGTGTAGGATTGGAGAGGGAGAGAGAGAGTGTGTGTAGGATTGGAGAGAGAGAGTGTGCAGCATTGGAGAGAGTGTGTGCAGGATTGGAGAGAGCGAGAGTGTGTGTGTAGGATAGGAGAAGGAGAGAGAGAGTGTGTGTAGGATTGGAGAGAGAGAGAGTGTGTGTATAGGATTGGTGGGAGAGAGAGAGAGTGAGTGTAGGATTGGAGAGACAGAGTGTGTGTGTTGGATTGGAGAGAGAGAGTGTGTAGGATTGGAGAGAGAGAGAGTGTGTAGGATTGGAGAGAGAGAGTGTGTGTAGGATTGGAGAGAGAGGGAGTGTGTAGGATTGGAGAGAGAGAGGGAGTGTGTAGGATTGGAGAGAGAGAGAGTGTGTAGGATTGGAGAGAGAGAGAGAGAGAGTGTGTGTAGGATTGGAGAGAGAGAGAGAGCGTGTGTCGGATTGGAGAGAGAGAGAGTGTGTGTGTAGGATTGGAGAGAGAGAGTTTGTGTGTAGGAACGGAGAGCGAGAGAGTGTGTAGGATCGGAGAGAGAGAGTGAGTGTAGGATTGGAGAGAGAGAGTGTGTGTGTGTTGGATTGGAGAGAGAGAGTGTGTAGGATTGGAGAGAGAGAGAGTGTGTAGGATTGGAGGGAGAGTGTTTGTAGGATTGGAGAGAGAGAGAGTGTGGAGGAATGGAGACAGAGATTTTATAGGATTGGAGGGAGAGAGAGAGTGAGTGTAGGATTGGAGAGAGAGAGAGAGAGAGTGAGTGTAGGATTGGAGAGAGAAGAGAGAGAGAGTGTGTAGGATTGGAGAGAGAGAGAGTTTGTGTAGGATTGGAAAGAGAGAGAGTGTGTGTAGGATTGGAAAGAGAGAGAGTGTGTGTAGGAACGGAGAGCGAGAGAGTGTGTAGGATCGGAGAGAGAGAGTGTAGGAGTGGAGAGAGAGAGAGTGTGTAGGATTGGAGAGAGAGAGAGTGTGTGTGTAGGATAGGAGAAGGAGAGAGAGAGTGTGTGTAGGATTGGAGAGAGAGAGAGTGTGTGTATAGGATTGGTGGGAGAGAGAGAGAGTGAGTGTAGGATTGGAGAGACAGAGTGTGTGTGTTGGATTGGAGAGAGAGAGTGTGTAGGATTGGAGAGAGAGAGTGTGTGTAGGATTGGAGAGAGAGGGAGTGTGTAGGATTGGAGAGAGAGAGGGAGTGTGTAGGATTGGAGAGAGAGAGAGTGTGTAGGATTGGAGAGAGAGAGAGAGAGAGAGTGTGTAGGATTGGAGAGAGAGAGAGAGCGTGTGTCGGATTGGAGAGAGAGAGAGTGTGTGTGTAGGATTGGAGAGAGAGAGTTTGTGTGTAGGAACGGAGAGCGAGAGAGTGTGTAGGATCGGAGAGAGAGAGTGAGTGTAGGATTGGAGAGAGAGAGTGTGTGTGTGTTGGATTGGAGAGAGAGAGTGTGTAGGATTGGAGAGAGAGAGAGTGTGTAGGATTGGAGGGAGAGTGTTTGTAGGATTGGAGAGAGAGAGAGTGTGGAGGAATGGAGACAGAGATTTTATAGGATTGGAGGGAGAGAGAGAGTGAGTGTAGGATTGGAGAGAGAGAGAGAGAGAGTGAGTGTAGGATTGGAGAGAGAAGAGAGAGAGAGTGTGTAGGATTGGAGAGAGAGAGAGTTTGTGTAGGATTGGAAAGAGAGAGAGTGTGTGTAGGATTGGAAAGAGAGAGAGTGTGTGTAGGAACGGAGAGCGAGAGAGTGTGTAGGATCGGAGAGAGAGAGTGTAGGAGTGGTGAGAGAGAGAGTGTGTAGGATTGGAGAGAGAGAGAGTGTGCAGGATTGGAGAGAGAGAGAGTGTGTAGGATTGGAGAGAGAGAGAGAGTGTGTAGGATTGGAGAGAGAGAGAGAGAGAGTGTGTGTAGGATTGGAGAGAGAGAGAGAGCGTGTGTCGGATTGGAGAGAGAGAGAGTGTGTGTGTAGGATTGGAGAGAGAGAGTTTGTGTGTAGGAACGGAGAGCGAGAGAGTGTGTAGGATCGGAGAGAGAGAGTGAGTGTAGGATTGGAGAGAGAGAGTGTGTGTGTGTTGGATTGGAGAGAGAGAGTGTGTAGGATTGGAGAGAGAGAGAGTGTGTAGGATTGGAGGGAGAGTGTTTGTAGGATTGGAGAGAGAGAGAGTGTGGAGGAATGGAGACAGAGATTTTATAGGATTGGAGGGAGAGAGAGAGTGAGTGTAGGATTGGAGAGAGAGAGAGAGAGAGTGAGTGTAGGATTGGAGAGAGAAGAGAGAGAGAGTGTGTAGGATTGGAGAGAGAGAGAGTTTGTGTAGGATTGGAAAGAGAGAGAGTGTGTGTAGGATTGGAAAGAGAGAGAGTGTGTGTAGGAACGGAGAGCGAGAGAGTGTGTAGGATCGGAGAGAGAGAGTGTAGGAGTGGAGAGAGAGAGAGTGTGTAGGATTGGAGAGAGAGAGAGTGTGTGTGTAGGATAGGAGAAGGAGAGAGAGAGTGTGTGTAGGATTGGAGAGAGAGAGAGTGTGTGTATAGGATTGGTGGGAGAGAGAGAGAGTGAGTGTAGGATTGGAGAGACAGAGTGTGTGTGTTGGATTGGAGAGAGAGAGTGTGTAGGATTGGAGAGAGAGAGTGTGTGTAGGATTGGAGAGAGAGGGAGTGTGTAGGATTGGAGAGAGAGAGGGAGTGTGTAGGATTGGAGAGAGAGAGAGTGTGTAGGATTGGAGAGAGAGAGAGAGAGAGAGTGTGTAGGATTGGAGAGAGAGAGAGAGCGTGTGTCGGATTGGAGAGAGAGAGAGTGTGTGTGTAGGATTGGAGAGAGAGAGTTTGTGTGTAGGAACGGAGAGCGAGAGAGTGTGTAGGATCGGAGAGAGAGAGTGAGTGTAGGATTGGAGAGAGAGAGTGTGTGTGTGTTGGATTGGAGAGAGAGAGTGTGTAGGATTGGAGAGAGAGAGAGTGTGTAGGATTGGAGGGAGAGTGTTTGTAGGATTGGAGAGAGAGAGAGTGTGGAGGAATGGAGACAGAGATTTTATAGGATTGGAGGGAGAGAGAGAGTGAGTGTAGGATTGGAGAGAGAGAGAGAGAGAGTGAGTGTAGGATTGGAGAGAGAAGAGAGAGAGAGTGTGTAGGATTGGAGAGAGAGAGAGTTTGTGTAGGATTGGAAAGAGAGAGAGTGTGTGTAGGATTGGAAAGAGAGAGAGTGTGTGTAGGAACGGAGAGCGAGAGAGTGTGTAGGATCGGAGAGAGAGAGTGTAGGAGTGGTGAGAGAGAGAGTGTGTAGGATTGGAGAGAGAGAGAGTGTGCAGGATTGGAGAGAGAGAGAGTGTGTAGGATTGGAGAGAGAGAGAGAGTGTGTAGGATTGGAGAGAGAGAGAGAGAGAGTGTGTAGGATTGGAGAGAGAGAGAGTGTGTAGGATTGGAGAGAGAGAGTGTGTGTAGGATTGGAGATTGAGAGTGTGTAGGATTGGAGAGAGAGAGGGTGTGCAGGATTGGAGAGAGAGAGAGTGTGTGTAGGATTGGAGAGAGAGAGAGTGTGTCGGATTGGAGAGAGAGAGAGTGTGCAGGATTGGAGAGAGAGAGAGACTGTGTAGGATTGGAGAGATAGATTTTGTAGGATTGGAGGGAGAGAGAGAGAGAGTGAGTGTATGATTGGAGAGAGAGAGTGTGTAGGATTGGAGTGAGAGAGACAGTGTGCAGGATTGGAGAGAGAGAGAGAGTGTGTAGGGTTGGAGAGAGAGAGTGTGTAGGATTGGAGAGAGAGAGAGTGTGTAGGATTGGAGAGAGAGAGAGTGTGTAGGATCGGAGAGAGAGTGTGTAGGATTGGAGAGAGAGAGAGTGTGTAGGATTGGAGAGAGAGAGAGAGTGTGTGTAGGATTGGAGAGAGAGAGAGAGAGTGTCGGATTGGAGAGAGAGAGAGAGAGAGTGTGTAGGATTGGAGAGAGAGAGTGTGTATGATTGGAGAGAGAGAGAGTGTGTGTCGGATTAGAGAGAGAGAGAGAGAGTGTCGGATTGGAGAGAGAGAGAGAATGTGTCTGATTGGAGAGAGAGAGGGAGAGGGTGAGTGTAGGATCGGAGAGAGAGAGTGTGTTGGATTGGAGAGAGAGAGGGAGAGTGTGTAGGATTGGAGAGAGAGAGAGTGTGTAGGATTGGAGAGAGAGAGTGTGTGTGTCGGATTGGAGAGAGAGAATGTGTAGGATTGGAGAGAGAGAGAGTGTGTCTATAGGATTCGAGAAAGAGAGGGAGTGTGTAGGATCGGAGAGAGAGATTGTATAGGATTGGAGGGAGAGAGTGTGTAGGATTGGAGAAATAGAGAGTATGTAGGATCGGAGAGAGGGAGAGAGTGTAGGATTGGAGAGAAGGAGTGTGTGTAGGATTGGAGAGAGAGAGAGAGTGTTTAGGAGTGGAGAGAGAGAGAGTGTGTGTCGGATTGGAGAGAGAGAGAGAGTGTGTGTGTAGGATTGGAGAGAGAGAGAGAGAGACAGTGTAGGATTGGAGAGAGAGAGAGAGTATATGTAGGATTGGAGAGAGAGAGCGTGTGTAGCATTGGAGAGAGAGAAAGAGTGTGTGTGTGTAGGATTGGAGAGGGAGAGAGAGAGAGAGTGTGTAGGATAGTAGAGACAGAGAAAGAGTGTGTGTAGGATTGGAGAGAGAGAGAGTGTGTAGCATTGGAGAGAGAGAGAGAGAGTGCAGGTTTGGAGAGAGAGAGAGTGTTTGTGTCGGATTGGAGAGGGAGAGAGAGTGTGTATAGGATTGGTGGGAGAGAGAGAGTGAGTGTAGAATTGGAGAGAGAGAGTGTGTGTGTTGGATTGGAGAGAGAAAGTGTGTAGGATTGGAGAGAGAGAGTGTGTATGATTGGAGAGAGGGAGAGTGTGTCGGATTGGAGAGAGAGAGAGTGTGTCGGATTGGAGAGAGAGAGTGTGTCGGATTGGAGAGAGAGAGAGTGTGCAGGATTGGAGAGAGAGAGAGAGTGTAGGATTGTAGAGAGAGAGAGTGTGTAAGATTGGAGAGAGAGAGAGAGTGTGTGTAGGATTGGAGAGAGAGAGAGAGAGTGTGTGTAGGATTGGAGAGAGAGAGAGAGAGAGTGTCGGATTGGAGAGAGAGAGAGAGAGTGTGTCGGATTGGAGAGTGAGAGAGAGAGAGTGTCGGATTCGAGAGAGAGAGAGAGAGTGAGTGTGCAGAATTGGAGAGAGAGAGAGTGCGTGTAGGATTGGAGAGGGAGAGAGTGTGTCGGATTGGAGAGAGAGAGTGTGTCGGATTGGAGAGCGAGAGAGTGTGCAGGATTGAAGAGAGAGAGAGAGAGTGTGTGTAGGATTGGAGAGGGAGAGAGAGTGTGTATAGGATTGGTGGGAGAGAGAGTGTGTGTGTAGGATTGGAGAGAGAGAGAGTGTGTCGGATTGGAGAGAGAGAGTGTGTCGGATTGGAGAGAGAGAGAGTGTGCAGGATTGAAGAGAGAGAGACTGTGTAGGATTGGAGAGATAGATTTTGTAGGATTGGAGGGAGAGAGAGAGTGTGTAGGATTGGAGAGAGAGAGAGAGTGTGTAGGATTGGAGAGAGAGAGTGTGGAGGATTGGAGAGAGAGAGTGTGGAGGATTGGAGAGAGAGAGGGTGTGTAGGATTGGAGAGAGAGAGTGTGTGTCGGATTGGAGAGAGAGAGAGAGATTTTGTCGATTGGAGAGAGAGAGTGTGTGTAGGATTGGAGAGAGAGAATGTGTAGGATTGGAGAGAGATAGAATGTGTGTCGGATTGGAGAGAGAGAGAGAGTTTGTCGGTTTGGAGAGAGAGAGTGTGTGTAGGATTGGAGAGAGAGAATGTGTAGGATTGGAGAGAGAGAGAGTGTGTCTATAGGATTCGAGAAAGAGAGGGAGTGTGTAGGATCGGAGAGAGAGATTGTATAGGATTGGAGGGAGAGAGAGAGAGAGTGACAGTAGGAGTGGAGAGAGAGAGAGAGTGTGCAGGATTGAAGAGAGAGAGAGAGTGTGTGTAGGATTGGAGAGGGAGAGAGAGTGTGTATAGGATTGGTGGGAGAGAGAGTGTGTGTGTAGGATTGGAGAGAGAGAGAGTGTGTCGGATTGGAGAGAGAGAGAGTGTGCAGGATTGAAGAGAGAGAGACTGTGTAGGATTGGAGAGATAGATTTTGTAGGATTGGATGGAGAGAGAGAGTGTGTAGGATTGGAGAGAGAGAGAGAGTGTGTAGGATTGGAGAGAGAGAGTGTGGAGGATTGGAGAGAGAGAGGGTGTGTAGGATTGGAGAGAGAGAGTGTGTAGGATTGGAGAGAGAGTGTGTGTAGGATTGGAGAGAGAGAGAGAGTGTGGAGGAATGGAGAGAGAGATTTTATAGGATTGGAGGGAGAGTGAGAGTGAGTGTAGGATTGGAGAGAGAGAGAGTGAGTGTAGGATTGGAGAGAGAAGAGAGAGAGTGTGTGTAGGATTGGAAAGAGAGAGAGTGTGTGTAGGATTGGAAAGAGAGAGAGTGTGTGTAGGAACGGAGAGCGAGAGAGTGTGTAGGATCGGAGAGACAGAGAGAGCTTTTAGGATCGGAGGGACAGAGATAGTGTGTAGGATCGGAGAGAGAGAGTGTAGGAGTGGAGAGAGAGAGAGTGTGTAGGATTGGAGAGAGAGAGACAGTGTGTCGGATTGGAGAGAGAGAGAGAGTGTGTCGGATTGGAGAGAGAGAGAGAGAGAGAGAGTGTAGGATTGGAGAGAGAGAGTGTGTAGGATTGGAGAGAGAGAGAGAGTGTGTAGGATTGGAGAGAGAGAGAGAGTGTGTAGGATTGGAGAGAGTGAGAGAGTGTGTAGGATTGGAGAGAGAGAGAGAGAGTGTGTCGGATTGGAGAGAGAGAGAGAGTGTGTCGGATTGGAGAGAGAGAGAGAGAGAGAGAGACTGTAGGATTGGAGAGAGAGAGAGTGTGTAGGATTGGAGAGAGAGAGTGTGTAGGATTGGAGAGAGAGAGAGTGTGTAGGATTGGAGAGAGAGAGAGTGTGTGTGTAGGATTGGAGAGAGAGAGGGAGTGTGGAGGAATGGAGAGAGAGAGAGAGTGTGGAGGAATGGAGAGAGAGATTTTATAGGATTGGAGGGAGAGAGAGAGTGAGTGTAGGATTGGAGAGAGAGAGAGTGAGTGTAGGATTGGAGAGAGAAGAGAGAGAGTGTGTGTAGGATTGGAAAGAGAGAGAGTGTGTGTCGGATTGGAGAGAGAGAGAGTGTGTGTAGGATTGGAAAGAGAGAGAGTGTGTGTCGGATTGGAGAGAGAGAGAGTGTGTGTAGGAACGGAGAGAGAGAGTGTGTGTCGGATTGGAGAGAGAGAGTGTGTCGGATTGGAGAGAGAGAGTGTGTGCAGGACTGGAGAGAGAGAGTGTGTGTAGGATTGGAGAGGGAGAGAGAGAGTGTGTAGGATTGGAGAGAGAGAGAGAGAATGTGTGTCGGATTGGAGAGAGAGAGTGTGTAGCATTGGAGAGAGAGAGAGTGTGTGCAGGAGTGGAGAGGGAGAGAGAGAGAGAGTGTGTAGGATTGGAGAGGGAGAGAGAGAGTGTGTGTAGGATTGGAGAGAGAGAGTGTGTAGCATTGGAGAGAGTGTGTGCAGGATTGGAGAGAGCGAGAGTGTGTGTGTAGGATAGGAGAAGGAGAGAGAGAGTGTGTGTAGGATTGGAGAGAGAGAGAGTGTGTGTATAGGATTGGTGGGAGAGAGAGAGAGTGAGTGTAGGATTGGAGAGACAGAGTGTGTGTGTTGGATTGGAGAGAGAGAGTGTGTAGGATTGGACAGAGAGAGTGTGGAGGATTGGAGAGAGAGAGTGTGGAGGATTGGAGAGAGAGAGGGTGTGTAGGATTGGAGAGAGAGAGTGTGTGTCGGATTGGAGAGAGAGAGAGAGATTTTGTCGATTGGAGAGAGAGAGTGTGTGTAGGATTGGAGAGAGAGAATGTGTAGGATTGGAGAGAGATAGAATGTGTGTCGGATTGGAGAGAGAGAGAGAGTTTGTCGGTTTGGAGAGAGAGAGTGTGTGTAGGATTGGAGAGAGAGAATGTGTAGGATTGGAGAGAGAGAGAGTGTGTCTATAGGATTCGAGAAAGAGAGGGAGTGTGTAGGATCGGAGAGAGAGATTGTATAGGATTGGAGGGAGAGAGAGAGAGAGTGACAGTAGGAGTGGAGAGAGAGAGAGAGTGTGCAGGATTGAAGAGAGAGAGAGAGTGTGTGTAGGATTGGAGAGGGAGAGAGAGTGTGTATAGGATTGGTGGGAGAGAGAGTGTGTGTGTAGGATTGGAGAGAGAGAGAGAGTGTCGGATTGGAGAGAGAGAGAGTGTGCAGGATTGAAGAGAGAGAGACTGTGTAGGATTGGAGAGATAGATTTTGTAGGATTGGATGGAGAGAGAGAGTGTGTAGGATTGGAGAGAGAGAGTGTGGAGGATTGGAGAGAGAGAGGGTGTGTAGGATTGGAGAGAGAGAGTGTGTAGGATTGGAGAGAGAGTGTGTGTAGGATTGGAGAGAGAGAGAGAGTGTGGAGGAATGGAGAGAGAGATTTTATAGGATTGGAGGGAGAGTGAGAGTGAGTGTAGGATTGGAGAGAGAGAGAGTGTGTAGGATTGGAGGGAGAGTGTTTGTAGGATTGGAGAGAGAGAGAGTGTGGAGGAATGGAGACAGAGATTTTATAGGATTGGAGGGAGAGAGAGAGTGAGTGTAGGATTGGAGAGAGAGAGAGAGAGAGTGTGTAGGATTGGAGAGAGAGAGAGAGTATATGTAGGATTGGAGAGAGAGTTCGTGTGTAGCATTGGAGAGAGAGAGAGAGTGTGTGTGTGTAGGTTTTAAGAGGGAGAGAGAGAGAAAGTGTGTAGCATTGGAGAGAGAGAGAGAGTGTGCAGGATTGGAGAGGGAGAGAGAGAGAGTGTGTAGGATTGGAGAGAGTGGGAGAGAATGTGTGTAGGATTGGAGAGAGAGACTGTGTAGCATTGGAGAGAGAGAGAGTGTGTGCAGGATTGGAGAGAAGAGAGAGAGAGAGAGTGTGTAGTATTGGAGAGAGAGAGAGAGTGTGTGTAGGATTGGAGAGAGAGAGTGTGTAGCATTGGAGAGAGAGTGTGTGTGCAGGATTGGAGAGAGAGTGTGTGTGTGTAGGATTGGAGAAGGAGAGAGAGTGTGTGTAGGATTGGAGAGAGAGAGAGTGTGTGAATAGGATTGGTGGGAGAGAGAGAGAGTGAGTGTAGGATTGGAGAGACAGAGTGTGTGTGTTGGATTGGAGAGAGAGAGTGAGTCGGATTAGAGAGAGAGAGAGTGTGTAGGATTGGAGAGAGAGAGTGTGTGTAGGATTGGAGAGAGAGGGAGTGTGTAGGATTGGAGAGAGAGAGGGAGTGTGTAGGATTAGAGAGAGAGAGAGAGTGTGTGTGTAGGATTGGAGAGGGAGAGAGAGAGTGTGTAGGATTGGAGAGAGAGAGAGTGTGTGTATAGGAATGGTGGGAGAGAGAGAGAGTGAGTGTAGGATCGGAGAGAGAGAAAGTGTGTTGGATTGGAGAGAGAGAGGGAGAGTGTGTAGGATTGGAGAGAGAGAGAGTGTGCAGGAGTAGGGAGAGAGAGAGTGTGTGTAGGATTGGAGAGAGAGAGAGAGTGTGTAGGATTGGAGAGAGAGAGTGTGTGTCGGATTGGAGAGAGAGAGAGAGAGATTTTGTCGATTGGAGAGAGAGAGTGTGTGTAGGATTGGAGAGAGAGAATGTGTAGGATTGGAGAGAGATAGAATGTGTGTCGGATTGGAGAGAGAGAGAGAGTTTGTCGGTTTGGAGAGAGAGAGTGTGTGTAGGATTGGAGAGAGAGAATGTGTAGGATTGGAGAGAGAGAGAGTGTGTCTATAGGATTCGAGAAAGAGAGGGAGTGTGTAGGATCGGAGAGAGAGATTGTATAGGATTGGAGGGAGAGAGAGAGAGAGTGAGAGTTGGAGTGGAGAGAGAGAGTGAGTGTGCAGGATTGGAGAGAGAGAGAGTGCGTGTAGGATTGGAGAGGGAGAGAGTGTGTCGGATTGGAGAGAGAGAGTGTGTCGGATTGGAGAGAGAGAGAGTGTGCAGGATTGAAGAGAGAGAGAGCGTGTGTGTAGGATTGGAGAGGGAGAGAGAGTGTGTATAGGATTGGTGGGAGAGAGAGTGTGTGTGTAGGATTGGAGAGAGAGAGAGAGTGTGTCGGATTGGAGAGAGAGAGTGTGTCGGATTGGAGAGAGAGAGAGTGTGCAGGATTGAAGAGAGAGAGACTGTGTAGGATTGGAGAGATAGATTTTGTAGGATTGGAGGGAGAGAGAGAGTGTGTAGGATTGGAGAGAGAGAGAGAGTGTGTAGGATTGGAGAGAGAGAGTGTGGAGGATTGGAGAGAGAGAGTGTGTAGGATTGGAGAGAGAGAGAGGGTGTGTAGGATTGGAGAGAGAGAGTGTGTGTCGGATTGGAGAGAGAGAGAGAGATTTTGTCGATTGGAGAGAGAGAGTGTGTGTAGGATTGGAGAGAGAGAATGTGTAGGATTGGAGAGCGATAGAATGTGTGTCGGATTGGAGAGAGAGAGAGAGTTTGTCGGTTTGGAGAGAGAGAGTGTGTGTAGGATTGGAGAGAGAGAATGTGTAGGATTGGAGAGAGAGAGAGTGTGTCTATAGGATTCGAGAAAGAGAGGGAGTGTGTAGGATCGGAGAGAGAGATTGTATAGGATTGGAGGGAGAGAGAGAGAGAGTGACAGTAGGAGTGGAGAGAGAGAGAGAGTGTGCAGGATTGAAGAGAGAGAGAGAGTGTGTGCAGGATTGGTGGGAGAGAGAGTGTGTGTGTAGGATTGGAGAGAGAGAGAGTGTGTCGGATTGGAGAGAGAGAGTGTGTCGGATTGGAGAGAGAGGGAGTGTGTAGGATTGGAGAGAGAGAGGGAGTGTGTAGGATTGGAGAGAGAGAGAGTGTGTAGGATTGGAGAGAGAGAGAGAGAGAGAGTGTGTAGGATTGGAGAGAGAGAGAGAGCGTGTGTCGGATTGGAGAGAGAGAGAGTGTGTGTGTAGGATTGGAGAGAGAGAGTTTTTGTGTAGGAACGGAGAGCGAGAGAGTGTGTAGGATCGGAGAGAGAGAGTGAGTGTAGGATTGGAGAGAGAGAGTGTGTGTGTGTTGGATTGGAGAGAGAGAGTGTGTAGGATTGGAGAGAGAGAGAGTGTGTAGGATTGGAGGGAGAGTGTTTGTAGGATTGGAGAGAGAGAGAGTGTGGAGGAATGGAGACAGAGATTTTATAGGATTGGAGGGAGAGAGAGAGTGAGTGTAGGATTGGAGAGAGAGAGAGAGAGTGTGTCGGATTGGAGAGAGAGAGAGTGTGTGTGTAGGATTGGAGAGAGAGAGTTTGTGTGTAGGAACGGAGAGCGAGAGAGTGTGTAGGATCGGAGAGAGAGAGTGAGTGTAGGATTGGAGAGAGAGAGTGTGTGTGTGTTGGATTGGAGAGAGAGAGTGTGTAGGATTGGAGAGAGAGAGAGTGTGTAGGATTGGAGGGAGAGTGTTTGTAGGATTGGAGAGAGAGAGAGTGTGGAGGAATGGAGACAGAGATTTTATAGGATTGGAGGGAGAGAGAGAGTGAGTGTAGGATTGGAGAGAGAGAGAGAGTGTGTAGGATTGGAGAGAGAGAGAGAGTATATGTAGGATTGGAGAGAGAGTTCGTGTGTAGCATTGGAGAGAGAGAGAGAGTGTGTGTGTGTAGGTTTTAAGAGGGAGAGAGAGAGAAAGTGTGTAGCATTGGAGAGAGAGAGAGAGTGTGCAGGATTGGAGAGGGAGAGAGAGAGAGTGTGTAGGATTGGAGAGAGAGGGAGAGAATGTGTGTAGGATTGGAGAGAGAGAGTGTGTAGCATTGGAGAGAGAGAGAGTGTGTGCAGGATTGGAGAGAAGAGAGAGAGAGAGAGTGTGTAGTATTGGAGAGAGAGAGAGAGTGTGTGTGTAGGATTGGAGAGGGAGAGAGAGTGTGTAGGATTGGAGAGAGAGAGAGTGTGTGTATAGGAATGGTGGGAGAGAGAGAGAGTGAGTGTAGGATCGGAGAGAGAGAAAGTGTGTTGGATTGGAGAGAGAGAGGGAGAGTGTGTAGGATTGGAGAGAGAGAGAGTGTGCAGGAGTAGGGAGAGAGAGAGTGTGTGTAGGATTGGAGAGAGAGAGAGTGTGTAGGATTGGAGAGAGAGAGTGTGTGTCGGATTGGAGAGAGAGAGAGAGAGATTTTGTCGATTGGAGAGAGAGAGTGTGTGTAGGATTGGAGAGAGAGAATGTGTAGGATTGGAGAGAGATAGAATGTGTGTCGGATTGGAGAGAGAGAGAGAGTTTGTCGGTTTGGAGAGAGAGAGTGTGTGTAGGATTGGAGAGAGAGAATGTGTAGGATTGGAGAGAGAGAGAGTGTGTCTATAGGATTCGAGAAAGAGAGGGAGTGTGTAGGATCGGAGAGAGAGATTGTATAGGATTGGAGGGAGAGAGAGAGAGAGTGAGAGTAGGAGTGGAGAGAGAGAGTGAGTGTGCAGGATTGGAGAGAGAGAGAGTGCGTGTAGGATTGGAGAGGGAGAGAGTGTGTCGGATTGGAGAGAGAGAGTGTGTCGGATTGGAGAGAGAGAGAGTGTGCAGGATTGAAGAGAGAGAGAGAGTGTGTGTAGGATTGGAGAGGGAGAGAGAGTGTGTATAGGATTGGTGGGAGAGAGAGTGTGTGTGTAGGATTGGAGAGAGAGAGAGTGTGTCGGATTGGAGAGAGAGAGTGTGTCGGATTGGAGAGAGAGAGAGTGTGCAGGATTGAAGAGAGAGAGACTGTGTAGGATTGGAGAGATAGATTTTGTAGGATTGGAGGGAGAGAGAGAGTGTGTAGGATTGGAGAGAGAGAGAGAGTGTGTAGGATTGGAGAGAGAAAGTGTGGAGGATTGGAGAGAGAGAATGTGGAGGATTGGAGAGAGAGAGGGTGTGTAGGATTGGAGAGAGAGAGTGTGTGTCGGATTGGAGAGAGAGAGTGTGTCGGATTGGAGAGAGAGAGTGTGTCGGATTGGAGAGAGAGAGAGTGTGCAGGATTGAAGAGAGAGAGAGAGTGTGTGTAGGATTGGAGAGGGAGAGAGAGTGTGTATAGGATTGGTGGGAGAGAGAGTGTGTGTGTAGGATTGGAGAGAGAGAGAGTGTGTCGGATTGGAGAGAGAGAGAGTGTGCAGGATTGAAGAGAGAGAGACTGTGTAGGATTGGAGAGATAGATTTTGTAGGATTGGAGGGAGAGAGAGAGTGTGTAGGATTGGAGAGAGAGAGAGAGTGTGTAGGATTGGAGAGAGAGAGTGTGGAGGATTGGAGAGAGAGAGTGTGGAGGATTGGAGAGAGAGAGGGTGTGTAGGATTGGAGAGAGAGAGTGTGTGTCGGATTGGAGAGAGAGAGAGAGATTTTGTCGATTGGAGAGAGAGAGTGTGTGTAGGATTGGAGAGAGAGAATGTGTAGGATTGGAGAGAGATAGAATGTGTGTCGGATTGGAGAGAGAGAGAGAGTTTGTCGGTTTGGAGAGAGAGAGTGTGTGTAGGATTGGAGAGAGAGAATGTGTAGGATTGGAGAGAGAGAGAGTGTGTCTATAGGATTCGAGAAAGAGAGGGAGTGTGTAGGATCGGAGAGAGAGATTGTATAGGATTGGAGGGAGAGAGAGAGAGAGTGACAGTAGGAGTGGAGAGAGAGAGAGAGTGTGCAGGATTTAAGAGAGAGAGAGAGTGTGTGCAGGATTGGAGAGGGAGAGAGAGTGTGTATAGGATTGGTGGGAGAGAGAGTGTGTGTGTAGGATTGGAGAGAGAGAGAGTGTGTCGGATTGGAGAGAGAGAGTGTGTCGGATTGGAGAGAGAGAGAGTGTGCAGGATTGAAGAGAGAGAGACTGTGTAGGATTGGAGAGATAGATTTTGTAGGATTGGAGGGAGAGAGAGAGTGTGTAGGATTGGAGAGAGAGAGAGAGTGTGTAGGATTGGAGAGAGAGAGTGTGGAGGATTGGAGAGAGAGAGGGTGTGTAGGATTCGAGAGAGAGAGAGGCTGTGTAGGATTGGAGAGAGAGAGTGTGTAGGATTGGAGAGAGAGTGTGTGTAGGATTGGAGAGAGAGAGAGAGTGTGGAGGAATGGAGAGAGATTTTATAGGATTGGAGGGAGAGAGAGAGTGAGTGTAGGATTGGAGAGAGAGAGAGAGTGAGTGTAGGATTGGAGAGAGAAGAGAGAGAGTGTGTGTAGGATTGGAAAGAGAGAGAGTGTGTGTAGGAACGGAGAGCGAGAGAGTGTGTAGGATCGGAGAGACAGAGAGAGCTTTTAGGATCGGAGGGACAGAGATAGTGTGTAGGATCGGAGAGAGAGAGTGTAGGAGTGGAGAGAGAGAGAGTGTGTAGGATTGGAGAGAGAGAGACAGTGTGTAGGATTGGAGAGAGAGAGAGAGTGTGTAGGATTGGAGAGAGAGAGATAGTGTGTAGGATTGGAGAGAGAAAGTGTGTAGGATTGGAGAGAGAGAGAGAGAGTGTGTCGGATTGGAGAGAGAGAGAGAGTGTGTCGGATTGGAGAGAGAGAGAGAGAGAGAGAGAGTGTGTAGGATTGGAGAGAGAGAGAGTGTGTAGGATTGGAGAGAGAGAGTGTGTAGGATTGGAGAGAGAGAGAGAGTGTGTAGGATTGGAGAGAGAGAGAGAGTGTGTAGGATTGGAGAGAGTGAGAGAGTGTGTAGGATTGGAGAGAGAGAGAGAGAGTGTGTCGGATTGGAGAGAGAGAGAGAGTGTGTCGGATTGGAGAGAGAGAGAGAGAGAGAGAGAGACTGTAGGATTGGAGAGAGAGAGAGTGTGTAGGATTGGAGAGAGAGAGTGTGTAGGATTGGAGAGAGAGAGTGTGTGTGTAGGATTGGAGAGAGAGAGGGAGTGTGGAGGAATGGAGAGAGAGAGAGAGTGTGGAGGAATGGAGAGAGAGATTTTATAGGATTGGAGGGAGAGAGAGAGTGAGTGTAGGATTGGAGAGAGAGAGAGAGTGAGAGTAGGATTGGAGAGAGAAGAGAGAGAGTGTGTGTAGGATTGGAAAGAGAGAGAGTGTGTGTCGGATTGGAGAGAGAGAGAGTGTGTGTAGGAACGGAGAGAGAGAGTGTGTGTCGGATTGGAGAGAGAGAGTGTGTCGGATTGGAGAGAGAGAGTGTGTGCAGGACTGGAGAGAGAGAGTGTGTGTAGGATTGGAGAGGGAGAGAGAGAGTGTGTAGGATTGGAGAGAGAGAGAGAGAATGTGTGTCGGATTGGAGAGAGAGAGTGTGTAGCATTGGAGTGAGAGAGAGTGTGTGCAGGAGTGGAGAGGGAGAGAGAGAGAGAGTGTGTAGGATTGGAGAGGGAGAGAGAGAGTGTGTGTAGGATTGGAGAGAGAGAGTGTGCAGCATTGGAGAGAGTGTGTGCAGGATTGGAGAGAGCGAGAGTGTGTGTGTAGGATAGGAGAAGGAGAGAGAGAGTGTGTGTAGGATTGGAGAGAGAGAGAGTGTGTGTATAGGATTGGTGGGAGAGAGAGAGAGTGAGTGTAGGATTGGAGAGACAGAGTGTGTGTGTTGGATTGGAGAGAGAGAGTGTGTAGGATTGGAGAGAGAGAGAGTGTGTAGGATTGGAGAGAGAGAGTGTGTGTAGGATTGGAGAGAGAGGGAGTGTGTAGGATTGGAGAGAGAGAGGGAGTGTGTAGGATTGGAGAGAGAGAGAGTGTGTAGGATTGGAGAGAGAGAGAGAGAGAGTGTGTGTAGGATTGGAGAGAGAGAGAGAGCGTGTGTCGGATTGGAGAGAGAGAGAGTGTGTGTGTAGGATTGGAGAGAGAGAGTTTGTGTGTAGGAACGGAGAGCGAGAGAGTGTGTAGGATCGGAGAGAGAGAGTGAGTGTAGGATTGGAGAGAGAGAGTGTGTGTGTGTTGGATTGGAGAGAGAGAGTGTGTAGGATTGGAGAGAGAGAGAGTGTGTAGGATTGGAGGGAGAGTGTTTGTAGGATTGGAGAGAGAGAGAGTGTGGAGGAATGGAGACAGAGATTTTATAGGATTGGAGGGAGAGAGAGAGTGAGTGTAGGATTGGAGAGAGAGAGAGAGAGAGTGAGTGTAGGATTGGAGAGAGAAGAGAGAGAGAGTGTGTAGGATTGGAGAGAGAGAGAGTTTGTGTAGGATTGGAAAGAGAGAGAGTGTGTGTAGGATTGGAAAGAGAGAGAGTGTGTGTAGGAACGGAGAGCGAGAGAGTGTGTAGGATCGGAGAGAGAGAGTGTAGGAGTGGAGAGAGAGAGAGTGTGTAGGATTGGAGAGAGAGAGAGTGTGCAGGATTGGAGAGAGAGAGAGTGTGTAGGATTGGAGAGAGAGAGAGAGTGTGTAGGATTGGAGAGAGAGAGAGAGAGAGTGTGTAGGATTGGAGAGAGAGAGAGTGTGTAGGATTGGAGAGAGAGAGAGTGTGTAGGATTGGAGAGAGAGAGTGTGTGTAGGATTGGAGATTGAGAGTGTGTAGGATTGGAGAGAGAGAGGGTGTGCAGGATTGGAGAGAGAGAGAGTGTGTGTAGGATTGGAGAGAGAGAGAGTGTGTCGGATTGGAGAGAGAGAGAGTGTGCAGGATTGGAGAGAGAGAGAGACTGTGTAGGATTGGAGAGATAGATTTTGTAGGATTGGAGGGAGAGAGAGAGAGAGTGAGTGTATGATTGGAGAGAGAGAGTGTGTAGGATTGGAGTGAGAGAGACAGTGTGCAGGATTGGAGAGAGAGAGAGAGTGTGTAGGGTTGGAGAGAGAGAGTGTGTAGGATTGGAGAGAGAGAGAGTGTGTAGGATTGGAGAGAGAGAGAGTGTGTAGGATCGGAGAGAGAGTGTGTAGGATTGGAGAGAGAGAGAGTGTGTAGGATTGGAGAGAGAGAGAGAGTGTGTGTAGGATTGGAGAGAGAGAGAGAGAGTGTCGGATTGGAGAGAGAGAGAGAGAGAGTGTGTAGGATTGGAGAGAGAGAGTGTGTATGATTGGAGAGAGAGAGAGTGTGTGTCGGATTAGAGAGAGAGAGAGAGAGTGTCGGATTGGAGAGAGAGAGAGAATGTGTCGGATTGGAGAGAGAGAGGGAGAGGGTGAGTGTAGGATCGGAGAGAGAGAGTGTGTTGGATTGGAGAGAGAGAGGGAGAGTGTGTAGGATTGGAGAGAGAGAGAGTGTGTAGGATTGGAGAGAGAGAGTGTGTGTGTCGGATTGGAGAGAGAGAATGTGTAGGATTGGAGAGAGAGAGAGTGTGTCTATAGGATTCGAGAAAGAGAGGGAGTGTGTAGGATCGGAGAGAGAGATTGTATAGGATTGGAGGGAGAGAGTGTGTAGGATTGGAGAAATAGAGAGTATGTAGGATCGGAGAGAGGGAGAGAGTGTAGGATTGGAGAGAAGGAGTGTGTGTAGGATTGGAGAGAGAGAGAGAGTGTTTAGGAGTGGAGAGAGAGAGAGTGTGTGTCGGATTGGAGAGAGAGAGAGAGTGTGTGTGTAGGATTGGAGAGAGAGAGAGAGAGACAGTGTAGGATTGGAGAGAGAGAGAGAGTATATGTAGGATTGGAGAGAGAGAGCGTGTGTAGCATTGGAGAGAGAGAAAGAGTGTGTGTGTGTAGGATTGGAGAGGGAGAGAGAGAGAGAGTGTGTAGGATAGTAGAGACAGAGAAAGAGTGTGTGTAGGATTGGAGAGAGAGAGAGTGTGTAGCATTGGAGAGAGAGAGAGAGAGTGCAGGTTTGGAGAGAGAGAGAGTGTTTGTGTCGGATTGGAGAGGGAGAGAGAGTGTGTATAGGATTGGTGGGAGAGAGAGAGTGAGTGTAGAATTGGAGAGAGAGAGTGTGTGTGTTGGATTGGAGAGAGAAAGTGTGTAGGATTGGAGAGAGAGAGTGTGTATGATTGGAGAGAGGGAGAGTGTGTCGGATTGGAGAGAGAGAGAGTGTGTCGGATTGGAGAGAGAGAGTGTGTCGGATTGGAGAGAGAGAGAGTGTGCAGGATTGGAGAGAGAGAGAGAGTGTAGGATTGTAGAGAGAGAGTGTGTGTAAGATTGGAGAGAGAGAGAGAGTGTGTGTAGGATTGGAGAGAGAGAGAGAGAGTGTGTGTAGGATTGGAGAGAGAGAGAGAGAGAGTGTCGGATTGGAGAGAGAGAGAGAGAGTGTGTCGGATTGGAGAGAGAGAGAGAGAGAGTGTCGGATTCGAGAGAGAGAGAGAGAGTGAGTGTGCAGAATTGGAGAGAGAGAGAGTGCGTGTAGGATTGGAGAGGGAGAGAGTGTGTCGGATTGGAGAGAGAGAGTGTGTCGGATTGGAGAGCGAGAGAGTGTGCAGGATTGAAGAGAGAGAGAGAGAGTGTGTGTAGGATTGGAGAGGGAGAGAGAGTGTGTATAGGATTGGTGGGAGAGAGAGTGTGTGTGTAGGATTGGAGAGAGAGAGAGTGTGTCGGATTGGAGAGAGAGAGTGTGTCGGATTGGAGAGAGAGAGAGTGTGCAGGATTGAAGAGAGAGAGACTGTGTAGGATTGGAGAGATAGATTTTGTAGGATTGGAGGGAGAGAGAGAGTGTGTAGGATTGGAGAGAGAGAGAGAGTGTGTAGGATTGGAGAGAGAGAGTGTGGAGGATTGGAGAGAGAGAGTGTGGAGGATTGGAGAGAGAGAGGGTGTGTAGGATTGGAGAGAGAGAGTGTGTGTCGGATTGGAGAGAGAGAGAGAGATTTTGTCGATTGGAGAGAGAGAGTGTGTGTAGGATTGGAGAGAGAGAATGTGTAGGATTGGAGAGAGATAGAATGTGTGTCGGATTGGAGAGAGAGAGAGAGTTTGTCGGTTTGGAGAGAGAGAGTGTGTGTAGGATTGGAGAGAGAGAATGTGTAGGATTGGAGAGAGAGAGAGTGTGTCTATAGGATTCGAGAAAGAGAGGGAGTGTGTAGGATCGGAGAGAGAGATTGTATAGGATTGGAGGGAGAGAGAGAGAGAGTGACAGTAGGAGTGGAGAGAGAGAGAGAGTGTGCAGGATTGAAGAGAGAGAGAGAGTGTGTGTAGGATTGGAGAGGGAGAGAGAGTGTGTATAGGATTGGTGGGAGAGAGAGTGTGTGTGTAGGATTGGAGAGAGAGAGAGTGTGTCGGATTGGAGAGAGAGAGAGTGTGCAGGATTGAAGAGAGAGAGACTGTGTAGGATTGGAGAGATAGATTTTGTAGGATTGGATGGAGAGAGAGAGTGTGTAGGATTGGAGAGAGAGAGAGAGTGTGTAGGATTGGAGAGAGAGAGTGTGGAGGATTGGAGAGAGAGAGGGTGTGTAGGATTGGAGAGAGAGAGTGTGTAGGATTGGAGAGAGAGTGTGTGTAGGATTGGAGAGAGAGAGAGAGTGTGGAGGAATGGAGAGAGAGATTTTATAGGATTGGAGGGAGAGTGAGAGTGAGTGTAGGATTGGAGAGAGAGAGAGTGAGTGTAGGATTGGAGAGAGAAGAGAGAGAGTGTGTGTAGGATTGGAAAGAGAGAGAGTGTGTGTAGGATTGGAAAGAGAGAGAGTGTGTGTAGGAACGGAGAGCGAGAGAGTGTGTAGGATCGGAGAGACAGAGAGAGCTTTTAGGATCGGAGGGACAGAGATAGTGTGTAGGATCGGAGAGAGAGAGTGTAGGAGTGGAGAGAGAGAGAGAGTGTGTCGGATTGGAGAGAGAGAGAGAGAGAGAGAGTGTAGGATTGGAGAGAGAGAGTGTGTAGGATTGGAGAGAGAGAGAGAGTGTGTAGGATTGGAGAGAGAGAGAGAGTGTGTAGGATTGGAGAGAGTGAGAGAGTGTGTAGGATTGGAGAGAGAGAGAGAGAGTGTGTCGGATTGGAGAGAGAGAGAGAGTGTGTCGGATTGGAGAGAGAGAGAGAGAGAGAGAGAGACTGTAGGATTGGAGAGAGAGAGAGTGTGTAGGATTGGAGAGAGAGAGTGTGTAGGATTGGAGAGAGAGAGAGTGTGTAGGATTGGAGAGAGAGAGAGTGTGTGTGTAGGATTGGAGAGAGAGAGGGAGTGTGGAGGAATGGAGAGAGAGAGAGAGTGTGGAGGAATGGAGAGAGAGATTTTATAGGATTGGAGGGAGAGAGAGAGTGAGTGTAGGATTGGAGAGAGAGAGAGTGAGTGTAGGATTGGAGAGAGAAGAGAGAGAGTGTGTGTAGGATTGGAAAGAGAGAGAGTGTGTGTCGGATTGGAGAGAGAGAGAGTGTGTGTAGGAACGGAGAGAGAGAGTGTGTGTCGGATTGGAGAGAGAGAGTGTGTCGGATTGGAGAGAGAGAGTGTGTGCAGGACTGGAGAGAGAGAGTGTGTGTAGGATTGGAGAGGGAGAGAGAGAGTGTGTAGGATTGGAGAGAGAGAGAGAGAATGTGTGTCGGATTGGAGAGAGAGAGTGTGTAGCATTGGAGAGAGAGAGAGTGTGTGCAGGAGTGGAGAGGGAGAGAGAGAGAGAGTGTGTAGGATTGGAGAGGGAGAGAGAGAGTGTGTGTAGGATTGGAGAGAGAGAGTGTGTAGCATTGGAGAGAGTGTGTGCAGGATTGGAGAGAGCGAGAGTGTGTGTGTAGGATAGGAGAAGGAGAGAGAGAGTGTGTGTAGGATTGGAGAGAGAGAGAGTGTGTGTATAGGATTGGTGGGAGAGAGAGAGAGTGAGTGTAGGATTGGAGAGACAGAGTGTGTGTGTTGGATTGGAGAGAGAGAGTGTGTAGGATTGGAGAGAGAGAGTGTGGAGGATTGGAGAGAGAGAGTGTGGAGGATTGGAGAGAGAGAGGGTGTGTAGGATTGGAGAGAGAGAGTGTGTGTCGGATTGGAGAGAGAGAGAGAGATTTTGTCGATTGGAGAGAGAGAGTGTGTGTAGGATTGGAGAGAGAGAATGTGTAGGATTGGAGAGAGATAGAATGTGTGTCGGATTGGAGAGAGAGAGAGAGTTTGTCGGTTTGGAGAGAGAGAGTGTGTGTAGGATTGGAGAGAGAGAATGTGTAGGATTGGAGAGAGAGAGAGTGTGTCTATAGGATTCGAGAAAGAGAGGGAGTGTGTAGGATCGGAGAGAGAGATTGTATAGGATTGGAGGGAGAGAGAGAGAGAGTGACAGTAGGAGTGGAGAGAGAGAGAGAGTGTGCAGGATTGAAGAGAGAGAGAGAGTGTGTGTAGGATTGGAGAGGGAGAGAGAGTGTGTATAGGATTGGTGGGAGAGAGAGTGTGTGTGTAGGATTGGAGAGAGAGAGAGAGTGTCGGATTGGAGAGAGAGAGAGTGTGCAGGATTGAAGAGAGAGAGACTGTGTAGGATTGGAGAGATAGATTTTGTAGGATTGGATGGAGAGAGAGAGTGTGTAGGATTGGAGAGAGAGAGTGTGGAGGATTGGAGAGAGAGAGGGTGTGTAGGATTGGAGAGAGAGAGTGTGTAGGATTGGAGAGAGAGTGTGTGTAGGATTGGAGAGAGAGAGAGAGTGTGGAGGAATGGAGAGAGAGATTTTATAGGATTGGAGGGAGAGTGAGAGTGAGTGTAGGATTGGAGAGAGAGAGAGTGAGTGTAGGATTGGAGAGAGAAGAGAGAGAGTGTGTGTAGGATTGGAAAGAGAGAGAGTGTGTGTAGGATTGGAAAGAGAGAGAGTGTGTGTAGGAACGGAGAGCGAGAGAGTGTGTAGGATCGGAGAGACAGAGAGAGCTTTTAGGATCGGAGGGACAGAGATAGTGTGTAGGATCGGAGAGAGAGAGTGTAGGAGTGGAGAGAGAGAGAGTGTGTAGGATTGGAGAGAGAGAGACAGTGTGTCGGATTGGAGAGAGAGAGAGAGTGTGTCGGATTGGAGAGAGAGAGAGAGAGAGAGAGTGTAGGATTGGAGAGAGAGAGAGTGTGTAGGATTGGAGAGAGAGAGTGTGTAGGATTGGAGAGAGAGAGAGAGTGTGTAGGATTGGAGAGAGAGAGAGAGTGTGTAGGATTGGAGAGAGTGAGAGAGTGTGTAGGATTGGAGAGAGAGAGAGAGAGTGTGTCGGATTGGAGAGAGAGAGAGAGTGTGTCGGATTGGAGAGAGAGAGAGAGAGAGAGAGAGAGACTGTAGGATTGGAGAGAGAGAGAGTGTGTAGGATTGGAGAGAGAGAGTGTGTAGGATTGGAGAGAGAGAGAGAGTGTGTAGGATTGGAGAGAGAGAGAGAGTGTGTAGGATTGGAGAGAGAGAGAGTGTGTGTGTAGGATTGGAGAGAGAGAGGGAGTGTGGAGGAATGGAGAGAGAGAGAGAGTGTGGAGGAATGGAGAGAGAGATTTTATAGGATTGGAGGGAGAGAGAGAGTGAGTGTAGGATTGGAGAGAGAGAGAGTGAGTGTAGGATTGGAGAGAGAAGAGAGAGAGTGTGTGTAGGATTGGAGAGAGAGAGAGTGTGTGTAGGAACGGAGAGAGAGTGTGTGTCGGATTGGAGAGAGAGAGTGTGTCGGATTGGAGAGAGAGAGTGTGTGCAGGACTGGAGAGAGAGAGTGTGTGTAGGATTGGAGAGGGAGAGAGAGAGTGTGTAGGATTGGAGAGAGAGAGAGAGAATGTGTGTCGGATTGGAGAGAGAGAGTGTGTAGCATTGGAGAGAGAGAGAGTGTGTGCAGGAGTGGAGAGGGAGAGAGAGAGAGAGTGTGTAGGATTGGAGAGGGAGAGAGAGAGTGTGTGTAGGATTGGAGAGAGAGAGTGTGTAGCATTGGAGAGAGTGTGTGCAGGATTGGAGAGAGCGAGAGTGTGTGTGTAGGATAGGAGAAGGAGAGAGAGAGTGTGTGTAGGATTGGAGAGAGAGAGAGTGTGTGTATAGGATTGGTGGGAGAGAGAGAGAGTGAGTGTAGGATTGGAGAGACAGAGTGTGTGTGTTGGATTGGAGAGAGAGAGTGTGTAGGATTGGAGAGAGAGAGAGTGTGTAGGATTGGAGAGAGAGAGTGTGTGTAGGATTGGAGAGAGAGGGAGTGTGTAGGATTGGAGAGAGAGAGGGAGTGTGTAGGATTGGAGAGTGAGAGAGTGTGTAGGATTGGAGAGAGAGAGAGAGAGAGAGAGTGTAGGATTGGAGAGAGAGAGAGAGCGTGTGTCGGATTGGAGAGAGAGAGAGTGTGTGTGTAGGATTGGAGAGAGAGAGTTTGTGTGTAGGAACGGAGAGCGAGAGAGTGTGTAGGATCGGAGAGAGAGAGTGAGTGTAGGATTGGAGAGAGAGAGTGTGTGTGTGTTGGATTGGAGAGAGAGAGTGTGTAGGATTGGAGAGAGAGAGAGTGTGTAGGATTGGAGGGAGAGTGTTTGTAGGATTGGAGAGAGAGAGAGTGTGGAGGAATGGAGACAGAGATTTTATAGGATTGGAGGGAGAGAGAGAGTGAGTGTAGGATTGGAGAGAGAGAGAGAGAGAGAGAGTGAGTGTAGGATTGGAGAGAGAAGAGAGAGAGAGTGTGTAGGATTGGAGAGAGAGAGAGTTTGTGTAGGATTGGAAAGAGAGAGAGTGTGTGTAGGATTGGAAAGAGAGAGAGTGTGTGTAGGAACGGAGAGCGAGAGAGTGTGTAGGATCGGAGAGAGAGAGTGTAGGAGTGGAGAGAGAGAGAGTGTGTAGGATTGGAGAGAGAGAGAGTGTGCAGGATTGGAGAGAGAGAGAGTGTGTAGGATTGGAGAGAGAGAGAGAGTGTGTAGGATTGGAGAGAGAGAGAGAGAGTGTGTGTAGGATTGGAGAGAGAGAGAGTGTGTAGGATTGGAGAGAGAGAGTGTGTGTAGGATTGGAGATTGAGAGTGTGTAGGATTGGAGAGAGAGAGGGTGTGCAGGATTGGAGAGAGAGAGAGAGTGTGTAGGATAGGAGAGAGAGAGAGTGTGTCGGATTGGAGAGAGAGAGAGTGTGCAGGATTGGAGAGAGAGAGAGACTGTGTAGGATTGGAGAGATAGATTTTGTAGGATTGGAGGGAGAGAGAGAGAGAGTGAGTGTATGATTGGAGAGAGAGAGTGTGTAGGATTGGAGTGAGAGAGACAGTGTGCAGGATTGGAGAGAGAGAGAGAGTGTGTAGGGTTGGAGAGAGAGAGTGTGTAGGATTGGAGAGAGAGAGAGTGTGTAGGATTGGAGAGAGAGAGAGTGTGTAGGCTCGGAGAGAGAGTGTGTAGGATTGGAGAGAGAGAGAGTGTGTAGGATTGGAGAGAGAGAGAGAGTGTGTGTAGGATTGGAGAGAGAGAGAGAGTGTGTCGGATTGGAGAGAGAGAGAGAGAGTGTGTAGGATTGGAGAGAGAGAGTGTGTATGATTGGAGACAGAGAGAGTGTGTGTCGGATTAGAGAGAGAGAGAGAGAGTGTCGGATTGGAGAGAGAGAGTGAATGTGTCGGATTGGAGAGAGAGAGGGAGAGGGTGAGTGTAGGATCGGAGAGAGAGAGTGTGTTGGATTGGAGAGAGAGAGGGAGAGTGTGTAGGATTGGAGAGAGAGAGAGTGTGTAGGATTGGAGAGAGAGAGAGTGTGTGTCGGATTGGAGAGAGAGAATGTGTAGGATTGGAGAGAGAGAGAGTGTGTCTATAGGATTCGAGAAAGAGAGGGAGTGTGTAGGATCGGAGAGAGAGATTGTATAGGATTGGAGGGAGAGAGTGTGTAGGATTGGAGAAATAGAGAGTATGTAGGATCGGAGAGAGGGAGAGAGTGTAGGATTGGAGAGAAGGAGTGTGTGTAGGATTGGAGAGAGAGAGAGAGTGTTTAGGAGTGGAGAGAGAGAGAGTGTGTGTCGGATTGGAGAGAGAGAGAGAGTGTGTGTGTAGGATTGGAGAGAGAGAGAGAGAGAGTGTGTAGGATAGGAGAGACAGAGAAAGAGTGTGTGTAGGATTGGAGAGAGAGAGAGTGTGTAGCATTGGCGAGAGAGAGAGAGAGTGTAGGTTTGGAGAGAGAGAGAGTGTTTGTGTCGGATTGGAGAGGGAGAGAGAGTGTGTATAGGATTGGTGGGAGAGAGAGAGTGAGTGTAGGATTGGAGAGAGAGAGTGTGTGTGTTGGATTGGAGAGAGAGAGTGTGTAGGATTGGAGAGAGAGAGTGTGTATGATTGGAGAGAGAGAGAGTGTGAAGGATTGGAGAGAGAGTGTGTAGGATTGGAGAGAGGGAGAGTGTGTCGGATTGGAGAGAGAGAGAGTGTGTCGGATTGGAGAGAGAGAGTGTGTCGGATTGGAGAGAGAGAGAGTGTGCAGGATTGGAGAGAGAGAGAGAGTGTAGGATTGTAGAGAGAGAGAGTGTGTGTATAGGATTGGTGGGAGAGAGAGAGAGAGTGAGTGTAGGAATGGAGAGACAGAGTGTGTGTGTAGGAATGGAGAGACAGAGTGTGTGTGTTGGATTGGAGAGAGAGACTGTGTAGGATTGGAGAGAGAGAGAGTGTATAGGATTGGAGAGAGAGAGAGTGTATAGGATTGGAGAGGGAGAGAATGTGTAGGATTGGAGAGAGAGAGGGAGTGTGTAGGATTGGAGAGAGAGAGGGAGTGTGTAAGATTGGAGAGAGAGAGTGAGTGTGTAGGATTGGAGAGGGAGAGAGAGTGTGTGTAGGATTGGAGAGAGAGAGAGAGAGTGTGTCGGATGGGAGAGAGAGAGAGAGAGTGTGTCGGATTGGAGAGAGAGATAGAGAGTGTCGGATTGGAGAGAGAGAGAGAGAGAGTGAGTGTAGGATCGGAGAGAGAGAAAGTGTGTTGGATTGGAGAGAGAGAGGGAGAGTGTGTAGGATTGGAGAGAGAGAGAGAGCGTGTGTCGGATTGGAGAGAGAGAGAGTGTGTGTAGGAACGGAGAGCGAGAGAGTGTGTAGGATCGGAGAGAGAGAGTGTGTGTAGGATTGGAGAGAGAGAGTGTGTGCAGGAGTAGGGAGAGAGAGTGTGTGTAGGATTGGAGAGAGAGAGAGTGTGTAGGATTGGAGAGAGAGAGTGTGTGTCGGATTGGAGAGAGAGAGAGTGATTTTGTCGGATTGGAGAGAGTGAGTGTGTGTAGGATTGGAGAGAGAGAATGTGTAGGATTGGAGAGAGAGAGAGTGTGTAGGATTGCAGAGAGAGAGAGAGTGTGTCGGATTGGAGAGAGAGAGTGTGTCGGATTGGAGAGAGAGAGAGTGTGCAGGATTGAAGAGAGAGAGACTGTGTAGGATTGGAAAGAGAGAGAGGGAGTGTGTAGGATTGGAGAGAGAGAGTGTGTAGGATTGGAGAGAGAGAGGGTGTGTAGGATTGGAGAGAGAGAGTGTGTAGGATTGAAGAGAGAGAGTGTGTAGGATTGGAGAGAGAGAGAGTGTGGAGCAATGGAGAGAGAGAGAGAGAGTGTGTGTGTAGGATTGGAGAGAGAAGAGAGAGAGTGTGTGTAGGATTGGAAAGAGAGAGAGTGTGTGTAGGATTGGAGAGAGAGAGAGTGTGTGTAGGATTGGAAAGAGCGAGAGAGTGTGTAGGATTGGAGAGAGAGAGAGAGTGTGTAGGATTGGAGAGAGAGAGAGAGAGAGAGAGTGTAGGATTGGAGAGAGAGAGAGTGTGTAGGATTGGAGAGAGAGAGTGTGTAGGATTGGAGAGAGAGAGAGAGTGTGTAGGATTGGAGAGAGAGAGAGAGTGTGTAGGATTGGAGAGAGTGAGAGAGTGTGTAGGATTGGAGAGAGAGAGAGAGTGTGTCGGATTGGAGAGAGAGAGAGAGTGTGTCGGATTGGAGAGAGAGAGAGAGAGAGAGAGACTGTAGGATTGGAGAGAGAGAGAGTGTGTAGGATTGGAGAGAGAGAGTGTGTAGGATTGGAGAGAGAGAGAGAGTGTGTAGGATTGGAGAGAGAGAGAGAGTGTGTAGGATTGGAGAGAGAGAGAGTGTGTGTGTAGGATTGGAGAGAGAGAGGGAGTGTGGAGGAATGGAGAGAGAGAGAGAGTGTGGAGGAATGGAGAGAGAGATTTTATAGGATTGGAGGGAGAGAGAGAGTGAGTGTAGGATTGGAGAGAGAGAGAGAGTGAGTGTAGGATTGGAGAGAGAAGAGAGAGAGTGTGTGTAGGATTGGAAAGAGAGAGAGTGTGTGTAGGATTGGAAAGACAGAGAGTGTGTGTAGGAACGGAGAGAGAGAGTGTAGGAGTGGAGAGAGAGACAGAGAGAGAGTGTGTAGGATTGGAAAGAGAGAGAGTGTGTGTCGGATTGGAGAGAGAGAGTGTGTCGGATTGGAGAGAGAGAGTGTGTGCAGGACTGGAGAGAGAGAGTGTGTGTAGGATTGGAGAGGGAGAGAGAGAGTGTGTAGGATTGGAGAGAGAGAGAGAGAATGTGTGTCGGATTGGAGAGAGAGAGTGTGTAGCATTGTAGAGAGAGAGAGTGTGTGCAGGAGTGGAGAGGGAGAGAGAGAGAGAGTGTGTAGGATTGGAGAGGGAGAGAGAGAGTGTGTGTAGGATTGGAGAGAGAGAGAGTGTGTGTATAGGATTGGTGGGAGAGAGAGAGAGTGAGTGTAGGATTGGAGAGACAGAGTGTGTGTGTTGGATTGGAGAGAGAGAGTGTGTAGGATTGGAGAGAGAGAGAGTGTGTAGGATTGGAGAGAGAGAGTGTGTGTAGGATTGGAGAGAGAGGGAGTGTGTAGGATTGGTGAGAGAGAGGGAGTGTGTAGGATTGGAGAGAGAGAGAGTGTGTAGGATTGGAGAGAGAGAGAGAGAGTGTGTAGGATTGGAGAGAGAGAGAGAGCGTGTGTCGGATTGGAGAGAGAGAGAGTGTGTGTGTAGGATTGGAGAGAGAGAGTGTGTGTGTAGGAACGGAGAGCGAGAGAGTGTGTAGGATCGGAGAGAGAGTGAGTGTAGGATTGGAGAGAGAGAGTGTGTGTGTGTTGGAGTGGAGAGAGAGAGTGTGTAGGATTGGAGAGAGAGAGAGTGTGTAGGATTGGAGGGAGAGTGTTTGTAGGATTGGAGAGAGAGAGTGTGGAGGAATGGAGACAGAGATTTTATAGGATTGGAGGGAGAGAGAGAGTGAGTGTAGGATTGGAGAGAGAGAGAGAGAGAGAGAGAGAGTGAGTGTAGGATTGGAGAGAGAAGAGAGAGAGAGTGTGTAGGATTGGAGAGAGAGAGAGTTTGTGTAGGATTGGAAAGAGAGAGAGTGTGTGTAGGATTGGAAAGAGAGAGTGTGTGTGTAGGAACGGAGAGCGAGAGAGTGTGTAGGATCGGAGAGAGAGAGTGTAGGAGTGGAGAGAGAGAGAGTGTGTAGGATTGGAGAGAGAGAGAGTGTGCAGGATTGGAGAGAGAGAGAGAGAGAGTGTGTAGGATTGGAGAGAGAGAGAGTGTGTAGGATTGGAGAGAGAGAGAGAGAGAGTGTGTAGGATTGGAGAGAGAGAGAGTGTGTAGGATTGGAGAGAGAGAGTGTGTGTAGGATTGGAGATTGAGAGTGTGTAGGATTGGAGAGAGAGAGGGTGTGCAGGATTGGAGAGAGAGAGAGAGTGTGTAGGATTGGAGAGAGAGAGAGTGTGTCGGATTGGAGAGAGAGAGAGTGTGCAGGATTGGAGAGAGAGAGAGACTGTGTAGGATTGGAGAGATAGATTTTGTAGGATTTGAGGGAGAGAGAGAGAGAGTGAGTGTATGATTGGAGAGAGAGAGTGTGTAGGATTGGAGTGAGAGAGACAGTGTGCAGGATTGGAGAGAGAGAGAGAGTGTGTAGGATTGGAGAGAGAGAGAGAGAATGTGTGTCGGATTGGAGAGAGAGAGTGTGTAGCATTGTAGAGAGAGAGAGTGTGTGCAGGAGTGGAGAGGGAGAGAGAGAGAGAGTGTGTAGGATTGGAGAGGGAGAGAGAGAGTGTGTGTAGGATTGGAGAGAGAGAGAGTGTGTGTATAGGATTGGTGGGAGAGAGAGAGAGTGAGTGTAGGATTGGAGAGACAGAGTGTGTGTGTTGGATTGGAGAGAGAGAGTGTGTAGGATTGGAGAGAGAGAGAGTGTGTAGGATTGGAGAGAGAGAGTGTGTGTAGGATTGGAGAGAGAGGGAGTGTGTAGGATTGGAGAGAGAGAGGGAGTGTGTAGGATTGGAGAGAGAGAGAGTGTGTAGGATTGGAGAGAGAGAGAGAGAGAGTGTGTAGGATTGGAGAGAGAGAGAGAGCGTGTGTCGGATTGGAGAGAGAGAGAGTGTGTGTGTAGGATTGGAGAGAGAGAGTGTGTGTGTAGGAACGGAGAGCGAGAGAGTGTGTAGGATCGGAGAGAGAGTGAGTGTAGGATTGGAGAGAGAGAGTGTGTGTGTGTTGGAGTGGAGAGAGAGAGTGTGTAGGATTGGAGAGAGAGAGAGTGTGTAGGATTGGAGGGAGAGTGTTTGTAGGATTGGAGAGAGAGAGTGTGGAGGAATGGAGACAGAGATTTTATAGGATTGGAGGGAGAGAGAGAGTGAGTGTAGGATTGGAGAGAGAGAGAGAGAGAGAGAGAGAGTGAGTGTAGGATTGGAGAGAGAAGAGAGAGAGAGTGTGTAGGATTGGAGAGAGAGAGAGTTTGTGTAGGATTGGAAAGAGAGAGAGTGTGTGTAGGATTGGAAAGAGAGAGTGTGTGTGTAGGAACGGAGAGCGAGAGAGTGTGTAGGATCGGAGAGAGAGAGTGTAGGAGTGGAGAGAGAGAGAGTGTGTAGGATTGGAGAGAGAGAGAGTGTGCAGGATTGGAGAGAGAGAGAGAGAGAGTGTGTAGGATTGGAGAGAGAGAGAGTGTGTAGGATTGGAGAGAGAGAGAGAGAGAGTGTGTAGGATTGGAGAGAGAGAGAGTGTGTAGGATTGGAGAGAGAGAGTGTGTGTAGGATTGGAGATTGAGAGTGTGTAGGATTGGAGAGAGAGAGGGTGTGCAGGATTGGAGAGAGAGAGAGAGTGTGTAGGATTGGAGAGAGAGAGAGTGTGTCGGATTGGAGAGAGAGAGAGTGTGCAGGATTGGAGAGAGAGAGAGACTGTGTAGGATTGGAGAGATAGATTTTGTAGGATTTGAGGGAGAGAGAGAGAGAGTGAGTGTATGATTGGAGAGAGAGAGTGTGTAGGATTGGAGTGAGAGAGACAGTGTGCAGGATTGGAGAGAGAGAGAGAGTGTGTAGGGTTGGAGAGAGAGAGTGTGTAGGATTGGAGAGAGAGAGAGTGTGTAGGATTGGAGAGAGAGAGAGTGTGTAGGATCGGAGAGAGAGTGTGTAGGATTGGAGAGAGAGAGAGTGTGTAGGATTGGAGAGAGAGAGAGAGTGTGTGTAGGATTGGAGAGAGAGAGTGTGTCGGATTGGAGAGAGAGAGAGAGAGTGTGTAGGATTGGAGAGAGAGAGTGTGTATGATTGGAGAGAGAGAGAGTGTGTGTCGGATTAGAGAGAGAGAGAGAGAGTGTCGGATTGGAGAGAGAGAGAGAATGTGTCGGATTGGAGAGAGAGAGGGAGAGGGTGAGTGTAGGATCGGAGAGAGAGAGTGTGTTGGATTGGAGAGAGAGAGGGAGAGTGTGTAGGATTGGAGAGAGAGAGAGTGTGTAGGATTGGAGAGAGAGAGTGTGTGTGTCGGATTGGAGAGAGAGAATGTGTAGGATTGGAGAGAGAGAGAGTGTGTCTATAGGATTCGAGAAAGAGAGGGAGTGTGTAGGATCGGAGAGAGAGATTGTATAGGATTGGAGGGAGAGAGTGTGTAGGATTGGAGAAATAGAGAGTATGTAGGATCGGAGAGAGGGAGAGAGTGTAGGATTGGAGAGAAGGAGTGTGTGTAGGATTGGAGAGAGAGAGAGAGTGTTTAGGAGTGGAGAGAGAGAGAGTGTGTGTCGGATTGGAGAGAGAGAGAGAGTGTGTGTGTAGGATTGGAGAGAGAGAGAGAGAGACAGTGTAGGATTGGAGAGAGAGAGAGAGTATATGTAGGATTGGAGAGAGAGAGCGTGTGTAGCATTGGAGAGAGAGAAAGAGTGTGTGTGTGTAGGATTGGAGAGGGAGAGAGAGAGTGTGTGTAGGATAGGAGAGACAGAGAAAGAGTGTGTGTAGGATTGCAGAGAGAGAGAGTGTGTAGCATTGGAGAGAGAGAGAGAGAGTGTTTGTGTCGGATTGGAGAGGGAGAGAGAGTGTGTATAGGATTGGTGGGAGAGAGAGAGTGAGTGTAGGATTGGAGGGAGAGAGTGTGTGTGTTGGATTGGAGAGAGAGAGTGTGTAGGATTGGAGAGAGAGAGTGTGTATGATTGGAGAGAGAGAGAGTGTGTAGGATTGGAGAGAGAGTGTGTAGGATTGGAGAGAGGGAGAGTGTGTCGGATTGGAGAGAGAGAGAGTGTGTCGGATTGGAGAGAGAGAGTGTGTCGGATTGGAGAGAGAGAGTGTGTGCAGGATTGGAGAGAGAGAGAGAGAGTGTAGGATTGTAGAGAGAGAGAGTGTGTAAGATTGGAGAGAGAGAGAGAGTGTGTGTAGGATTGGAGAGAGAGAGAGAGAGTGTGTGTAGGATTGGAGAGAGAGAGAGAGAGAGTGTCGGATTGGAGAGAGAGAGAGAGAGTGTGTCGGATTGGAGAGAGAGAGAGAGAGAGTGTCGGATTCGAGAGAGAGAGAGAGAGTGAGTGTAGGATCGGAGAGAGAGAAAGTGTGTTGGATTGGAGAGAGAGAGGGAGAGTGTGTAGGATTGGAGAGAGAGAGAGTGTGCAGGTGTAGGGAGAGAGAGTGTGTGTAGGATTGGAGAGAGAGAGAGTGTGTAGGATTGGAGAGAGAGAGTGTGTGTCGGATTGGAGAGAGAGAGAGAGATGTTGTCGGATTGGAGAGAGAGAGTGTGTGTAGGATTGGAGAGAGAGAATGTGTAGGATTGGAGAGAGAGAGAGTGTGTAGGATTGCAGAGAGAGAGAGAGTGTGTCGGATTGGAGAGAGAGAGTGTGTCGGATTGGAGAGAGAGAGAGTGTGCAGGATTGAAGAGAGAGAGACTGTGTAGGATTGGGGAGATAGATTTTGTAGGATTGGAGGGAGAGAGAGAGTGTGTAGGATTGGAGAGAGAGGGAGAGTGTGTAGGATTGGAGAGAGAGAGTGTGTAGGATTGGAGAGAGAGAGGGTGTGTAGGATTCGAGAGAGAGAGAGAGTGTGTAGGATTGGAGAGAGAGAGAGTGTGTGTAGGATTGGAGAGAGAGAGAGTGTGTGTATAGGATTGGTGGGAGAGAGAGAGAGAGTGAGTGTAGGAATGGAGAGACAGAGTGTGTGTGTAGGAATGGAGAGACAGAGTGTGTGTGTTGGATTGGAGAGAGAGACTGTGTAGGATTGGAGAGAGATAGAGTGTATAGGATTGGAGAGGGAGAGAGTGTGTAGGATTGGAGAGAGAGAGGGAGTGTGTAGGATTGGAGAGAGAGAGGGAGTGTGTAAGATTGGAGAGAGAGAGTGAGTGTGTAGGATTGGAGAGGGAGAGAGAGTGTGTGTAGGATTGGAGAGAGAGAGAGAGAGAGAGTGTCGGATGGGAGAGAGAGAGAGAGTGTGTCGGATTGGAGAGAGAGATAGAGAGTGTCGGATTGGAGAGAGAGAGAGAGAGAGTGAGTGTAGGATCGGAGAGAGAGAAAGTGTGTTGGATTGGAGAGAGAGAGGGAGAGTGTGTAGGATTGGAGAGAGAGAGAGTGTGCAGGAGTAGGGAGAGAGAGTGTGTGTAGGATTGGAGAGAGAGAGAGTGTGTAGGATTGGAGAGAGAGAGTGTGTGTCGGATTGGAGAGAGAGAGAGTGATTTTGTCGGATTGGAGAGAGTGAGTGTGTGTAGGATTGGAGAGAGAGAATGTGTAGGATTGGAGAGAGAGAGAGTGTGTAGGATTGCAGAGAGAGAGAGAGTGTGTCGGATTGGAGAGAGAGAGTGTGTCGGATTGGAGAGAGAGAGAGTGTGCAGGATTGAAGAGAGAGAGACTGTGTAGGATTGGAGAGAGAGAGAGGGAGTGTGTAGGATTGGAGAGAGAGAGTGTGTAGGATTGGAGAGAGAGAGGGTGTGTAGGATTGGAGAGAGAGAGTGTGTAGGATTGAAGAGAGAGAGTGTGTAGGATTGGAGAGAGAGAGAGTGTGGAGCAATGGAGAGAGAGAGAGAGAGTGTGTGTGTAGGATTGGAGAGAGAGAGAGAGAGTGAGTGTAGGATTGGAGAGAGAAGAGAGAGTGTGTGTAGGATTGGAGAGAGAAGAGAGAGAGTGTGTGTAGGATTGGAAAGAGAGAGAGTGTGTGTAGGATTGGAGAGAGAGAGAGTGTGTGTAGGATTGGAAAGAGCGAGAGAGTGTGTAGGATTGGAGAGAGAGAGAGAGTGTGTAGGATTGGAGAGAGAGAGAGAGAGTGTTTCGGATTGGAGAGAGAGAGAGTGTGTGTCGGATTGGAGAGATAGAGAGAGAGAGTGTGTGTAGGATTGGAGAGAGAGAGAGTGTGTAGGATTGGAGAGAGAGAGAGTGTGTGTGTAGGATTGGAGAGAGAGAGAGAGTGTGGAGGAATGGAGAGAGAGAGAGAGTGTGGGGGAATGGAGAGAGAGATTTTATAGGATTGGAGGGAGAGAGAGAGTGAGTGTAGGATTGGGGAGAGAGAGAGAGAGAGTGCGTCTAGGATTGGAGAGAGAGAGAGAGAGTGAGTGTCGGATTGGAGAGAGAGTCAGAGAGAGAGAGTGTAGGATTGGAGAGAGAAGAGGGAGATTGTGTGTAGGATTGGAGAGAGAGAGAGTGTGTGTAGGAACGGAGAGAGAGACAGTGTGTCGGATTGGAGAGAGAGAGTGTGTCGGATTGGAGAGAGAGAGAGTGTGCAGGACTGGAGAGAGAGAGTGTGTGTAGGATTGGAGAGAGAGAAAGTGTGTAGCATTGGAGAGAGAGAGAGAGTGTGCAGGATTGGAGAGGGAGAGAGAGAGAGTGTTTAGGATTGGAGAGAGAGAGAGAGAAAGTGTGTCGGATTGGAGAGAGAGAGTGTGTGTAGGATTGGAGAGAGAGAAAGTGTGTAGCATTGGAGAGAGAGAGAGAGTGTGCAGGATTGGAGAGGGAGAGAGAGAGTGTGTAGGATTGGAGAGAGAGAGAGAGAATGTGTGTCGGATTGGAGAGAGAGAGTGTGTAGCATTGGGGAGAGACAGAGTGTGTGCAGGATTGGCGAGGGAGAGAGAGAGAGTGTGTAGGATTGGAGAGAGAGAGAGAGAGTGTGTCGGATGGGAGAGAGAGAGAGAGAGAGTGTCGGATTGGAGAGAGAGATAGAGAGTGTCGGATTGGAGAGAGAGATAGAGAGAGTGAGTGTAGGATCGGAGAGAGAGAAAGTGTGTTGGATTGGAGAGAGAGAGGGAGAGTGTGTAGGATTGGAGAGAGAGAGAGTGTGCAGGAGTAGGGAGAGAGAGTGTGTGTAGGATTGGAGAGAGAGAGAGTGTGTAGGATTGGAGAGAGAGAGTGTGTGTCGGATTGGAGAGAGAGAGAGTGATTTTGTCGGATTGGAGAGAGTGAGTGTGTGTAGGATTGGAGAGAGAGAATGTGTAGGATTGGAGAGAGAGAGAGTGTGTAGGATTGCAGAGAGAGAGAGAGTGTGTCGGATTGGAGAGAGAGAGTGTGTCGGATTGGAGAGAGAGAGAGTGTGCAGGATTGAAGAGAGAGAGACTGTGTAGGATTGGAGAGAGAGAGAGGGAGTGTGTAGGATTGGAGAGAGAGAGTGTGTACGATTGGAGAGAGAGAGAGTGTTTAGGATTGGAGAGAGAGAGAGAGAATGTGTGTCGGATTGGAGAGAGAGAGTGTGTGTAGGATTGGAGAGAGAGAAAGTGTGTAGCATTGGAGAGAGAGAGAGAGTGTGCAGGATTGGAGAGGGAGAGAGAGAGTGTGTAGGATTGGAGAGAGAGAGAGAGAATGTGTGTCGGATTGGAGAGAGAGAGTGTGTAGCATTGGGGAGAGACAGAGTGTGTGCAGGATTGGCGAGGGAGAGAGAGAGAGTGTGTAGGATTGGAGAGAGAGAGAGAGAGAGTGTGTAGGATTGGAGAGAGAGAGTGTGTAGCATTGGAGAGAGAGAGTGTGTGCAGGATTGGAGAGAGAGAGAGTGTGTGTGTAGGATTGGAGAAGGAGAGAGAGAGTGTGTGTAGGATTGGAGAGAGAGAGAGTGTGTGTATAGGATTGGTGGGAGAGAGAGAGTCAGTGTAGGATTGGAGAGACAGAGTGTGTGTGTTGGATTGGAGAGAGAGAGTGTGTAGGATTGGAGAGAGAGGGAGTGTTTAGGATTGGAGAGAGAGAGGGAGTGTGTAGGATTGGAGAGAGAGAGAGTGTGTAGGATTGGAGAGAGAGAGAGCGAGTGTGTAGGATTGGAGAAAGAGAGAGAGAGTGTGTCGGATTGGAGAGAGAGAGAGAGAGTGTGTAGGATTGGAGAGAGAGAGAGAGTGTGTGTAGGATTGGAGAGAGAGAGAGAGAGAGTGTAGGATTGGAGAGAGAGAGTTTGTGTAGGATTGGAAAGAGAGAGAGTGTGTGTAGGATTGGAGAGAGAGAGAGTGTGTGTAGGATTGGTGAGAGAGAGAGAGTGTGTCGGATTGGAGAGAGAGAGAGAGTGTGTCGGATTGGAGAGAGAGAGAGAGTGTGTGTGTCGGATTGGAGAGAGAGAGAGAGAGAGAGTGTAGGATTGGAGAGAGAGAGAGAGTATATGTAGGATTGTAGAGAGAGAGCGTGTGTAGCATTGGAGAGAGAGAGAGTGTGTGTGTGTAGGATTGGAGAGGGAGAGAGAGAGAAAGTGTGTAGCATTGGAGAGAGAGAGAGAGTGTGCAGGATTGGAGAGGGAGAGAGAGAGTGTGTTGGATTGGATAGAGAGACAGTGTGTAGGATTGGAGAGAGAGAGAGAGTGTGTAGGATTGCAGAGAGAGAGAGAGAGTGTGTGGGATTGGAGAGAGAGAGAGAGAGTGTGTCGGATTGGAGAGATAGAGAGAGTGTGTCAGATTGGAGTGAGAGATGGAGAGAGTGTGTAGGATTGGAGAGAGAGAGAGAGTGTGTGTAGGATTGGAGAGAGAGAGTGTGTAGGATTGGAGAGAGATAGAGTGTGTGTGTAGGATTGGAGAGAGAGAGTGTGTAGGATTGGAGAGAGAGTGAGTATGTAGGATTGCAGAGAGAGAGAGAGTGTGTTGGATTGGAGAGAGAGAGTAGTGTGCAGGATTGGAGAGAGAGAGAGAGACTGTGTAGGATTGGAGAGATAGATTTTGTAGGATTGGAGGGAGAGAGAGATAGAGAGAGTGTGTCAGATTGGAGTGAGAGATGGAGAGAGTGTGTAGGATTGGAGAGAGAGAGAGTGTGTGTGTAGGATTGGAGAGAGAGAGTGTGTAGGATTGGAGAGAGATAGAGTGTGTGTGTAGGATTGGAGAGAGAGAGTGTGTAGGATTGGAGAGAGAGAGTGTGTAGGATTGGAGAGAGAGTGAGTATGTAGGATTGCAGAGAGAGAGAGAGTGTGTAGGATTGGAGAGAGAGAGAGTGCGTAGGATTGGAGAGAGAGAGAGTGTGTAGGATTGGAGAGAGAGAGTGTGTGTAGGATTGGAGAGAGAGAGAGAGTGTGTGTAGGATTGGAGAGAGAGAGAGAGTTTGTCGGATTGGAGAGAGAGAGAGAGAGAGTGTGTGTAGGATTGGAGAGAGAGAGTGTGTATGATTGGAGAGAGAGAGAGTGTGTAGGATTGGAGAGAGAGAGAGTGTGTAGGATCGGAGAGAGAGAGAGAGAGAGTGTGTAGGATTGGAGAGAGAGAGAGAGTATATGTAGGATTGGAGAGAGAGTGCGTGTGTAGCATTGGAGAGAGAGAGAGAGAGTGTGTGTGTAGGATTGGAGAGGGAGAGAGAGAGAAAGTGTGCAGCATTGGAGAGAGAGAGTGAGAGTGTGCAGGATTGGAGAGGGAGAGAGAGAGAGTGTGTAGGATTGGAGAGAGAGGGAGAGAATGTGTGTAGGATTGGAGAGAGAGAGTGTGTAGCATTGGAGAGAGAGAGAGTGTGTGCAGGATTGGAGAGGGAGAGGGAGAGAGTGTGTAGTATTGGAGAGAGAGAGAGTGTGTGTGTAGGATTGGAGAGAGAGTGTGTGTAGCATTGGAGAGAGAGAGAGTGTGTGTGCAGGATTGGAGAGAGAGAATGAGTGTGTAGGATTGGAGAAGGAGAGAGAGTGTGTGTAGGATTGGAGAGAGAGAGAGTGTGTGTATAGGATTGGTGGGAGAGAGAGAGAGTGAGTGTAGGATTGGAGAGACAGAGTGTGTGTGTTGGATTGGAGAGAGAGAGTGTGTCGGATTGGAGAGCGAGAGAGTGTGTAGGATTGGAGAGAGAGAGTGTGTGTAGGATTGGAGAGAGAGGGAGTGTGTAGGATTGGAGAGAGAGAGGGAGTGTGTAGGATTGGAGAGTGAGAGAGTGTGTGTGTAGGATTGGAGAGGGAGAGAGAGAGTGTGTAGGATTGGAGAGAGAGAGAGTGTGTGTATAGGATTGGTGGGAGAGAGAGAGAGAGTGAGTGTAGGAATGGAGAGGCAGAGTGTGTGTGTAGGAATGGAGAGACAGAGTGTGTGTGTTGGATTGGAGAGAGAGACTGTGTAGGATTGGAGAGAGAGAGGGAGTGTGTAAGATTGGAGAGAGAGAGTGAGTGTGTAGGATTGGAGAGAGAGAGAGAGTGTGTGTAGGATTGGAGAGAGAGAGTGAGTGTGTCGGATTGGAGAGAGAGAGAGAGAGTGTGTCGGATTGGAGAGAGAAAGAGAGAGTGTCGGATTGGAGAGAGAGAGAGAGAGAGAGTGAGTGTAGGATCGGAGAGAGAGAAAGTGTGTTGGATTGGAGAGAGAGAGGGAGAGTGTGTAGGAATGGAGAGAGAGAGAGTGTGCCGGAGTAGGGAGAGAGAGTGTGTGTAGGATTGGAGAGAGAGAGAGTGTGTAGGATTGGAGAGAGAGAGAGTGTGTGACGGATTGGAGAGAGAGAGAGAGATTTTGTCGATTGGAGTGAGAGAGTGTGTGTAGGATTGGAGAGAGAGAATGTGTAGGATTGGAGAGAGATAGAGTGTGTGTCGGATTGGAGAGAGAGAGAGAGTTTGTCGGTTTGGAGAGAGAGAGTGTGTGTAGGATTGGAGAGAGAGAATGTGTAGGATTGGAGAGAGAGAGAGTGTGTCTATAGGATTCGAGAAAGAGAGGGAGTGTGTAGGATCGGAGAGAGAGATTGTATAGGATTGGACGGAGAGAGAGAGAGTGAGAGTAGGAGTGGAGAGAGAGAGTGAGTGTGCAGGATTGGAGAGAGAGAGAGAGTGCGTGTAGGATTGGAGAGGGAGAGAGTGTGTCGGATTGGAGAGAGAGAGTGTGTCGGATTGGAGAGAGAGAGAGTGTGCAGGATTGAAGAGAGAGAGAGAGAGAGAGTGTAGGATTGGAGAGGGAGAGAGAGTGTGTATAGGATTGGTGGGAGAGAGAGTGAGTGTGTAGGATTGGAGAGAGAGAGAGTGTGTCGGATTGGAGAGAGAGAGAGTGTGCAGGATTGAAGAGAGAGAGACTGTGTAGGATTGGAGAGATAGATTTTGTAGGATTGGAGGGAGAGAGAGAGTGTGTAGGATTGGAGAGAGAGAGTGTGTAGGATTGGAGAGAGAGAGGGTGTGTAGGATTCGAGAGAGAGAGAGGCTGTGTAGGATTGGAGAGAGAGAGTGTGTAGGATTGGAGAGAGAGTGTGTGTAGGATTGGAGAGAGAGAGAGAGTGTGGAGGAATGGAGAGAGAGATTTCATAGGATTGGCGGGAGAGAGAGAGTGAGTGTAGGATTGGAGAGAGAGAGAGAGTGAGTGTAGGATTGGAGAGAGAAGAGAGAGAGAGTGTGTAGGATTGGAGAGAGAGACAGTGTGTAGGATTGGAGAGAGAGAGAGTGTGTGTAGGATTGGAGAGAGAGAGAGTGTGTGTAGGATTGGAGAGAGAGAGAGTGTGTGTAGGGTTGGAGAGAGAGAGATAGTGTGTAGGATTGGAGAGAGAGAGTGTGTAGGATTGGAGAGAGAGAGTGTGTAGGATTGGAGAGAGAGAGAGTGTGCAGGATTGAAGAGAGAGAGACTGTGTAGGATTGGAGAGATAGATTTTGAAGGATTGGAGGGAGAGAGAGAGTGTGTAGGATTGGAGAGAGAGAGAGAGAGTGTGTAGGATTGGAGAGAGAGAGTGTGTAGGATTGGAGAGAGAGAGGGTGTGTAGGATTCGAGAGAGAGAGAGAGTGTGGAGGAATGGAGAGAGAGATTTTATAGGATTGGAGGGAGAGAGAGAGTGAGTGTAGGATTGGAGAGAGAGAGAGAGTGAGTGTAGGATTGGAGAGAGAGAGAGAGTGAGTGTAGGATTGGAGAGAGAAGAGAGAGAGTGTGTGTAGGATTGGAAAGAGAGAGAGTGTGTGTAGGAACGGAGAGCGAGAGAGTGTGTAGGATCGGAGAGACAGAGAGAGCTTTTAGGATCGGAGGGACAGAGATAGTGTGTAGGATCGGAGAGAGAGAGTGTAGGAGTGGAGAGGAGAGAGAGTGTGTAGGATTGGAGAGAGAGACAGTGTGTAGGATTGGAGAGAGAGAGAGAGTGTGTAGGATTGGAGAGAGAGAGAGTGTGTGTAGGATTGGAGAGAGAGAGAGTGTGTGTAGGATTGGAGAGAGCGAGATAGTGTGTAGGATTGGAGAGAGAGAGTGTGTAGGATTGGAGAGAGAGAGTGTGTAGGATTGGAGAGAGAGAGTGTGTAGGATTGGAGAGAGAGAGTGTGTAGGATTGGAGAGAGAGAGTGTGTAGGATTGGAGAGAGAGAGAGAGTGTGTCGGATTGGAGAGAGAGAGAGAGTGTGTCGGATTGGAGAGAGAGAGAGAGAGAGAGAGTGTGTAGGATTGGAGAGAGAGAGAGTGTGTAGGATTGGAGAGAGAGAGTGTGTAGGATTGGAGAGAGAGAGAGAGTGTGTAGGATTGGAGAGAGAGAGAGTGTGTAGGATTGGAAAGAGAGAGAGAGTGTGTAGGATTGGAGAGAGAGAGAGTGTGTGTGTAGGATTGGAGAGAGAGAGCGAGTGTGGAGGAATGGAGAGAGAGAGAGTGTGGAGGAATGGAGAGAGAGATTTTATAGGATTGGAGGGAGAGAGAGAGTGAGTGTAGGATTGGAGAGAGAGAGAGAGAGTGAGTCTAGGATTGGAGAGAGAGAGAATGAGTGTAGGATTGGAGAGAGAGACAGAGAGAGATTGTGTAGGATTGGAAAGAGAGAGAGTGTGTGTAGGATTGGACAGAGAGAGTGTGTGTAGGAACGGAGAGAGAGAGTGTGTGTCGGATTGGAGAGAGAGAGTGTGTCGGATTGGAAAGAGAGAGTGTGTGCAGGACTGGAGAGAGAGAGTGTGTGTAGGATTGGAGAGAGAGAGAGAGTGTGCAGGATTGGAGAGGGAGAGAGAGAGAGTGTGTAGGATTGGAGAGAGAGAGAGAGAATGTGTGTCGGATTGGAGAGAGAGAGTGTGTAGCATTGGAGAGAGAGAGAGTGTGTGCAGGATTGGAGAGGGAGAGAGAGAGAGAGTGTGTAGGATTGGAGAGAGAGAGAGAGAGAGTGTGTGTAGGATTGGAGAGAGAGAGTGTGTAGCATTGGAGAGAGTGTGTGCAGGATTGGAGAGAGAGAGAGTGTGTGTGTAGGATTGGAGAAGGAGAGAGAGAGTGTGTGTATAGGATTGGTGGGAGAGAGAGAGAGTGAGTGTAGGATTGGAGAGACAGAGTGTGTGTGTTGGATTGGAGAGAGAGAGTGTGTAGGATTGGAGAGAGAGAGAGTGTGTAGGATTGGAGAGAGAGAGTGTGTGTAGGATTGGAGAGAGAGGGAGTGTGTAGGATTGGAGAGAGAGAGGGAGTGTGTAGGATTGGAGAGAGAGAGAGTGTGTAGGATTGGAGAGAGAGAGAGAGAGAGAAAGTGTGTGTAGGATTGGAGAGAGAGAGAGAGCGTGTGTCGGATTGGAGAGAGAGAGAGAGAGTGTGTCGAATTGGAGAGAGAGAGTGTGTGTGTAGGATTGGAGAGAGAGAGAGTGTGTGTAGGAACGGAGAGCGAGAGAGTGTGTAGGATCGGAGAGAGAGAGTGAGTGTAGGATTGGAGAGAGAGAGTGTGTGTGTGTTGGATTGGAGAGAGAGAGTGTGTAGGATTGGAGAGAGAGAGAGTGTGTAGGATTGGAGGGAGAGTGTTTGTAGGATTGGAGAGAGAGAGAGAGTGTGGAGGAATGGAGACAGAGATTTTATAGGATTGGAGGGAGAGAGAGAGTGAGTGTAGGATTGGAGAGAGAGAGAGAGAGAGAGAGAGTGAGTGTAGGATTGGAGAGAGAAGAGAGAGAGAGTGTGTAGGATTGGAGAGAGAGAGAGTTTGTGTAGGATTGGAAAGAGAGAGAGTGTGTGTAGGATTGGAAAGAGAGAGAGTGTGTGTAGGATTGGAAAGAGAGAGAATGTGTGTAGGAACGGAGAGCGAGAGAGTGTGTAGGATCGGAGAGAGAGAGTGTAGGAGTGGAGAGAGAGAGAGTGTGTAGGATTGGAGAGAGAGACAGTGTGTAGGATTGGAGAGAGAGAGAGTGTGTAGGATTGGAGAGAGAGAGAGAGAGTGTGTAGGATTGGAGAGAGAGAGAGTGTGTAGGATTGGAGAGAGAGAGAGTGTGTAGGATTGGAGATTGAGAGTGTGTAGGATTGGAGAGAGAGAGGGTGTGCAGGATTGGAGAGAGAGAGAGAGTGTGTAGGATTGGAGAGAGATAGAGTGTGTGTGTAGGATTGGAGAGAGAGAGTGTGTAGGATTGGAGAGAGAGTGAGTGTGTAGGATTGCAGAGAGAGAGAGAGTGTGTAGGATTGGAGAGAGAGAGCGTGTGTCGGATTGAAGAGAGAGAGAGTGTGCAGGATTGGAGAGAGAGAGAGACTGTGTAGGATTGGAGAGATAGATTTTGTAGGATTGGAGGGAGAGAGAGAGAGAGTGAGTGTATGATTGGAGAGAGAGAGTGTGTAGGATTGGAGAGAGAGAGACAGTGTGCAGAATTGGAGAGAGAGAGAGTGTGTAGGATTGGAGAGAGAGAGTGTGTAGGATTGGAGAGAGAGAGAGTGTGTAGGATTGGAGAGAGAGAGAGTGTGTAGGATCGGAGAGAGAGTGTGTAGGATTGGAGAGAGAGAGTGTGTGTAGGATTGGAGAGAGAGAGAGAGAGTGTGTCGGATTGGAGAGAGAGAGAGAGTGTGTAGGATTGGAGAGAGAGAGTGTGTATGATTGGAGAGAGAGAGAGTGTGTAGGATTGGAGAGAGAGAGAGTGTGTAGAATCGGAGAGAGAGAGAGAGAGAGTGTGTAGGATTGGAGAGAGAGAGAGAGTATATGTAGGATTGGAGAGAGAGAGCGTGTGTAGCATTGGAGAGAGAGAGAGAGTGTGTGTGTGTAGGATTGGAGAGGGAGAGAGAGAGAAAGTGTGTAGCATTGGAGAGAGAGAGAGAGTGTGCAGGATTGGAGAGGGAGAGAGAGAGAGTGTGTAGGATTGGAGAGAGAGAGAGAGAATGTGTGTAGGATTGGAGAGAGAGAGTGTGTAGCATTGTAGAGAGAGAGAGTTTGTGCAGGATTGGAGAGGGAGAGAGAGAGAGTGTGTAGGATTGGAGAGAGAGGGAGAGTGTGTGTCGGATTGGAGAGAGAGAGTGTGTAGCATTGGAGAGAGAGAGAGTGTGTGCAGGATTGGAGAGAGAGAGTGTGTGTGTAGTATTGGAGAATGAGAGAGAGTGTGTGTAGGATTGGAGAGAGAGAGAGTGTGTGTTGGATTGGAGAGAGAGAGTGTGTCGGATTGGAGAGAGAGAGTGTGTAGGATTGGAGAGAGAGAGTGTGTGTAGGATTGGAGAGAGAGGGAGTGTGTAGGATTGGAGAGAGAGAGGGAGTGTGTAGGATTGGAGAGAGAGAGAGTGTGTGTATCGGATTGGTGGGAGAGAGAGAGAGAGTGAGTGTAGGAATGGAGAGACAGAGTGTGTGTGTAGGAATGGAGAGAGAGAGTGTGTGTGTTGGATTGGAGAGAGAGACTGTGTAGGATTGGAGAGAGAGAGGGAGTGTGTAAGATTGGAGAGAGAGAGTGAGTGTGTAGGATTGGAGAGAGAGAGAGAGTGTGTGTAGGATTGGAGAGAGAGAGAGAGTGTGTCGGATTGGAGAGAGAGAGAGAGAGTGTGTCGGATTGGAGAGAGAGAGAGAGTGTCGGATTGGAGAGAGAGAGAGAGAGAGTGAGTGTAGGATCGGAGAGAGAGAAAGTGTGTTGGATTGGAGAGAGAGAGGGAGAGTGTGTAGGATTGGAGAGAGAGAGAGTGTGCAGGAGTAAGGAGAGAGAGTGTGTGTAGGATTGGAGAGAGAGAGAGTGTGTAGGATTGGAGAGAGAGAGTGTGTGTCGGATTGGAGAGAGAGAGAGAGATTTTGTCGATTGGAGAGAGAGTGTGTGTAGAATTGGAGAGAGAGAATGTGTAGGATTGGAGAGAGATAGAGTGTGTGTCGGATTGGAGAGAGAGAGAGAGAGTTTGTCGGTTTGGAGAGAGAGAGTGTGTGTAGGATTGGAGAGAGAGAATGTGTAGGATTGGAGAGAGAGAGAGTGTGTCTATAGGATTCGAGAAAGAGAGGGAGTGTGTAGGATCGGAGAGAGAGATTGTATAGGATTGGAGGGAGAGCGAGAGAGAGTGAGAGTAGGAGTGGAGAGAGAGAGTGAGTGTGCAGGATTGGAGAGAGAGAGAGAGTGCGAGTAGGATTGGAGAGGGAGAGAGTGTGTGTAGGATTGGAGAGAGAGTGTGTGTCGGATTGGAGAGAGAGAGTGTGTCGGATTGGAGAGAGAGAGAGTGTGCAGGATTGAAGAGAGAGAGAGAGTGTGTGTAGGATTGGAGAGGGAGAGAGAGTCTGTATAGGATTGGTGGGAGAGAGAGTGAGTGTGTAGGATTGGAGAGAGAGAGAGTGTGTCTGATGGAAGAGAGAGAGTGTGTCGGATTGGAGAGAGAGAGAGTGTGTCGGATTGGAGAGAGAGAGAGAGTGTGCAGGATTGAAGAGAGAGAGACTGTGTAGGATTGGAGAGATAGATTTTGTAGGATTGGAGGGAGAGAGAGAGTGTGTAGGATTGGAGAGAGAGAGAGAGTGTGTAGGATTGGAGAGAGAGAGTGTGTAGGATTGGAGAGAGAGAGGGTGTGTAGGATTCGAGAGAGAGAGAGGCTGTGTAGGATTGGAGAGAGAGTGTGTGTAGGATTGGAGAGAGAGTGTGTGTATGATTGGAGAGAGAGAGAGAGTGTGTGGAGGAATGGAGAGAGAGATTTTATAGGATTGGAGGGAGAGAGAGAGTGAGTGTAGGATTGGAGAGAGAGAGAGAGAGTGAGTGTAGGATTGGAGCGAGAAGAGAGAGAGTGTGTGTAGGATTGGAAAGAGAGAGAGTGTGTGTAGGATCGGAAAGAGAGAGAGTGTGTGTAGGAACGGAGAGCGAGAGAGTGTGTAGGATCGGACAAACAGAGAGAGCTTTTAGGATCGGAGGGACAGAGATAGTGTGTAGAATTGGAGAGAGAGAGAGAGTGTGTAGGATTGGAGAGAGAGAGAGAGTGTGTAGGATTGGAGAGAGAGAGAGTGTGTAGCATTGGAGAGAGAGAGAGAGAGTGTGTCGGATTGGAGAGAGAGAGAGAGTGTGTCGGATTGGAGAGAGAGAGAGCGGTTGTCGGATTGGAGAGAGAGAGAGAGAGAGTGTGTGTAGGATTGGAGAGAGAGAGTGTGTGTAGGATTGGAGAGAGAGAGTGTGTAGGATTGGAGAGAGAGAGAGAGTGTGTAGGATTGGAGAGAGAGGGAGAGTGTGTAGGATGGGAGAGAGAGAGAGAGTGTGTAGGATTGGAGAGAGAGAGAGTGTGTGTGTAGGATTGGAGAGAGAGAGGGAGTGTGGAGGAATGGAGAGAGAGAGAGAGTGTGGAGGAATGGAGAGAGAGATTTTATAGGATTGGAGGGAGAGAGAGAGTGAGTGTAGGATTGGAGAGAGAGAGAGAGAGTGAGTCTAGGATTGGAGAGAGAGAGAATGAGTGTAGGATTGGAGAGAGAGACAGAGAGAGAGTGTGTAGGATTGGAAAGAGAGAGAGTGTGTGTAGGATTGGAGAGAGAGAGTGTGTGTAGGAACGGAGAGAGAGAGAGTGTGTCGGATTGGAGAGAGGGAGTGTGTCGGATTGGAGAGAGAGAGTGTGTGCAGGACTGGAGAGAGAGAGTGTGTGTAGGATTGGAGAGAGAGAAAGTGTGTAGCATTGGAGAGAGAGAGAGAGTGTGCAGGATTGGAGAGGGAGAGAGAGAGAGTGTGTAGGATTGGAGAGAGAGAGAGAGAATGTGTGTCGGATTGGAGAGAGAGAGTGTGTAACATTGGAGAGAGACAGAGTGTGTGCAGGATTGGAGAGGGAGAGAGAGAGAGTGTGTAGGATTGGAGAGAGAGAGAGAGTGTGTGTCGGATTGGAGAGAGAGAGAGTGTGTAGGATTGGAGAGAGAGAGTGTGTGTAGGATTGGAGAGGGAGAGAGTGTGTGTATAGGATTGGTGGGAGAGAGAGAGAGTGAGTGTAGTATTGGAGAGACAGAGTGTGTGTGTTGGATTGGAGAGAGAGAGTGTGTAGGATTGCAGAGAGAGAGTGTGTAGGATTGGAGAGAGAGAGAGTGTGTGTAGGATTGGAGAGAGAGAAAGTGTGTCGGATTGGAGAGAGAGAGGAAGTGTGTCGGATTGGAGAGAGAGAGAGAGAGTGTGTCGAATTGGAGAGAGAGAGTGTGTGTGTAGGATTGGAGAGAGAGAGAGTATGTGTAGGAACGGAGAGCGAGAGAGTGTGTAGGATCGGAGAGAGAGAGTGAGTGTAGGATTGGAGAGAGAGAGTGTGTGTGTGTTGGATTGGAGAGAGAGAGAGTGTGTAGGATTGGAGGGAGAGTGTTTGTAGGATTGGAGAGAGAGAGAGAGTGTGGAGGAATGGAGACAGACATTTTATAGGATTGGAGGGAGAGAGAGAGTGAGTGTAGGATTGGAGAGAGAGAGAGAGAGAGAGAGAGAGTGAGTGTAGGATTGGAGAGAGAGAGAGTTTGTGTAGGATTGGAAAAAGAGAGAGTGTGTGTAGGATTGGAAAGAGAGAGAGTGTGTGTAGGAACGGAAAGCGAGAGAGTGTGTAGGATCGGAGAGAGAGAGTGTAGGAGTGGAGAGAGAGAGAGTGTGTAGGATTGGAGAGAGAGACAGTGTGTAGGATTGGAGAGAGAGAGAGAGAGTGTGTAGGATTGGAGAGAGAGAGAGAGAGTGTGTCGGATTGGAGAGATAGAGAGAGTGTGTCGGATTGGAGTGAGAGAGAGAGAGAGTGTGTAGGATTGGAGAGAGAGTGAGAGAGAGTGTGTAGGATTGTAGAGAGAGAGACTGTGTAGGATTGGAGAGAGAGAGAGAGAGTGAGTCTAGGATTGGAGAGAGAGAGAATGAGTGTAGGATTGGAGAGAGAGACAGAGAGAGAGTGTGTAGGATTGGAAAGAGAGAGTGTGTGTAGGATTGGAGAGAGAGAGAGTGTGTGCAGGAACGGAGAGAGAGAGAGTGTGTCGGATTGGAGAGAGGGAGTGTGTCGGATTGGAGAGAGAGAGTGTGTGCAGGACTGGAGAGAGAGAGTGTGTGTAGGATTGGAGAGAGAGAAAGTGTGTAGCATTGGAGAGAGAGAGAGTGTGTGCAGGATTGAAGAGGGAGAGAGAGAGAGTGTGTAGGATTGGAGAGAGAGAGAGAGAATGTGTGTCGGATTGGAGAGAGAGAGAGCGGGTGTCGGATTGGAGAGAGAGAGTGTGTGTAGGATTGGAGAGAGAGAGAGTGTGTAGGATTGGAGAGAGAGAGTGTGTAGGATTGGAGAGAGAGAGAGAGTGTGTAGGATTGGAGAGAGAGAGAGAGTGTGTAGGATTGGAGAGAGAGAGAGTGTGTGTGTAGGATTGGAGAGAGAGAGGGAGTGTGGAGGAATGGAAGAGAGAGAGTGTGGAGGAATGGAGAGAGAGATTTTATAGGATTGGAGGGAGAGAGAGAGTGAGTGTAGGATTGGAGAGAGAGAGAGAGAGTGAGTCTAGGATTGGAGAGAGAGAGAATGAGTGTAGGATTGGAGAGAGAGACAGAGAGAGAGTGTGTAGGATTGGAAAGAGAGAGAGTGTGTGTAGGATTGGAGAGAGAGAGTGTGTGTAGGAACGGAGAGAGAGAGAGTGTGTCGGATTGGAGAGAGGGAGTGTGTCGGATTGGAGAGAGAGAGTGTGTGCAGGACTGGAGAGAGAGAGTGTGTGTAGGATTGGAGAGAGAGAAAGTGTGTAGCATTGGAGAGAGAGAGAGAGTGTGCAGGATTGGAGAGGGAGAGAGAGAGAGTGTGTAGGATTGGAGAGAGAGAGAGAGAATGTGTGTCGGATTGGAGAGAGAGAGTGTGTAACATTGGAGAGAGAGAGAGTGTGTGCAGGATTGGAGAGGGAGAGAGAGAGAGTGTGTAGGATTGGAGAGAGAGAGAGTGTGTAGGATTGGAGAGAGAGAGTGTGTGTAGGATTGGAGAGGGAGAGAGTGTGTGTATAGGATTGATGGGAGAGAGAGAGAGTGAGTGTAGGATTGGAGAGACAGAGTGTGTGTGTTGGATTGGAGAGAGAGAGTGTGTAGGATTGGAGAGAGAGAGAGTGTGTAGGATTGGAGAGAGAGAGTGTGTGTAGGATTGGAGAGAGAGGGAGTGTGTAGGATTGGAGAGACAGAGGGAGTGTGTAGGATTGGAGAGAGAGAGAGTGTGTAGGATTGGAGAGAGAGAGAGAGAGTGTGTAGGATTGGAGAGAGAGAGAGAGCGTGTGTCGGATTGGAGAGAGAGAGAGAGAGTGTGTCGAATTGGAGAGAGAGAGAGTGTGTGTGTAGGATTGGAGAGAGAGAGAGTATGTGTAGGAACGGAGAGCGAGAGAGTGTGTAGGATCGGAGAGAGAGAGTGAGTGTAGGATTGGAGAGAGAGAGTGTGTGTGTGTTGGATTGGAGAGAGAGAGAGTGTGTAGGATTGGAGGGAGAGTGTTTGTAGGATTGGAGGGAGAGAGAGAGTGAGTGTAGGATTGGAGAGAGAGAGAGAGAGAGAGAGAGAGAGTGAGTGTAGGATTGGAGAGAGAAGAGAGAGAGAGTGTGTAGGATTGGAGAGAGAGAGAGTTTGTGTAGGATTGGAAAGAGAGACAGTGTGTGTAGGATTGGAAAGAGAGAGAGTGTGTGTAGGAACGGAGAGCGAGAGAGTGTGTAGGATCGGAGAGAGAGAGTGTAGGAGTGGAGAGAGAGACAGTGTGTAGGATTGGAGAGAGAGAGAGTGTGTAGGATTGGAGAGAGAGAGAGAGTGTGTAGGATTGGAGAGAGAGAGAGAGAGAGTGTATCGGATTGGAGAGATAGAGAGAGTGTGTCGGATTGGAGTGAGAGAGAGAGAGAGTGTGTAGGATTGGAGAGAGAGTGAGAGAGAGTGTGTAGCATTGTAGAGAGAGAGAGTGTGTAGGATTGGAGAGAGAGAGAGAGAGTGTGTGTAGGATTGGAGAGAGAGAGAATGAGTGTAGAAATGGAGAGAGAGACAGAGAGAGAGTGTGCAGGATTGGAAATAGAGAGAGTGTGTGTAAGATTGGAGAGAGAGAGATTGTGTGGAGGAACGGAGAGAGAGAGAGTGTGTCGGATTGGAGAGAGGGAGTGTGTCGGATTGGAGAGAGAGAGAGTGTGCAGGACTGGAGAGAGAGAGTGTGTGTAGGATTGGAGAGAGAGAAAGTGTGTAGCATTGAAGAGAGAGAGAGTGTGTGCAGGATTGAAGAGGGAGAGAGAGAGAGTGTGTAGGATTGGAGAGAGAGAGAGAGAATGTGTGTAGGATTGGAGAGAGAGAGTGTGTAGCATTGGAGAGAGTGTGTGCAGGATTGGAGAGAGAGAGAGTGTGTGTAGGATTGGAGAGAGAGAAAGTGTGTAGCATTGGAGAGAGAGAGAGTGTGTGCAGGATTGGAGATGGAGAGAGAGAGAGTGTGTAGGATTGGAGAGAGAGAGAGAGAATGTGTGTAGGATTGGAGAGAGAGAGTGTGTAGCATTGGAGAGAGTGTGTGCAGGATTGGAGAGAGAGAGAGTGTGTGTGTAGGATTGGAGAAGGAGAGAGAGAGTGTGTGTAGGATTGGAGAGAGAGAGAGTGTGTAGGATTGGAGAGAGAGAGTGTGTGTAGGATTGGAGAGGGAGAGAGTGTGTGTATAGGATTGGTGGGAGAGAGAGAGAGTGAGTGTAGGATTGGAGAGACAGAGTGTGTGTGTTGGATTGGAGAGAGAGAGTGTGTAGGATTGGAGAGAGAGAGTGTGTAGGATTGGAGAGAGAGAGTGTGTGTAGGATTGGAGAGAGAGAGAGTGTGTAGGATTGGAGAGAGAGAGAGAGAGAGTGTGTGTAGGTTTGGAGAGAGAGAGAGAGCGTGTGTCGAATTGGAGAGAGACAGAGTGTGTGTAGGAACGGAGAGCGAGAGAGTGTGTAGGATTGGAGAGAGAGGGAGAGAGAGTGTGTAGGATTGTAGAGAGAGCGAGTGTGTAGGATTGGAGAGAGAGAGAGTGTGTGTAGGATTGGAGAGAGAGAGTGTGTAGGATTGGAGAGAGAGAGGGTGTGCAGGATTGGAGAGAGAGAGAGAGTGTGTAGGAAAATGAGAGAGACAGAGTGTGTGTGTAGGATTGCAGAGAGAGAGAGAGTGTGTAGGAATGGAGAGAGAGAGAGTGTGTCGGATTGGAGAGAGAGAGTGCGTCGGATTGGAGAGAGAGAGAGTGTGCAGGATTGGAGAGAGAGAGTGACTGTGTAGGATTGGAGAGATAGATTTTGTAGGATTGGAGGGAGAGAGAGAGTGAGTGAGTGTATGATTGGAGAGAGAGACTGTGTAGGATTGGAGAGAGAGAGACAGTGTGCAGGATTGGAGAGAGAGAGAGTGTGTGTAGGATTGGAGAGAGAGAGTGTGTAGGATTGAAGAGAGAGAGAGTGTGTAGGATTGGAGAGAGAGAGAGTGTGTAGGATCGGAGAGAGAGTGTGTAGGATTGGAGAGAGAGAGAGTGTGTAGGATTGGAGAGAGAGAGTGTGTAGGATTGGAGAGAGAGAGAGTGTGTAGGATTGGAGAGAGAGAGTGTGTGTAGGATTGGAGAGAGAGTGTGTAGGATTGGAGAGAGAGCGAGTGTGTAGGATTGGAGAGAGAGAGAGTGTGTGTAGGATTGGTGAGAGAGAGAGAGTGTGTCGGATTGGAGAGAGAGAGTGTGTGTCGGATTGGAGAGAGAGAGAGAGTGTGTGTGTAGGATTGGAGAGAGAGAGAGAGAGAGAGTGTAGGATTGGAGAGAGAGAGAGATTATATGTAGGATTGGAGAGAGAGAGCGTGTGTAGCATTGGAGAGAGAGAGAGTGTGTGTGTAGGATTGGAGAGGGAGAGAGAGAGAAAGTGTGTAGCATTGGAGAGAGAGAGAGAGTGTGCAGGATTGGAGAGGGAGAGAGAGAGAGTGTGTAGGATTGCAGAGAGAGAGTGAGAATGAGTGTAGGATTGGAGAGAGAGAGTGTGTAGCATTGGAGAGAGAGAGAGTGTGTGCAGGATTGGAGAGGGTGAGAGAGAGAGTGTGTAGGATTGGAGAGAGAGAGAGAGAGTGCAGGATTGAAGAGGGAGAGAGAGAGAGTGTGTAGGATTGGAGAGAGAGAGAGAGAATGTGTGTCGGATTGGAGAGAGAGAGTGTGTAGCATTGGAGAGAGAGAGAGTGTGTGCAGGATTGGAGAGGGAGAGAGAGAGAGTGTGTAGGATTGGAGAGAGAGAGAGAGAATGTGTGTAGGATTGGAGAGAGAGAGTGTGTAGCATTGGAGAGAGTGTGTGCAGGATTGGAGAGAGAGAGAGGGTGTGTGTAGGATTGGAGAAGGAGAGAGAGAGTGTGTGGAGGATTGGAGAGAGAGAGAGTGTGTAGGATTGGAGAGAGAGAGTGTGTGTAGGATTGGAGAGGGAGAGAGTGTGTGTATAGGATTGGTGGGAGAGAGAGAGAGTGAGTGTAGGATTGGAGAGACAGAGTGTGTGTGTTGGATTGGAGAGAGAGAGTGTGTAGGATTGGAGAGAGAGAGAGTGTGTAGGATTGGAGAGAGAGAGAGTGTGTAGGATTGGAGAGAGAGAGAGAGAGAGAGTGTGTAGGATTGGAGAGAGAGAGAGAGCGTGTGTCGGATTGGAGAGAGAGAGAGTGTGTGTAGGAACGGAGAGCGAGAGAGTGTGTAGGATCGGAGAGAGAGAGTGTGTGTAGGATTGGAGAGAGAGAGTGTGTGCAGGAGTAGGGAGAGAGAGTGTGTGTAGGATTGGAGAGAGAGAGAGTGTGTAGGATTGGAGAGAGAGAGTGTGTGTCGGATTGGAGAGAGAGAGAGTGATTTTGTCGGATTGGAGAGAGTGAGTGTGTGTAGGATTGGAGAGAGAGAATGTGTAGGATTGGAGAGAGAGAGAGTGTGTAGGATTGCAGAGAGAGAGAGAGTGTGTCGGATTGGAGAGAGAGAGTGTGTCGGATTGGAGAGAGAGAGAGTGTGCAGGATTGAAGAGAGAGAGACTGTGTAGGATTGGAGAGAGAGAGAGGGAGTGTGTAGGATTGGAGAGAGAGAGTGTGTAGGATTGGAGAGAGAGAGGGTGTGTAGGATTGGAGAGAGAGAGTGTGTAGGATTGAAGAGAGAGAGTGTGTAGGATTGGAGAGAGAGAGAGTGTGGAGCAATGGAGAGAGAGAGAGAGAGTGTGTGTGTAGGATTGGAGAGAGAGAGAGAGAGAGTGAGTGTAGGATTGGAGAGAGAAGAGAGAGTGTGTGTAGGATTGGAGAGAGAAGAGAGAGAGTGTGTGTAGGATTGGAAAGAGAGAGAGTGTGTGTAGGATTGGAGAGAGAGAGAGTGTGTGTAGGATTGGAAAGAGCGAGAGAGTGTGTAGGATTGGAGAGAGAGAGAGAGAGTGTGTAGGATTGGAGAGAGAGAGAGAGAGTGTGTCGGATTGGAGAGAGAGAGAGAGTGTGTCGGATTGGAGAGATAGCGAGAGAGAGTGTGTGTAGGATTGGAGAGAGAGAGAGTGTGTAGGATTGGAGAGAGAGAGAGTGTGTAGGATTGGAGAGAGAGAGAGAGTGTGTAGGATTGGAGAGAGAGAGAGTGTGTGTGTAGGATTGGAGAGAGAGAGAGAGTGTGGAGGAATGGAGAGAGAGAGAGAGTGTGGGGGAATGGAGAGAGAGATTTTATAGGATTGGAGGGAGAGAGAGAGTGAGTGTAGGATTGGGGAGAGAGAGAGAGAGAGTGCGTCTAGGATTGGAGAGAGAGAGAGAGAGTGAGTGTCGGATTGGAGAGAGAGTCAGAGAGAGAGAGTGTAGGATTGGAGAGAGAAGAGGGAGATTGTGTGTAGGATTGGAGAGAGAGAGAGTGTGTGTAGGAACGGAGAGAGAGACAGTGTGTCGGATTGGAGAGAGAGAGTGTGTCGGATTGGAGAGAGAGAGAGTGTGCAGGACTGGAGAGAGAGAGTGTGTGTAGGATTGGAGAGAGAGAAAGTGTGTAGCATTGGAGAGAGAGAGAGAGTGTGCAGGATTGGAGAGGGAGAGAGAGAGAGTGTTTAGGATTGGAGAGAGAGAGAGAGAGAATGTGTGTCGGATTGGAGAGAGAGAGTGTGTGTAGGATTGGAGAGAGAGAAAGTGTGTAGCATTGGAGAGAGAGAGAGAGTGTGCAGGATTGGAGAGGGAGAGAGAGAGTGTGTAGGATTGGAGAGAGAGAGAGAGAATGTGTGTCGGATTGGAGAGAGAGAGTGTGTAGCATTGGGGAGAGACAGAGTGTGTGCAGGATTGGCGAGGGAGAGAGAGAGAGTGTGTAGGATTGGAGAGAGAGAGAGAGAGAGTGTGTAGGATTGGAGAGAGAGAGTGTGTAGCATTGGAGAGAGAGAGTGTGTGCAGGATTGGAGAGAGAGAGAGTGTGTGTGTAGGATTGGAGAAGGAGAGAGAGAGTGTGTGTAGGATTGGAGAGAGAGAGAGTGTGTGTATAGGATTGGTGGGAGAGAGAGAGTCAGTGTAGGATTGGAGAGACAGAGTGTGTGTGTTGGATTGGAGAGAGAGAGTGTGTAGGATTGGAGAGAGAGAGAGTGTGTAGGATTGGAGAGAGAGGGAGTGTTTAGGATTGGAGAGAGAGAGGGAGTGTGTAGGATTGGAGAGAGAGAGAGTGTGTAGGATTGGAGAGAGAGAGAGCGAGTGTGTAGGATTGGAGAAAGAGAGTGTGTAGGATTGGAGAGAGAGAGTGTGTGTAGGATTGGAGAGAGAGGGAGTGTGTAGGATTGGAGAGAGAGAGGGAGTGTAGGATTGGAGAGAGAGGGAGTGTGTAGGATTGGAGAGAGAGAGGGAGTGTGTAGGATTGTAGAGAGAGAGAGTGTGTGTATCGGATTGGTGGGAGAGAGAGAGAGAGTGAGTGTAGGAATGGAGAGACAGAGTGTGTGTGTAGGAATGGAGAGAGAGAGTGTGTGTGTTGGATTGGAGAGAGAGACTGTGTAGGATTGGAGAGAGAGAGGGAGTGTGTAAGATTGGAGAGAGAGAGTGAGTGTGTAGGATTGGAGAGAGAGAGAGAGTGTGTGTAGGATTGGAGAGAGAGAGAGAGAGTGTGTCGGATTGGAGAGAGAGAGAGAGAGTGTGTCGGATTGGAGAGAGAGAGAGTGTCGGATTGGAGAGAGAGAGAGAGAGAGTGAGTGTCGGATCGGAGAGAGAGAAAGTGTGTTGGATTGGAGAGAGAGAGGGAGAGTGTGTAGGATTGGAGAGAGAGAGAGTGTGCAGGAGTAAGGAGAGAGAGTGTGTGTAGGATTGGAGAGAGAGAGAGTGTGTAGGATTGGAGAGAGAGAGTGTGTGTCGGATTGGAGAGAGAGAGAGAGATTTTGTCGATTGGAGAGAGAGTGTGTGTAGAATTGGAGAGAGAGAATGTGTAGGATTGGAGAGAGATAGAGTGTGTGTCGGATTGGAGAGAGAGAGAGAGAGTTTGTCGGTTTGGAGAGAGAGAGTGTGTGTAGGATTGGAGAGAGAGAATGTGTAGGATTGGAGAGAGAGAGAGTGTGTCTATAGGATTCGAGAAAGAGAGGGAGTGTGTAGGATCGGAGAGAGAGATTGTATAGGATTGGAGGGAGAGCGAGAGAGAGTGAGAGTAGGAGTGGAGAGAGAGAGTGAGTGTGCAGGATTGGAGAGAGAGAGAGAGTGCGAGTAGGATTGGAGAGGGAGAGAGTGTGTGTAGGATTGGAGAGAGAGTGTGTGTCGGATTGGAGAGAGAGAGTGTGTCGGATTGGAGAGAGAGAGAGTGTGCAGGATTGAAGAGAGAGAGAGAGTGTGTGTAGGATTGGAGAGGGAGAGAGAGTCTGTATAGGATTGGTGGGAGAGAGAGTGAGTGTGTAGGATTGGAGAGAGAGAGAGTGTGTCTGATGGAAGAGAGAGAGTGTGTCGGATTGGAGAGAGAGAGAGTGTGTCGGATTGGAGAGAGAGAGAGAGTGTGCAGGATTGAAGAGAGAGAGACTGTGTAGGATTGGAGAGATAGGTTTTGTAGGATTGGAGGGAGAGAGAGAGTGTGTAGGATTGGAGACAGAGAGTGTGTAGGATTGGAGAGAGAGAGTGTGTAGGATTGGAGAGAGAGAGGGTGTGTAGGATTCGAGAGAGAGAGAGGCTGTGTAGGATTGGAGAGAGAGTGTGTGTAGGATTGGAGAGAGAGTGTGTGTATGATTGGAGAGAGAGAGAGAGTGTGTGGAGGAATGGAGAGAGAGATTTTATAGGATTGGAGGGAGAGAGAGAGTGAGTGTAGGATTGGAGAGAGAGAGAGAGAGTGAGTGTAGGATTGGAGCGAGAAGAGAGAGAGTGTGTGTAGGATTGGAAAGAGAGAGAGTGTGTGTAGGATCGGAAAGAGAGAGAGTGTGTGTAGGAACGGAGAGCGAGAGAGTGTGTAGGATCGGACAAACAGAGAGAGCTTTTAGGATCGGAGGGACAGAGATAGTGTGTAGAATTAGAGAGAGAGAGAGAGTGTGTAGGATTGGAGAGAGAGAGAGAGTGTGTAGGATTGGAGAGAGAGAGAGTGTGTAGCATTGGAGAGAGAGAGAGAGAGTGTGTCGGATTGGAGAGAGAGAGAGAGTGTGTCGGATTGGAGAGAGAGAGAGAGTGTGTCGGATTGGAGAGAGAGAGAGCGGTTGTCGGATTGGAGAGAGAGAGAGAGAGAGTGTGTGTAGGATTGGAGAGAGAGAGTGTGTGTAGGATTGGAGAGAGAGAGTGTGTAGGATTGGAGAGAGAGAGAGAGTGTGTAGGATTGGAGAGAGAGGGAGAGTGTGTAGGATGGGAGAGAGAGAGAGAGTGTGTAGGATTGGAGAGAGAGAGAGTGTGTGTGTAGGATTGGAGAGAGAGAGGGAGTGTGGAGGAATGGAGAGAGAGAGAGAGTGTGGAGGAATGGAGAGAGAGATTTTATAGGATTGGAGGGAGAGAGAGAGTGAGTGTAGGATTGGAGAGAGAGAGAGAGAGTGAGTCTAGGATTGGAGAGAGAGAGAATGAGTGTAGGATTGGAGAGAGAGACAGAGAGAGAGTGTGTAGGATTGGAAAGAGAGAGAGTGTGTGTAGGATTGGAGAGAGAGAGTGTGTGTAGGAACGGAGAGAGAGAGAGTGTGTCGGATTGGAGAGAGGGAGTGTGTCGGATTGGAGAGAGAGAGTGTGTGCAGGACTGGAGAGAGAGAGTGTGTGTAGGATTGGAGAGAGAGAAAGTGTGTAGCATTGGAGAGAGAGAGAGAGTGTGCAGGATTGGAGAGGGAGAGAGAGAGAGTGTGTAGGATTGGAGAGAGAGAGAGAGAATGTGTGTCGGATTGGAGAGAGAGAGTGTGTAACATTGGAGAGAGACAGAGTGTGTGCAGGATTGGAGAGGGAGAGAGAGAGAGTGTGTAGGATTGGAGAGAGAGAGAGAGTGTGTGTCGGATTGGAGAGAGAGAGAGTGTGTAGGATTGGAGAGAGAGAGTGTGTGTAGGATTGGAGAGGGAGAGAGTGTGTGTATAGGATTGGTGGGAGAGAGAGAGAGTGAGTGTAGTATTGGAGAGACAGAGTGTGTGTGTTGGATTGGAGAGAGAGAGTGTGTAGGATTGCAGAGAGAGAGTGTGTAGGATTGGAGAGAGAGAGAGTGTGTGTAGGATTGGAGAGAGAGAAAGTGTGTCGGATTGGAGAGAGAGAGGAAGTGTGTCGGATTGGAGAGAGAGAGAGAGAGTGTGTCGAATTGGAGAGAGAGAGTGTGTGTGTAGGATTGGAGAGAGAGAGAGTATGTGTAGGAACGGAGAGCGAGAGAGTGTGTAGGATCGGAGAGAGAGAGTGAGTGTAGGATTGGAGAGAGAGAGTGTGTGTGTGTTGGATTGGAGAGAGAGAGAGTGTGTAGGATTGGAGGGAGAGTGTTTGTAGGATTGGAGAGAGAGAGAGAGTGTGGAGGAATGGAGACAGACATTTTATAGGATTGGAGGGAGAGAGAGAGTGAGTGTAGGATTGGAGAGAGAGAGAGAGAGAGAGAGAGAGTGAGTGTAGGATTGGAGAGAGAGAGAGTTTGTGTAGGATTGGAAAAAGAGAGAGTGTGTGTAGGATTGGAAAGAGAGAGAGTGTGTGTAGGAACGGAAAGCGAGAGAGTGTGTAGGATCGGAGAGAGAGAGTGTAGGAGTGGAGAGAGAGAGAGTGTGTAGGATTGGAGAGAGAGACAGTGTGTAGGATTGGAGAGAGAGAGAGAGAGTGTGTAGGATTGGAGAGAGAGAGAGAGAGTGTGTCGGATTGGAGAGATAGAGAGAGTGTGTCGGATTGGAGTGAGAGAGAGAGAGAGTGTGTAGGATTGGAGAGAGAGTGAGAGAGAGTGTGTAGGATTGTAGAGAGAGAGACTGTGTAGGATTGGAGAGAGAGAGAGAGAGTGAGTCTAGGATTGGAGAGAGAGAGAATGAGTGTAGGATTGGAGAGAGAGAGTGTGTGTAGGATTGGAGAGAGAGAGAGTGTGTGCAGGAACGGAGAGAGAGAGAGTGTGTCGGATTGGAGAGAGGGAGTGTGTCGGATTGGAGAGAGAGAGTGTGTGCAGGACTGGAGAGAGAGAGTGTGTGTAGGATTGGAGAGAGAGAAAGTGTGTAGCATTGGAGAGAGAGAGAGTGTGTGCAGGATTGAAGAGGGAGAGAGAGAGAGTGTGTAGGATTGGAGAGAGAGAGAGAGAATGTGTGTCGGATTGGAGAGAGAGAGAGCGGGTGTCGGATTGGAGAGAGAGAGTGTGTGTAGGATTGGAGAGAGAGAGAGTGTGTAGGATTGGAGAGAGAGAGTGTGTAGGATTGGAGAGAGAGAGAGAGTGTGTAGGATTGGAGAGAGAGAGAGAGTGTGTAGGATTGGAGAGAGAGAGAGTGTGTGTGTAGGATTGGAGAGAGAGAGGGAGTGTGGAGGAATGGAAGAGAGAGAGTGTGGAGGAATGGAGAGAGAGATTTTATAGGATTGGAGGGAGAGAGAGAGTGAGTGTAGGATTGGAGAGAGAGAGAGAGAGTGAGTCTAGGATTGGAGAGAGAGAGAATGAGTGTAGGATTGGAGAGAGAGACAGAGAGAGAGTGTGTAGGATTGGAAAGAGAGAGAGTGTGTGTAGGATTGGAGAGAGAGAGTGTGTGTAGGAACGGAGAGAGAGAGAGTGTGTCGGATTGGAGAGAGGGAGTGTGTCGGATTGGAGAGAGAGAGTGTGTGCAGGACTGGAGAGAGAGAGTGTGTGTAGGATTGGAGAGAGAGAAAGTGTGTAGCATTGGAGAGAGAGAGAGAGTGTGCAGGATTGGAGAGGGAGAGAGAGAGTGTGTAGGATTGGAGAGAGAGAGAGAGAATGTGTGTCGGATTGGAGAGAGAGAGTGTGTAACATTGGAGAGAGAGAGAGTGTGTGCAGGATTGGAGAGGGAGAGAGAGAGAGTGTGTAGGATTGGAGAGAGAGAGAGTGTGTAGGATTGGAGAGAGAGAGTGTGTGTAGGATTGGAGAGGGAGAGAGTGTGTGTATAGGATTGGTGGGAGAGAGAGAGAGTGAGTGTAGGATTGGAGAGACAGAGTGTGTGTGTTGGATTGGAGAGAGAGAGTGTGTAGGATTGGAGAGAGAGAGAGTGTGTAGGATTGGAGAGAGAGAGTGTGTGTAGGATTGGAGAGAGAGGGAGTGTGTAGGATTGGAGAGACAGAGGGAGTGTGTAGGATTGGAGAGAGAGAGAGTGTGTAGGATTGGAGAGAGAGAGAGAGAGTGTGTAGGATTGGAGAGAGAGAGAGAGCGTGTGTCGGATTGGAGAGAGAGAGAGAGAGTGTGTCGAATTGGAGAGAGAGAGAGTGTGTGTGTAGGATTGGAGAGAGAGAGAGTATGTGTAGGAACGGAGAGCGAGAGAGTGTGTAGGATCGGAGAGAGAGAGTGAGTGTAGGATTGGAGAGAGAGAGTGTGTGTGTGTTGGATTGGAGAGAGAGAGAGTGTGTAGGATTGGAGGGAGAGTGTTTGTAGGATTGGAGGGAGAGAGAGAGTGAGTGTAGGATTGGAGAGAGAGAGAGAGAGAGAGAGTGAGTGTAGGATTGGAGAGAGAAGAGAGAGAGAGTGTGTAGGATTGGAGAGAGAGAGAGTTTGTGTAGGATTGGAAAGAGAGACAGTGTGTGTAGGATTGGAAAGAGAGAGAGTGTGTGTAGGAACGGAGAGCGAGAGAGTGTGTAGGATCGGAGAGAGAGAGTGTAGGAGTGGAGAGAGAGAGAGTGTGTAGGATTGGAGAGAGAGACAGTGTGTAGGATTGGAGAGAGAGAGAGTGTGTAGGATTGGAGAGAGAGAGAGAGTGTGTAGGATTGGAGAGAGAGAGAGAGAGAGTGTATCGGATTGGAGAGATAGAGAGAGTGTGTCGGATTGGAGTGAGAGAGAGAGAGAGTGTGTAGGATTGGAGAGAGAGTGAGAGAGAGTGTGTAGCATTGTAGAGAGAGAGAGTGTGTAGGATTGGAGAGAGAGAGAGAGAGAGTGTGTGTAGGATTGGAGAGAGAGAGAATGAGTGTAGAAATGGAGAGAGAGACAGAGAGAGAGTGTGCAGGATTGGAAATAGAGAGAGTGTGTGTAAGATTGGAGAGAGAGAGATTGTGTGGAGGAACGGAGAGAGAGAAAGTGTGTCGGATTGGAGAGAGGGAGTGTGTCGGATTGGAGAGAGAGAGAGTGTGCAGGACTGGAGAGAGAGAGTGTGTGTAGGATTGGAGAGAGAGAAAGTGTGTAGCATTGAAGAGAGAGAGAGTGTGTGCAGGATTGAAGAGGGAGAGAGAGAGAGTGTGTAGGATTGGAGAGAGAGAGAGAGAATGTGTGTAGGATTGGAGAGAGAGAGTGTGTAGCATTGGAGAGAGTGTGTGCAGGATTGGAGAGAGAGAGAGTGTGTGTAGGATTGGAGAGAGAGAAAGTGTGTAGCATTGGAGAGAGAGAGAGTGTGTGCAGGATTGGAGATGGAGAGAGAGAGAGTGTGTAGGATTGGAGAGAGAGAGAGAGAATGTGTGTAGGATTGGAGAGAGAGAGTGTGTAGCATTGGAGAGAGTGTGTGCAGGATTGGAGAGAGAGAGAGTGTGTGTGTAGGATTGGAGAAGGAGAGAGAGAGTGTGTGTAGGATTGGAGAGAGAGAGAGTGTGTAGGATTGGAGAGAGAGAGTGTGTGTAGGATTGGAGAGGGAGAGAGTGTGTGTATAGGATTGGTGGGAGAGAGAGAGAGTGAGTGTAGGATTGGAGAGACAGAGTGTGTGTGTTGGATTGGAGAGAGAGAGTGTGTAGGATTGGAGAGAGAGAGTGTGTAGGATTGGAGAGAGAGAGTGTGTGTAGGATTGGAGAGAGAGAGAGTGTGTAGGATTGGAGAGAGAGAGAGAGAGAGTGTGTGTAGGATTGGAGAGAGAGAGAGAGCGTGTGTCGAATTGGAGAGAGAGAGAGTGTGTGTAGGAACGGAGAGCGAGAGAGTGTGTAGGATTGGAGAGAGAGGGAGAGAGAGTGTGTAGGATTGGAGAGAGAGCGAGTGTGTAGGATTGGAGAGAGAGAGAGTGTGTGTAGGATTGGAGAGAGAGAGTGTGTAGGATTGGAGAGAGAGAGGGTGTGCAGGATTGGAGAGAGAGAGAGAGTGTGTAGGAAAATGAGAGAGACAGAGTGTGTGTGTAGGATTGCAGAGAGAGAGAGAGTGTGTAGGAATGGAGAGAGAGAGAGTGTGTCGGATTGGAGAGAGAGAGTGCGTCGGATTGGAGAGAGAGAGAGTGTGCAGGATTGGAGAGAGAGAGTGACTGTGTAGGATTGGAGAGATAGATTTTGTAGGATTGGAGGGAGAGAGAGAGAGAGTGAGTGTATGATTGGAGAGAGAGACTGTGTAGGATTGGAGAGAGAGAGACAGTGTGCAGGATTGGAGAGAGAGAGAGTGTGTGTAGGATTGGAGAGAGAGAGTGTGTAGGATTGAAGAGAGAGAGAGTGTGTAGGATTGGAGAGAGAGAGAGTGTGTAGGATCGGAGAGAGAGTGTGTAGGATTGGAGAGAGAGAGAGTGTGTAGGATTGGAGAGAGAGAGTGTGTAGGATTGGAGAGAGAGAGAGTGTGTAGGATTGGAGAGAGAGAGTGTGTGTAGGATTGGAGAGAGAGTGTGTAGGATTGGAGAGAGAGCGAGTGTGTAGGATTGGAGAGAGAGAGAGTGTGTGTAGGATTGGTGAGAGAGAGAGAGTGTGTCGGATTGGAGAGAGAGAGTGTGTGTCGGATTGGAGAGAGAGAGAGAGTGTGTGTGTAGGATTGGAGAGAGAGAGAGAGAGAGAGTGTAGGATTGGAGAGAGAGAGAGATTATATGTAGGATTGGAGAGAGAGAGCGTGTGTAGCATTGGAGAGAGAGAGAGTGTGTGTGTAGGATTGGAGAGGGAGAGAGAGAGAAAGTGTGTAGCATTGGAGAGAGAGAGAGAGTGTGCAGGATTGGAGAGGGAGAGAGAGAGAGTGTGTAGGATTGCAGAGAGAGAGTGAGAATGAGTGTAGGATTGGAGAGAGAGAGTGTGTAGCATTGGAGAGAGAGAGAGTGTGTGCAGGATTGGAGAGGGTGAGAGAGAGAGTGTGTAGGATTGGAGAGAGAGAGAGAGAGTGCAGGATTGAAGAGGGAGAGAGAGAGAGTGTGTAGGATTGGAGAGAGAGAGAGAGAATGTGTGTCGGATTGGAGAGAGAGAGTGTGTAGCATTGGAGAGAGAGAGAGTGTGTGCAGGATTGGAGAGGGAGAGAGAGAGAGTGTGTAGGATTGGAGAGAGAGAGAGAGAATGTGTGTAGGATTGGAGAGAGAGAGTGTGTAGCATTGGAGAGAGTGTGTGCAGGATTGGAGAGAGAGAGAGGGTGTGTGTAGGATTGGAGAAGGAGAGAGAGAGTGTGTGGAGGATTGGAGAGAGAGAGAGTGTGTAGGATTGGAGAGAGAGAGTGTGTGTAGGATTGGAGAGGGAGAGAGTGTGTGTATAGGATTGGTGGGAGAGAGAGAGAGTGAGTGTAGGATTGGAGAGACAGAGTGTGTGTGTTGGATTGGAGAGAGAGAGTGTGTAGGATTGGAGAGAGAGAGAGTGTGTAGGATTGGAGAGAGAGAGAGTGTGTAGGATTGGAGAGAGAGAGAGAGAGAGAGTGTGTAGGATTGGAGAGAGAGAGAGAGCGTGTGTCGGATTGGAGAGAGAGAGAGTGTGTGTAGGAACGGAGAGCGAGAGAGTGTGTAGGATCGGAGAGAGAGAGTGTGTGTAGGATTGGAGAGAGAGAGTGTGTGCAGGAGTAGGGAGAGAGAGTGTGTGTAGGATTGGAGAGAGAGAGAGTGTGTAGGATTGGAGAGAGAGAGTGTGTGTCGGATTGGAGAGAGAGAGAGTGATTTTGTCGGATTGGAGAGAGTGAGTGTGTGTAGGATTGGAGAGAGAGAATGTGTAGGATTGGAGAGAGAGAGAGTGTGTAGGATTGCAGAGAGAGAGAGAGTGTGTCGGATTGGAGAGAGAGAGTGTGTCGGATTGGAGAGAGAGAGAGTGTGCAGGATTGAAGAGAGAGAGACTGTGTAGGATTGGAGAGAGAGAGAGGGAGTGTGTAGGATTGGAGAGAGAGAGTGTGTAGGATTGGAGAGAGAGAGGGTGTGTAGGATTGGAGAGAGAGAGTGTGTAGGATTGAAGAGAGAGAGTGTGTAGGATTGGAGAGAGAGAGAGTGTGGAGCAATGGAGAGAGAGAGAGAGAGTGTGTGTGTAGGATTGGAGAGAGAGAGAGAGAGAGTGAGTGTAGGATTGGAGAGAGAAGAGAGAGTGTGTGTAGGATTGGAGAGAGAAGAGAGAGAGTGTGTGTAGGATTGGAAAGAGAGAGAGTGTGTGTAGGATTGGAGAGAGAGAGAGTGTGTGTAGGATTGGAAAGAGCGAGAGAGTGTGTAGGATTGGAGAGAGAGAGAGAGAGTGTGTAGGATTGGAGAGAGAGAGAGAGAGTGTGTCGGATTGGAGAGAGAGAGAGAGTGTGTCGGATTGGAGAGATAGCGAGAGAGAGTGTGTGTAGGATTGGAGAGAGAGAGAGTGTGTAGGATTGGAGAGAGAGAGAGTGTGTAGGATTGGAGAGAGAGAGAGAGTGTGTAGGATTGGAGAGAGAGAGAGTGTGTGTGTAGGATTGGAGAGAGAGAGAGAGTGTGGAGGAATGGAGAGAGAGAGAGAGTGTGGGGGAATGGAGAGAGAGATTTTATAGGATTGGAGGGAGAGAGAGAGTGAGTGTAGGATTGGGGAGAGAGAGAGAGAGAGTGCGTCTAGGATTGGAGAGAGAGAGAGAGAGTGAGTGTCGGATTGGAGAGAGAGTCAGAGAGAGAGAGTGTAGGATTGGAGAGAGAAGAGGGAGATTGTGTGTAGGATTGGAGAGAGAGAGAGTGTGTGTAGGAACGGAGAGAGAGACAGTGTGTCGGATTGGAGAGAGAGAGTGTGTCGGATTGGAGAGAGAGAGAGTGTGCAGGACTGGAGAGAGAGAGTGTGTGTAGGATTGGAGAGAGAGAAAGTGTGTAGCATTGGAGAGAGAGAGAGAGTGTGCAGGATTGGAGAGGGAGAGAGAGAGAGTGTTTAGGATTGGAGAGAGAGAGAGAGAGAATGTGTGTCGGATTGGAGAGAGAGAGTGTGTGTAGGATTGGAGAGAGAGAAAGTGTGTAGCATTGGAGAGAGAGAGAGAGTGTGCAGGATTGGAGAGGGAGAGAGAGAGTGTGTAGGATTGGAGAGAGAGAGAGAGAATGTGTGTCGGATTGGAGAGAGAGAGTGTGTAGCATTGGGGAGAGACAGAGTGTGTGCAGGATTGGCGAGGGAGAGAGAGAGAGTGTGTAGGATTGGAGAGAGAGAGAGAGAGAGTGTGTAGGATTGGAGAGAGAGAGTGTGTAGCATTGGAGAGAGAGAGTGTGTGCAGGATTGGAGAGAGAGAGAGTGTGTGTGTAGGATTGGAGAAGGAGAGAGAGAGTGTGTGTAGGATTGGAGAGAGAGAGAGTGTGTGTATAGGATTGGTGGGAGAGAGAGAGTCAGTGTAGGATTGGAGAGACAGAGTGTGTGTGTTGGATTGGAGAGAGAGAGTGTGTAGGATTGGAGAGAGAGAGAGTGTGTAGGATTGGAGAGAGAGGGAGTGTTTAGGATTGGAGAGAGAGAGGGAGTGTGTAGGATTGGAGAGAGAGAGAGTGTGTAGGATTGGAGAGAGAGAGAGCGAGTGTGTAGGATTGGAGAAAGAGAGTGTGTAGGATTGGAGAGAGAGAGTGTGTGTAGGATTGGAGAGAGAGGGAGTGTGTAGGATTGGAGAGAGAGAGGGAGTGTAGGATTGGAGAGAGAGGGAGTGTGTAGGATTGGAGAGAGAGAGGGAGTGTGTAGGATTGTAGAGAGAGAGAGTGTGTGTATCGGATTGGTGGGAGAGAGAGAGAGAGTGAGTGTAGGAATGGAGAGACAGAGTGTGTGTGTAGGAATGGAGAGAGAGAGTGTGTGTGTTGGATTGGAGAGAGAGACTGTGTAGGATTGGAGAGAGAGAGGGAGTGTGTAAGATTGGAGAGAGAGAGTGAGTGTGTAGGATTGGAGAGAGAGAGAGAGTGTGTGTAGGATTGGAGAGAGAGAGAGAGAGTGTGTCGGATTGGAGAGAGAGAGAGAGAGTGTGTCGGATTGGAGAGAGAGAGAGTGTCGGATTGGAGAGAGAGAGAGAGAGAGTGAGTGTCGGATCGGAGAGAGAGAAAGTGTGTTGGATTGGAGAGAGAGAGGGAGAGTGTGTAGGATTGGAGAGAGAGAGAGTGTGCAGGAGTAAGGAGAGAGAGTGTGTGTAGGATTGGAGAGAGAGAGAGTGTGTAGGATTGGAGAGAGAGAGTGTGTGTCGGATTGGAGAGAGAGAGAGAGATTTTGTCGATTGGAGAGAGAGTGTGTGTAGAATTGGAGAGAGAGAATGTGTAGGATTGGAGAGAGATAGAGTGTGTGTCGGATTGGAGAGAGAGAGAGAGAGTTTGTCGGTTTGGAGAGAGAGAGTGTGTGTAGGATTGGAGAGAGAGAATGTGTAGGATTGGAGAGAGAGAGAGTGTGTCTATAGGATTCGAGAAAGAGAGGGAGTGTGTAGGATCGGAGAGAGAGATTGTATAGGATTGGAGGGAGAGCGAGAGAGAGTGAGAGTAGGAGTGGAGAGAGAGAGTGAGTGTGCAGGATTGGAGAGAGAGAGAGAGTGCGAGTAGGATTGGAGAGGGAGAGAGTGTGTGTAGGATTGGAGAGAGAGTGTGTGTCGGATTGGAGAGAGAGAGTGTGTCGGATTGGAGAGAGAGAGAGTGTGCAGGATTGAAGAGAGAGAGAGAGTGTGTGTAGGATTGGAGAGGGAGAGAGAGTCTGTATAGGATTGGTGGGAGAGAGAGTGAGTGTGTAGGATTGGAGAGAGAGAGAGTGTGTCTGATGGAAGAGAGAGAGTGTGTCGGATTGGAGAGAGAGAGAGTGTGTCGGATTGGAGAGAGAGAGAGAGTGTGCAGGATTGAAGAGAGAGAGACTGTGTAGGATTGGAGAGATAGGTTTTGTAGGATTGGAGGGAGAGAGAGAGTGTGTAGGATTGGAGACAGAGAGTGTGTAGGATTGGAGAGAGAGAGTGTGTAGGATTGGAGAGAGAGAGGGTGTGTAGGATTCGAGAGAGAGAGAGGCTGTGTAGGATTGGAGAGAGAGTGTGTGTAGGATTGGAGAGAGAGTGTGTGTATGATTGGAGAGAGAGAGAGAGTGTGTGGAGGAATGGAGAGAGAGATTTTATAGGATTGGAGGGAGAGAGAGAGTGAGTGTAGGATTGGAGAGAGAGAGAGAGAGTGAGTGTAGGATTGGAGCGAGAAGAGAGAGAGTGTGTGTAGGATTGGAAAGAGAGAGAGTGTGTGTAGGATCGGAAAGAGAGAGAGTGTGTGTAGGAACGGAGAGCGAGAGAGTGTGTAGGATCGGACAAACAGAGAGAGCTTTTAGGATCGGAGGGACAGAGATAGTGTGTAGAATTAGAGAGAGAGAGAGAGTGTGTAGGATTGGAGAGAGAGAGAGAGTGTGTAGGATTGGAGAGAGAGAGAGTGTGTAGCATTGGAGAGAGAGAGAGAGAGTGTGTCGGATTGGAGAGAGAGAGAGAGTGTGTCGGATTGGAGAGAGAGAGAGAGTGTGTCGGATTGGAGAGAGAGAGAGCGGTTGTCGGATTGGAGAGAGAGAGAGAGAGAGTGTGTGTAGGATTGGAGAGAGAGAGTGTGTGTAGGATTGGAGAGAGAGAGTGTGTAGGATTGGAGAGAGAGAGAGAGTGTGTAGGATTGGAGAGAGAGGGAGAGTGTGTAGGATGGGAGAGAGAGAGAGAGTGTGTAGGATTGGAGAGAGAGAGAGTGTGTGTGTAGGATTGGAGAGAGAGAGGGAGTGTGGAGGAATGGAGAGAGAGAGAGAGTGTGGAGGAATGGAGAGAGAGATTTTATAGGATTGGAGGGAGAGAGAGAGTGAGTGTAGGATTGGAGAGAGAGAGAGAGAGTGAGTCTAGGATTGGAGAGAGAGAGAATGAGTGTAGGATTGGAGAGAGAGACAGAGAGAGAGTGTGTAGGATTGGAAAGAGAGAGAGTGTGTGTAGGATTGGAGAGAGAGAGTGTGTGTAGGAACGGAGAGAGAGAGAGTGTGTCGGATTGGAGAGAGGGAGTGTGTCGGATTGGAGAGAGAGAGTGTGTGCAGGACTGGAGAGAGAGAGTGTGTGTAGGATTGGAGAGAGAGAAAGTGTGTAGCATTGGAGAGAGAGAGAGAGTGTGCAGGATTGGAGAGGGAGAGAGAGAGAGTGTGTAGGATTGGAGAGAGAGAGAGAGAATGTGTGTCGGATTGGAGAGAGAGAGTGTGTAACATTGGAGAGAGACAGAGTGTGTGCAGGATTGGAGAGGGAGAGAGAGAGAGTGTGTAGGATTGGAGAGAGAGAGAGAGTGTGTGTCGGATTGGAGAGAGAGAGAGTGTGTAGGATTGGAGAGAGAGAGTGTGTGTAGGATTGGAGAGGGAGAGAGTGTGTGTATAGGATTGGTGGGAGAGAGAGAGAGTGAGTGTAGTATTGGAGAGACAGAGTGTGTGTGTTGGATTGGAGAGAGAGAGTGTGTAGGATTGCAGAGAGAGAGTGTGTAGGATTGGAGAGAGAGAGAGTGTGTGTAGGATTGGAGAGAGAGAAAGTGTGTCGGATTGGAGAGAGAGAGGAAGTGTGTCGGATTGGAGAGAGAGAGAGAGAGTGTGTCGAATTGGAGAGAGAGAGTGTGTGTGTAGGATTGGAGAGAGAGAGAGTATGTGTAGGAACGGAGAGCGAGAGAGTGTGTAGGATCGGAGAGAGAGAGTGAGTGTAGGATTGGAGAGAGAGAGTGTGTGTGTGTTGGATTGGAGAGAGAGAGAGTGTGTAGGATTGGAGGGAGAGTGTTTGTAGGATTGGAGAGAGAGAGAGAGTGTGGAGGAATGGAGACAGACATTTTATAGGATTGGAGGGAGAGAGAGAGTGAGTGTAGGATTGGAGAGAGAGAGAGAGAGAGAGAGAGAGTGAGTGTAGGATTGGAGAGAGAGAGAGTTTGTGTAGGATTGGAAAAAGAGAGAGTGTGTGTAGGATTGGAAAGAGAGAGAGTGTGTGTAGGAACGGAAAGCGAGAGAGTGTGTAGGATCGGAGAGAGAGAGTGTAGGAGTGGAGAGAGAGAGAGTGTGTAGGATTGGAGAGAGAGACAGTGTGTAGGATTGGAGAGAGAGAGAGAGAGTGTGTAGGATTGGAGAGAGAGAGAGAGAGTGTGTCGGATTGGAGAGATAGAGAGAGTGTGTCGGATTGGAGTGAGAGAGAGAGAGAGTGTGTAGGATTGGAGAGAGAGTGAGAGAGAGTGTGTAGGATTGTAGAGAGAGAGACTGTGTAGGATTGGAGAGAGAGAGAGAGAGTGAGTCTAGGATTGGAGAGAGAGAGAATGAGTGTAGGATTGGAGAGAGAGAGTGTGTGTAGGATTGGAGAGAGAGAGAGTGTGTGCAGGAACGGAGAGAGAGAGAGTGTGTCGGATTGGAGAGAGGGAGTGTGTCGGATTGGAGAGAGAGAGTGTGTGCAGGACTGGAGAGAGAGAGTGTGTGTAGGATTGGAGAGAGAGAAAGTGTGTAGCATTGGAGAGAGAGAGAGTGTGTGCAGGATTGAAGAGGGAGAGAGAGAGAGTGTGTAGGATTGGAGAGAGAGAGAGAGAATGTGTGTCGGATTGGAGAGAGAGAGAGCGGGTGTCGGATTGGAGAGAGAGAGTGTGTGTAGGATTGGAGAGAGAGAGAGTGTGTAGGATTGGAGAGAGAGAGTGTGTAGGATTGGAGAGAGAGAGAGAGTGTGTAGGATTGGAGAGAGAGAGAGAGTGTGTAGGATTGGAGAGAGAGAGAGTGTGTGTGTAGGATTGGAGAGAGAGAGGGAGTGTGGAGGAATGGAAGAGAGAGAGTGTGGAGGAATGGAGAGAGAGATTTTATAGGATTGGAGGGAGAGAGAGAGTGAGTGTAGGATTGGAGAGAGAGAGAGAGAGTGAGTCTAGGATTGGAGAGAGAGAGAATGAGTGTAGGATTGGAGAGAGAGACAGAGAGAGAGTGTGTAGGATTGGAAAGAGAGAGAGTGTGTGTAGGATTGGAGAGAGAGAGTGTGTGTAGGAACGGAGAGAGAGAGAGTGTGTCGGATTGGAGAGAGGGAGTGTGTCGGATTGGAGAGAGAGAGTGTGTGCAGGACTGGAGAGAGAGAGTGTGTGTAGGATTGGAGAGAGAGAAAGTGTGTAGCATTGGAGAGAGAGAGAGAGTGTGCAGGATTGGAGAGGGAGAGAGAGAGTGTGTAGGATTGGAGAGAGAGAGAGAGAATGTGTGTCGGATTGGAGAGAGAGAGTGTGTAACATTGGAGAGAGAGAGAGTGTGTGCAGGATTGGAGAGGGAGAGAGAGAGAGTGTGTAGGATTGGAGAGAGAGAGAGTGTGTAGGATTGGAGAGAGAGAGTGTGTGTAGGATTGGAGAGGGAGAGAGTGTGTGTATAGGATTGGTGGGAGAGAGAGAGAGTGAGTGTAGGATTGGAGAGACAGAGTGTGTGTGTTGGATTGGAGAGAGAGAGTGTGTAGGATTGGAGAGAGAGAGAGTGTGTAGGATTGGAGAGAGAGAGTGTGTGTAGGATTGGAGAGAGAGGGAGTGTGTAGGATTGGAGAGACAGAGGGAGTGTGTAGGATTGGAGAGAGAGAGAGTGTGTAGGATTGGAGAGAGAGAGAGAGAGTGTGTAGGATTGGAGAGAGAGAGAGAGCGTGTGTCGGATTGGAGAGAGAGAGAGAGAGTGTGTCGAATTGGAGAGAGAGAGAGTGTGTGTGTAGGATTGGAGAGAGAGAGAGTATGTGTAGGAACGGAGAGCGAGAGAGTGTGTAGGATCGGAGAGAGAGAGTGAGTGTAGGATTGGAGAGAGAGAGTGTGTGTGTGTTGGATTGGAGAGAGAGAGAGTGTGTAGGATTGGAGGGAGAGTGTTTGTAGGATTGGAGGGAGAGAGAGAGTGAGTGTAGGATTGGAGAGAGAGAGAGAGAGAGAGAGTGAGTGTAGGATTGGAGAGAGAAGAGAGAGAGAGTGTGTAGGATTGGAGAGAGAGAGAGTTTGTGTAGGATTGGAAAGAGAGACAGTGTGTGTAGGATTGGAAAGAGAGAGAGTGTGTGTAGGAACGGAGAGCGAGAGAGTGTGTAGGATCGGAGAGAGAGAGTGTAGGAGTGGAGAGAGAGAGAGTGTGTAGGATTGGAGAGAGAGACAGTGTGTAGGATTGGAGAGAGAGAGAGTGTGTAGGATTGGAGAGAGAGAGAGAGTGTGTAGGATTGGAGAGAGAGAGAGAGAGAGTGTATCGGATTGGAGAGATAGAGAGAGTGTGTCGGATTGGAGTGAGAGAGAGAGAGAGTGTGTAGGATTGGAGAGAGAGTGAGAGAGAGTGTGTAGCATTGTAGAGAGAGAGAGTGTGTAGGATTGGAGAGAGAGAGAGAGAGAGTGTGTGTAGGATTGGAGAGAGAGAGAATGAGTGTAGAAATGGAGAGAGAGACAGAGAGAGAGTGTGCAGGATTGGAAATAGAGAGAGTGTGTGTAAGATTGGAGAGAGAGAGATTGTGTGGAGGAACGGAGAGAGAGAAAGTGTGTCGGATTGGAGAGAGGGAGTGTGTCGGATTGGAGAGAGAGAGAGTGTGCAGGACTGGAGAGAGAGAGTGTGTGTAGGATTGGAGAGAGAGAAAGTGTGTAGCATTGAAGAGAGAGAGAGTGTGTGCAGGATTGAAGAGGGAGAGAGAGAGAGTGTGTAGGATTGGAGAGAGAGAGAGAGAATGTGTGTAGGATTGGAGAGAGAGAGTGTGTAGCATTGGAGAGAGTGTGTGCAGGATTGGAGAGAGAGAGAGTGTGTGTAGGATTGGAGAGAGAGAAAGTGTGTAGCATTGGAGAGAGAGAGAGTGTGTGCAGGATTGGAGATGGAGAGAGAGAGAGTGTGTAGGATTGGAGAGAGAGAGAGAGAATGTGTGTAGGATTGGAGAGAGAGAGTGTGTAGCATTGGAGAGAGTGTGTGCAGGATTGGAGAGAGAGAGAGTGTGTGTGTAGGATTGGAGAAGGAGAGAGAGAGTGTGTGTAGGATTGGAGAGAGAGAGAGTGTGTAGGATTGGAGAGAGAGAGTGTGTGTAGGATTGGAGAGGGAGAGAGTGTGTGTATAGGATTGGTGGGAGAGAGAGAGAGTGAGTGTAGGATTGGAGAGACAGAGTGTGTGTGTTGGATTGGAGAGAGAGAGTGTGTAGGATTGGAGAGAGAGAGTGTGTAGGATTGGAGAGAGAGAGTGTGTGTAGGATTGGAGAGAGAGAGAGTGTGTAGGATTGGAGAGAGAGAGAGAGAGAGTGTGTGTAGGATTGGAGAGAGAGAGAGAGCGTGTGTCGAATTGGAGAGAGAGAGAGTGTGTGTAGGAACGGAGAGCGAGAGAGTGTGTAGGATTGGAGAGAGAGGGAGAGAGAGTGTGTAGGATTGGAGAGAGAGCGAGTGTGTAGGATTGGAGAGAGAGAGAGTGTGTGTAGGATTGGAGAGAGAGAGTGTGTAGGATTGGAGAGAGAGAGGGTGTGCAGGATTGGAGAGAGAGAGAGAGTGTGTAGGAAAATGAGAGAGACAGAGTGTGTGTGTAGGATTGCAGAGAGAGAGAGAGTGTGTAGGAATGGAGAGAGAGAGAGTGTGTCGGATTGGAGAGAGAGAGTGCGTCGGATTGGAGAGAGAGAGAGTGTGCAGGATTGGAGAGAGAGAGTGACTGTGTAGGATTGGAGAGATAGATTTTGTAGGATTGGAGGGAGAGAGAGAGAGAGTGAGTGTATGATTGGAGAGAGAGACTGTGTAGGATTGGAGAGAGAGAGACAGTGTGCAGGATTGGAGAGAGAGAGAGTGTGTGTAGGATTGGAGAGAGAGAGTGTGTAGGATTGAAGAGAGAGAGAGTGTGTAGGATTGGAGAGAGAGAGAGTGTGTAGGATCTGAGAGAGAGTGTGTAGGATTGGAGAGAGAGAGAGTGTGTAGGATTGGAGAGAGAGAGTGTGTGTGTAGGATTGGAGAGACAGAGAGAGTGTGTCGGATTGGAGAGAGAGAGAGAGAGAGTGTGTAGGATTGGAGAGAGAGAGTGTGTAGGATTGGAGAGAGAGAGAGTGTGTAGGATTGGAGAGAGAGAGTGTGTGTAGGATTGGAGAGAGAGTGTGTAGGATTGGAGAGAGAGCGAGTGTGTAGGATTGGAGAGAGAGAGAGTGTGTGTAGGATTGGTGAGAGAGAGAGAGTGTGTCGGATTGGAGAGAGAGAGTGTGTGTCGGATTGGAGAGAGAGAGAGAGTGTGTGTGTAGGATTGGAGAGAGAGAGAGAGAGAGAGTGTAGGATTGGAGAGAGAGAGAGATTATATGTAGGATTGGAGAGAGAGAGCGTGTGTACCATTGGAGAGAGAGAGAGTGTGTGTGTAGGATTGGAGAGGGAGAGAGAGAGAAAGTGTGTAGCATTGGAGAGAGAGAGAGAGTGTGCAGGATTGGAGAGGGAGAGAGAGAGAGTGTGTAGGATTGCAGAGAGAGAGTGAGAATGAGTGTAGGATTGGAGAGAGAGAGTGTGTAGCATTGGAGAGAGAGAGAGTGTGTGCAGGATTGGAGAGGGTGAGAGAGAGAGTGTGTAGGATTGGAGAGAGAGAGAGAGAGTGCAGGATTGAAGAGGGAGAGAGAGAGAGTGTGTAGGATTGGAGAGAGAGAGAGAGAATGTGTGTCGGATTGGAGAGAGAGAGTGTGTAGCATTGGAGAGAGAGAGAGTGTGTGCAGGATTGGAGAGGGAGAGAGAGAGAGTGTGTAGGATTGGAGAGAGAGAGAGAGAATGTGTGTAGGATTGGAGAGAGAGAGTGTGTAGCATTGGAGAGAGTGTGTGCAGGATTGGAGAGAGAGAGAGTGTGTGTGTAGGATTGGAGAAGGAGAGAGAGAGTGTGTGGAGGATTGGAGAGAGAGAGAGTGTGTAGGATTGGAGAGAGAGAGTGTGTGTAGGATTGGAGAGGGAGAGAGTGTGTGTATAGGATTGGTGGGAGAGAGAGAGAGTGAGTGTAGGATTGGAGAGACAGAGTGTGTGTGTTGGATTGGAGAGAGAGAGTGTGTAGGATTGGAGAGAGAGAGAGTGTGTAGGATTGGAGAGAGAGAGAGTGTGTAGGATTGGAGAGAGAGAGAGAGAGAGAGAGTGTGTAGGATTGGAGAGAGAGAGAGAGCGTGTGTCGGATTGGAGAGAGAGAGAGTGTGTGTAGGAACGGAGAGCGAGAGAGTGTGCAGGATCGGAGAGAGAGAGTGTGTGTAGGATTGGAGAGAGAGAGTGTGTGCAGGAGTAGGGAGAGAGAGTGTGTGTAGGATTGGAGAGAGAGAGAGTGTGTAGGATTGGAGAGAGAGAGTGTGTGTCGGATTGGAGAGAGAGAGAGTGATTTTGTCGGATTGGAGAGAGTGAGTGTGTGTAGGATTGGAGAGAGAGAATGTGTAGGATTGGAGAGAGAGAGAGTGTGTAGGATTGCAGAGAGAGAGAGAGTGTGTCGGATTGGAGAGAGAGAGTGTGTCGGATTGGAGAGAGAGAGAGTGTGCAGGATTGAAGAGAGAGAGACTGTGTAGGATTGGAGAGAGAGAGAGGGAGTGTGTAGGATTGGAGAGAGAGAGTGTGTAGGATTGGAGAGAGAGAGGGTGTGTAGGATTGGAGAGAGAGAGTGTGTAGGATTGAAGAGAGAGAGTGTGTAGGATTGGAGAGAGAGAGAGTGTGGAGCAATGGAGAGAGAGAGAGAGAGTGTGTGTGTAGGATTGGAGAGAGAGAGAGAGAGAGTGAGTGTAGGATTGGAGAGAGAAGAGAGAGTGTGTGTAGGATTGGAGAGAGAAGAGAGAGAGTGTGTGTAGGATTGGAAAGAGAGAGAGTGTGTGTAGGATTGGAGAGAGAAGAGAGAGAGTGTGTGTAGGATTGGAAAGAGCGAGAGAGTGTGTAGGATTGGAGAGAGAGAGAGAGAGTGTGTAGGATTGGAGAGAGAGAGAGAGAGTGTGTCGGATTGGAGAGAGAGAGAGAGTGTGTCGGATTGGAGAGATAGAGAGAGAGAGTGTGTGTAGGATTGGAGAGAGAGAGAGTGTGTAGGATTGGAGAGAGAGAGAGTGTGTAGGATTGGAGAGAGAGAGAGAGTGTGTAGGATTGGAGAGAGAGAGAGTGTGTGTGTAGGATTGGAGAGAGAGAGAGAGTGTGGAGGAATGGAGAGAGAGAGAGAGTGTGGGGGAATGGAGAGAGAGATTTTATAGGATTGGAGGGAGAGAGAGAGTGAGTGTAGGATTGGGGAGAGAGAGAGAGAGTGCGTCTAGGATTGGAGAGAGAGAGAGAGAGTGAGTGTCGGATTGGAGAGAGAGTCAGAGAGAGAGAGTGTAGGATTGGAGAGAGAAGAGGGAGATTGTGTGTAGGATTGGAGAGAGAGAGAGTGTGTGTAGGAACGGAGAGAGAGACAGTGTGTCGGATTGGAGAGAGAGAGTGTGTCGGATTGGAGAGAGAGAGAGTGTGCAGGACTGGAGAGAGAGAGTGTGTGTAGGATTGGAGAGAGAGAAAGTGTGTAGCATTGGAGAGAGAGAGAGAGTGTGCAGGATTGGAGAGGGAGAGAGAGAGAGTGTTTAGGATTGGAGAGAGAGAGAGAGAATGTGTGTCGGATTGGAGAGAGAGAGTGTGTGTAGGATTGGAGAGAGAGAAAGTGTGTAGCATTGGAGAGAGAGAGAGAGTGTGCAGGATTGGAGAGGGAGAGAGAGAGTGTGTAGGATTGGAGAGAGAGAGAGAGAATGTGTGTCGGATTGGAGAGAGAGAGTGTGTAGCATTGGGGAGAGACAGAGTGTGTGCAGGATTGGCGAGGGAGAGAGAGAGAGTGTGTAGGATTGGAGAGAGAGAGAGAGAGAGTGTGTAGGATTGGAGAGAGAGAGTGTGTAGCATTGGAGAGAGAGAGTGTGTGCAGGATTGGAGAGAGAGAGAGTGTGTGTGTAGGATTGGTGGGAGAGAGAGAGTCAGTGTAGGATTGGAGAGACAGAGTGTGTGTGTTGGATTGGAGAGAGAGAGTGTGTAGGATTGGAGAGAGAGAGAGTGTGTAGGATTGGAGAGAGAGGGAGTGTTTAGGATTGGAGAGAGAGAGGGAGTGTGTAGGATTGGAGAGAGAGAGAGAGTGTGTAGGATTGGAGAGAGAGAGAGCGAGTGTGTAGGATTGGAGAAAGAGAGAGAGAGTGTGTCGGATTGGAGAGAGAGAGAGAGAGTGTGTAGGATTGGAGAGAGAGAGAGAGTGTGTGTAGGATTGGAGAGAGAGAGAGAGAGAGTGTAGGATTGGAGAGAGAGAGAGTTTGTGTAGGATTGGAAAGAGAGAGAGTGTGTGTAGGATTGGAGAGAGAGAGAGTGTATCGGATTGGAGAGATAGAGAGAGTGTGTCGGATTGGAGTGAGAGAGAGAGAGAGTGTGTAGGATTGGAGAAAGAGAGAGAGAGAGAGTGTAGGATTGGAGAGAGAGAGAGTGTGTAGGATTGGAGAGAGAGAGAGTGTGTAGGATTGGAGAGAGAGTGTGTCGGATTGGAGAGAGAGAGAGTGTGCAGGATTGGAGAGAGAGAGAGACTGTGTAGGATTGGAGAGATAGATTTTGTAGGATTGGAGGGAGAGAGAGAGAGAGTGAGTGTATGATTGGAGAGAGAGAGTGTGTAGGATTGGAGAGAGAGAGAGACAGTGTGCAGGATTGGAGAGAGAGAGAGAGTGTGTAGGATTGGAGAGAGAGAGTGTGTAGGATTGGAGAGAGAGAGAGTGTGTAGGATTGGAGAGAGAGAGTGTGTGTAGGATTGGAGAGAGAGAGACAGTGTGCAGGATTGGAGAGAGAGAGAGTGTGTGTAGGATTGGAGAGAGAGATTGTGTAGGATTGGAGAGAGAGAGAGAGTGTGTGTAGGATTGGAGAGAGAGAGAGAGTGTGTCGGATTGGAGAGAGAGAGAGAGAGAGAGAGTAGGATTGGAGAGAGAGAGTGTGTAGGATTGGAGAGAGAGAGAGTGTGTAGGATGTGATAGAGAGAGAGTGTGTAGGATTGGAGAGAGAGAGAGTGTGTGTAGGATTGGTGAGAGAGAGAGAGTGTGTCGGATTGGAGAGAGAGAGAGAGTGTGTCGGATTGGAGAGAGAGAGAGAGTGTGTGTGTCGGATTGGAGAGAGAGAGAGAGAGAGAGTGTAGGATTGGAGAGAGAGAGAGAGTATATGTAGGATTGTAGAGAGAGAGCGTGTGTAGCATTGGAGAGAGAGAGAGTGTGTGTGTGTAGGATTGGAGAGGGAGAGAGAGAGAAAGTGTGTAGCATTGGAGAGAGAGAGAGAGAGTGTGCAGGATTGGAGAGGGAGAGAGAGAGTGTGTTGGATTGGATAGAGAGACAGTGTGTAGGATTGGAGAGAGAGAGAGAGTGTGTAGGATTGCAGAGAGAGAGAGAGAGTGTGTGGGATTGGAGAGAGAGAGAGAGAGTGTGTCGGATTGGAGAGATAGAGAGAGTGTGTCAGATTGGAGTGAGAGATGGAGAGAGTGTGTAGGATTGGAGAGAGAGAGAGAGTGTGTGTAGGATTGGAGAGAGAGAGTGTGTAGGATTGGAGAGAGATAGAGTGTGTGTGTAGGATTGGAGAGAGAGAGTGTGTAGGATTGGAGAGAGAGTGAGTATGTAGGATTGCAGAGAGAGAGAGAGTGTGTAGGATTGGAGAGAGAGAGTGTGTGTCGGATTGGAGAGAGAGGAGTGTGCAGGATTGGAGAGAGAGAGAGAGACTGTGTAGGATTGGAGAGATAGATTTTGTAGGATTGGAGGGAGAGAGAGAGAGAGAGAGTGTGTCAGATTGGAGTGAGAGATGGAGAGAGTGTGTAGGATTGGAGAGAGAGAGAGTGTGTGTGTAGGATTGGAGAGAGAGAGTGTGTAGGATTGGAGAGAGATAGAGTGTGTGTGTAGGATTGGAGAGAGAGAGTGTGTAGGATTGGAGAGAGAGAGTGTGTAGGATTGGAGAGAGAGTGAGTATGTAGGATTGCAGAGAGAGAGAGAGTGTGTAGGATTGGAGAGAGAGAGAGTGCGTAGGATTGGAGAGAGAGAGAGTGTGTAGGATTGGAGAGAGAGAGTGTGTGTAGGATTGGAGAGAGAGAGAGAGTGTGTGTAGGATTGGAGAGAGAGAGAGAGTTTGTCGGATTGGAGAGAGAGAGAGAGAGAGTGTGTGTAGGATTGGAGAGAGAGAGTGTGTATGATTGGAGAGAGAGAGAGTGTGTAGGATTGGAGAGAGAGAGAGTGTGTAGGATCGGAGAGAGAGAGAGAGAGAGAGTGTAGGATTGGAGAGAGAGAGAGAGTATATGTAGGATTGGAGAGAGAGTGCGTGTGTAGCATTGGAGAGAGAGAGAGAGAGTGTGTGTGTAGGATTGGAGAGGGAGAGAGAGAGAAAGTGTGCAGCATTGGAGAGAGAGAGTGAGAGTGTGCAGGATTGGAGAGGGAGAGAGAGAGAGTGTGTAGGATTGGAGAGAGAGGGAGAGAATGTGTGTAGGATTGGAGAGAGAGAGTGTGTAGCATTGGAGAGAGAGAGAGTGTGTGCAGGATTGGAGAGGGAGAGGGAGAGAGTGTGTAGTATTGGAGAGAGAGAGAGTGTGTGTGTAGGATTGGAGAGAGAGTGTGTGTAGCATTGGAGAGAGAGAGAGTGTGTGTGCAGGATTGGAGAGAGAGAATGAGTGTGTAGGATTGGAGAAGGAGAGAGAGTGTGTGTAGGATTGGAGAGAGAGAGAGTGTGTGTATAGGATTGGTGGGAGAGAGAGAGAGTGAGTGTAGGATTGGAGAGACAGAGTGTGTGTGTTGGATTGGAGAGAGAGAGTGTGTCGGATTGGAGAGAGAGAGGGTGTGTAGGATTGGAGAGAGAGAGTGTGTGTAGGATTGGAGAGAGAGGGAGTGTGTAGGATTGGAGAGAGAGAGGGAGTGTGTAGGATTGGAGAGTGAGAGAGTGTGTGTGTAGGATTGGAGAGGGAGAGAGAGAGTGTGTAGGATTGGAGAGAGAGAGAGTGTGTGTATAGGATTGGTGGGAGAGAGAGAGAGAGTGAGTGTAGGAATGGAGAGGCAGAGTGTGTGTGTAGGAATGGAGAGACAGAGTGTGCGTGTTGGATTGGAGAGAGAGACTGTGTAGGATTGGAGAGAGAGAGGGAGTGTGTAAGATTGGAGAGAGAGAGTGAGTGTGTAGGATTGGAGAGAGAGAGAGAGTGTGTGTAGGATTGGAGAGAGAGAGTGAGTGTGTCGGATTGGAGAGAGAGAGAGAGAGTGTCGGATTGGAGAGAGAGAGAGAGAGAGTGAGTGTAGGATCGGAGAGAGAGAAAGTGTGTTGGATTGGAGAGAGAGAGGGAGAGTGTGTAGGAATGGAGAGAGAGAGAGTGTGCCGGAGTAGGGAGAGAGAGTGTGTGTAGGATTGGAGAGAGAGAGAGTGTGTAGGATTGGAGAGAGAGAGAGTGTGTGTCGGATTGGAGAGAGAGAGAGAGATTTTGTCGATTGGAGTGAGAGAGTGTGTGTAGGATTGGAGAGAGAGAATGTGTAGGATTGGAGAGAGATAGAGTGTGTGTCGGATTGGAGAGAGAGAGAGAGTTTGTCGGTTTGGAGAGAGAGAGTGTGTGTAGGATTGGAGAGAGAGAATGTGTAGGATTGGAGAGAGAGAGAGTGTGTCTATAGGATTCGAGAAAGAGAGGGAGTGTGTAGGATCGGAGAGAGAGATTGTATAGGATTGGACGGAGAGAGAGAGAGAGTGAGAGTAGGAGTGGAGAGAGAGAGTGAGTGTGCAGGATTGGAGAGAGAGAGAGAGTGCGTGTAGGATTGGAGAGGGAGAGAGTGTGTCGGATTGGAGAGAGAGAGTGTGTCGGATTGGAGAGAGAGAGAGTGTGCAGGATTGAAGAGAGAGAGAGAGAGAGAGTGTAGGATTGGAGAGGGAGAGAGAGTGTGTATAGGATTGGTGGGAGAGAGAGTGAGTGTGTAGGATTGGAGAGAGAGAGAGTGTGTCGGATTGGAGAGAGAGAGTGTGTCGGATTGGAGAGAGAGAGAGTGTGTCGGATTGGAGAGAGAGAGAGTGTGCAGGATTGAAGAGAGAGAGACTGTGTAGGATTGGAGAGATAGATTTTGTAGGATTGGAGGGAGAGAGAGAGTGTGTAGGATTGGAGAGAGAGAGTGTGTAGGATTGGAGAGAGAGAGGGTGTGTAGGATTCGAGAGAGAGAGAGGCTGTGTAGGATTGGAGAGAGAGAGTGTGTAGGATTGGAGAGAGAGTGTGTGTAGGATTGGAGAGAGAGAGAGAGTGTGGAGGAATGGAGAGAGAGATTTCATAGGATTGGCGGGAGAGAGAGAGTGAGTGTAGGATTGGAGAGAGAGAGAGAGTGAGTGTAGGATTGGAGAGAGAAGAGAGAGAGTGTGTGTAGGATTGGAAAGAGAGAGAGTGTGTGTAGGATTGGAAAGAGAGAGAGTGTGTGTAGGAACGGAGAGCGAGAGAGTGTGTAGGATCGGAGAGACAGAGAGAGCTTTTAGGATCGGAGGGACAGAGATAGTGTGTAGGATCGGAGAGAGAGAGTGTAGGAGTGGAGAGAGAGAGAGTGTGTAGGATTGGAGAGAGAGACAGTGTGTAGGATTGGAGAGAGAGAGAGTGTGTGTAGGATTGGAGAGAGAGAGAGTGTGTGTAGGATTGGAGAGAGAGAGAGTGTGTGTAGGGTTGGAGAGAGAGAGATAGTGTGTAGGATTGGAGAGAGAGAGTGTGTAGGATTGGAGAGAGAGAGTGTGTAGGTTTGGAGAGAGAGAGAGTGTGCAGGATTGAAGAGAGAGAGACTGTGTAGGATTGGAGAGATAGATTTTGAAGGATTGGAGGGAGAGAGAGAGTGTGTAGGATTGGAGAGAGAGAGAGAGAGTGTGTAGGATTGGAGAGAGAGAGTGTGTAGGATTGGAGAGAGAGAGGGTGTGTAGGATTCGAGAGAGAGAGAGGCTGTGTAGGATTGGAGAGAGAGAGTGTGTAGGATTGGAGAGAGAGTGTGTGTAGGATTGGAGAGAGAGAGAGTGTGGAGGAATGGAGAGAGAGATTTTATAGGATTGGAGGGAGAGAGAGAGTGAGTGTAGGATTGGAGAGAGAGAGAGAGTGAGTGTAGGATTGGAGAGAGAGAGAGAGTGAGTGTAGGATTGGAGAGAGAAGAGAGAGAGTGTGTGTAGGATTGGAAAGAGAGAGAGTGTGTGTAGGAACGGAGAGCGAGAGAGTGTGTAGGATCGGAGAGACAGAGAGAGCTTTTAGGATCGGAGGGACAGAGATAGTGTGTAGGATCGGAGAGAGAGAGTGTAGGAGTGGAGAGGAGAGAGAGTGTGTAGGATTGGAGAGAGAGACAGTGTGTAGGATTGGAGAGAGAGAGAGAGTGTGTAGGATTGGAGAGAGAGAGAGTGTGTGTAGGATTGGAGAGAGAGAGAGTGTGTGTAGGATTGGAGAGAGCGAGATAGTGTGTAGGATTGGAGAGAGAGAGTGTGTAGGATTGGAGAGAGAGAGTGTGTAGGATTGGAGAGAGAGAGTGTGTAGGATTGGAGAGAGAGAGAGAGTGTGTCGGATTGGAGAGAGAGAGAGAGTGTGTCGGATTGGAGAGAGAGAGAGAGAGAGAGAGAGTGTGTAGGATTGGAGAGAGAGAGAGTGTGTAGGATTGGAGAGAGAGAGTGTGTAGGATTGGAGAGAGAGAGAGAGTGTGTAGGATTGGAGAGAGAGAGAGTGTGTAGGATTGGAAAGAGAGAGAGAGTGTGTAGGATTGGAGAGAGAGAGAGTGTGTGTGTAGGATTGGAGAGAGAGAGCGAGTGTGGAGGAATGGAGAGAGAGAGAGTGTGGAGGAATGGAGAGAGAGATTTTATAGGATTGGAGGGAGAGAGAGAGTGAGTGTAGGATTGGAGAGAGAGAGAGAGAGTGAGTCTAGGATTGGAGAGAGAGAGAATGAGTGTAGGATTGGAGAGAGAGACAGAGAGAGAGTGTGTAGGATTGGAAAGAGAGAGAGTGTGTGTAGGATTGGAGAGAGAGAGTGTGTGTAGGAACGGAGAGAGAGAGTGTGTGTCGGATTGGAGAGAGAGAGTGTGTCGGATTGGAAAGAGAGAGTGTGTGCAGGACTGGAGAGAGAGAGTGTGTGTAGGATTGGAGAGAGAGAGAGAGTGTGCAGGATTGGAGAGGGAGAGAGAGAGAGTGTGTAGTATTGGAGAGAGAGAGAGAGAATGTGTGTCGGATTGGAGAGAGAGAGTGTGTAGCATTGGAGAGAGAGAGAGTGTGTGCAGGATTGGAGAGGGAGAGAGAGAGAGAGTGTGTAGGATTGGAGAGAGAGAGAGAGAGAGTGTGTGTAGGATTGGAGAGAGAGAGTGTGTAGCATTGGAGAGAGTGTGTGCAGGATTGGAGAGAGAGAGAGTGTGTGTGTAGGATTGGAGAAGGAGAGAGAGAGTGTGTGTATAGGATTGGTGGGAGAGAGAGAGAGTGAGTGTAGGATTGGAGAGACAGAGTGTGTGTGTTGGATTGGAGAGAGAGAGTGTGTAGGATTGGAGAGAGAGAGAGTGTGTAGGATTGGAGAGAGAGAGTGTGTGTAGGATTGGAGAGAGAGGGAGTGTGTAGGATTGGAGAGAGAGAGGGAGTGTGTAGGATTGGAGAGAGAGAGAGTGTGTAGGATTGGAGAGAGAGAGAGAGAGAGAAAGTGTGTGTAGGATTGGAGAGAGAGAGAGAGCGTGTGTCGGATTGGAGAGAGAGAGAGAGAGTGTGTCGAATTGGAGAGAGAGAGTGTGTGTGTAGGATTGGAGAGAGAGAGAGTGTGTGTAGGAACGGAGAGCGAGAGAGTGTGTAGGATCGGAGAGAGAGAGTGAGTGTAGGATTGGAGAGAGAGAGTGTGTGTGTGTTGGATTGGAGAGAGAGAGTGTGTAGGATTGGAGAGAGAGAGAGTGTGTAGGATTGGAGGGAGAGTGTTTGTAGGATTGGAGAGAGAGAGAGAGTGTGGAGGAATGGAGACAGAGATTTTATAGGATTGGAGGGAGAGAGAGAGTGAGTGTAGGATTGGAGAGAGAGAGAGAGAGAGAGAGAGTGAGTGTAGGATTGGAGAGAGAAGAGAGAGAGAGTGTGTAGGATTGGAGAGAGAGAGAGTTTGTGTAGGATTGGAAAGAGAGAGAGTGTGTGTAGGATTGGAAAGAGAGAGAGTGTGTGTAGGATTGGAAAGAGAGAGAATGTGTGTAGGAACGGAGAGCGAGAGAGTGTGTAGGATCGGAGAGAGAGAGTGTAGGAGTGGAGAGAGAGAGAGTGTGTAGGATTGGAGAGAGAGACAGTGTGTAGGATTGGAGAGAGAGAGAGTGTGTAGGATTGGAGAGAGAGAGAGAGAGTGTGTAGGATTGGAGAGAGAGAGAGTGTGTAGGATTGGAGAGAGAGAGAGTGTGTAGGATTGGAGATTGAGAGTGTGTAGGATTGGAGAGAGAGAGGGTGTGCAGGATTGGAGAGAGAGAGAGAGTGTGTAGGATTGGAGAGAGATAGAGTGTGTGTGTAGGATTGGAGAGAGAGAGTGTGTAGGATTGGAGAGAGAGTGAGTGTGTAGGATTGCAGAGAGAGAGAGAGTGTGTAGGATTGGAGAGAGAGAGCGTGTGTCGGATTGAAGAGAGAGAGAGTGTGCAGGATTGGAGAGAGAGAGAGACTGTGTAGGATTGGAGAGATAGATTTTGTAGGATTGGAGGGAGAGAGAGAGAGAGTGAGTGTATGATTGGAGAGAGAGAGTGTGTAGGATTGGAGAGAGAGAGACAGTGTGCAGGATTGGAGAGAGAGAGAGTGTGTAGGATTGGAGAGAGAGAGTGTGTAGGATTGGAGAGAGAGAGTGTGTAGGATTGGAGAGAGAGAGAGTGTGTAGGATCGGAGAGAGAGAGAGAGAGAGTGTGTAGGATTGGAGAGAGAGAGTGTGTGTAGGATTGGAGAGAGAGAGAGAGAGTGTGTCGGATTGGAGAGAGAGAGAGAGTGTGTAGGATTGGAGAGAGAGAGTGTGTATGATTGGAGAGAGAGAGAGTGTGTAGGATTGGAGAGAGAGAGAGTGTGTAGAATCGGAGAGAGAGAGAGAGAGTGTGTAGGATTGGAGAGAGAGAGAGAGTATATGTAGGATTGGAGAGAGAGAGCGTGTGTAGCATTGGAGAGAGAGAGAGAGTGTGTGTGTGTAGGATTGGAGAGGGAGAGAGAGAGAAAGTGTGTAGCATTGGAGAGAGAGAGAGAGTGTGCAGGATTGGAGAGGGAGAGAGAGAGAGTGTGTAGGATTGGAGAGAGAGAGAGAGAATGTGTGTAGGATTGGAGAGAGAGAGTGTGTAGCATTGGAGAGAGAGAGAGTGTGTGCAGGATTGGAGAGGGAGAGAGAGAGAGTGTGTAGGATTGGAGAGAGAGGGAGAGTGTGTGTCGGATTGGAGAGAGAGAGTGTGTAGCATTGGAGAGAGAGAGAGTGTGTGCAGGATTGGAGAGAGAGAGTGTGTGTGTAGTATTGGAGAATGAGAGAGAGTGTGTGTAGGATTGGAGAGAGAGAGAGTGTGTGTTGGATTGGAGAGAGAGAGTGTGTCGGATTGGAGAGAGAGAGTGTGTAGGATTGGAGAGAGAGAGTGTGTGTAGGATTGGAGAGAGAGGGAGTGTGTAGGATTGGAGAGAGAGAGGGAGTGTGTAGGATTGGAGAGAGAGAGAGTGTGTGTATCGGATTGGTGGGAGAGAGAGAGAGAGTGAGTGTAGGAATGGAGAGACAGAGTGTGTGTGTAGGAATGGAGAGAGAGAGTGTGTGTGTTGGATTGGAGAGAGAGACTGTGTAGGATTGGAGAGAGAGAGGGAGTGTGTAAGATTGGAGAGAGAGAGTGAGTGTGTAGGATTGGAGAGAGAGAGAGAGTGTGTGTAGGATTGGAGAGAGAGAGAGAGAGTGTGTCGGATTGGAGAGAGAGAGAGAGAGTGTGTCGGATTGGAGAGAGAGAGAGAGTGTCGGATTGGAGAGAGAGAGAGAGAGAGTGAGTGTAGGATCGGAGAGAGAGAAAGTGTGTTGGATTGGAGAGAGAGAGGGAGAGTGTGTAGGATTGGAGAGAGAGAGAGTGTGCAGGAGTAAGGAGAGAGAGTGTGTGTAGGATTGGAGAGAGAGAGAGTGTGTAGGATTGGAGAGAGAGAGTGTGTGTCGGATTGGAGAGAGAGAGAGAGATTTTGTCGATTGGAGAGAGAGTGTGTGTAGAATTGGAGAGAGAGAATGTGTAGGATTGGAGAGAGATAGAGTGTGTGTCGGATTGGAGAGAGAGAGAGAGAGTTTGTCGGTTTGGAGAGAGAGAGTGTGTGTAGGATTGGAGAGAGAGAATGTGTAGGATTGGAGAGAGAGAGAGTGTGTCTATAGGATTCGAGAAAGAGAGGGAGTGTGTAGGATCGGAGAGAGAGATTGTATAGGATTGGAGGGAGAGCGAGAGAGAGTGAGAGTAGGAGTGGAGAGAGAGAGTGAGTGTGCAGGATTGGAGAGAGAGAGAGAGTGCGAGTAGGATTGGAGAGGGAGAGAGTGTGTGTAGGATTGGAGAGAGAGTGTGTGTCGGATTGGAGAGAGAGAGTGTGTCGGATTGGAGAGAGAGAGAGTGTGCAGGATTGAAGAGAGAGAGAGAGTGTGTGTAGGATTGGAGAGGGAGAGAGAGTCTGTATAGGATTGGTGGGAGAGAGAGTGAGTGTGTAGGATTGGAGAGAGAGAGAGTGTGTCTGATGGAAGAGAGAGAGTGTGTCGGATTGGAGAGAGAGAGAGTGTGTCGGATTGGAGAGAGAGAGAGAGTGTGCAGGATTGAAGAGAGAGAGACTGTGTAGGATTGGAGAGATAGATTTTGTAGGATTGGAGGGAGAGAGAGAGTGTGTAGGATTGGAGAGAGAGAGAGAGTGTGTAGGATTGGAGAGAGAGAGTGTGTAGGATTGGAGAGAGAGAGGGTGTGTAGGATTCGAGAGAGAGAGAGGCTGTGTAGGATTGGAGAGAGAGTGTGTGTAGGATTGGAGAGAGAGTGTGTGTATGATTGGAGAGAGAGAGAGAGTGTGTGGAGGAATGGAGAGAGAGATTTTATAGGATTGGAGGGAGAGAGAGAGTGAGTGTAGGATTGGAGAGAGAGAGAGAGAGTGAGTGTAGGATTGGAGCGAGAAGAGAGAGAGTGTGTGTAGGATTGGAAAGAGAGAGAGTGTGTGTAGGATCGGAAAGAGAGAGAGTGTGTGTAGGAACGGAGAGCGAGAGAGTGTGTAGGATCGGACAAACAGAGAGAGCTTTTAGGATCGGAGGGACAGAGATAGTGTGTAGGATTGGAGAGAGAGAGAGAGTGTGTAGGATTGGAGAGAGAGAGAGAGTGTGTAGGATTGGAGAGAGAGAGAGTGTGTAGCATTGGAGAGAGAGAGAGAGTGTGTGTCGGATTGGAGAGAGAGAGAGAGTGTGTCGGATTGGAGAGAGAGAGAGCGGTTGTCGGATTGGAGAGAGAGAGAGAGAGTGTGTGTAGGATTGGAGAGAGAGAGTGTGTGTATGATTGGAGAGAGAGAGTGTGTAGGATTGGAGAGAGAGAGAGAGTGTGTAGGATTGGAGAGAGAGGGAGAGTGTGTAGGATGGGAGAGAGAGAGAGAGTGTGTAGGATTGGAGAGAGAGAGAGTGTGTGTGTAGGATTGGAGAGAGAGAGGGAGTGTGGAGGAATGGAGAGAGAGAGAGAGTGTGGAGGAATGGAGAGAGAGATTTTATAGGATTGGAGGGAGAGAGAGAGTGAGTGTAGGATTGGAGAGAGAGAGAGAGAGTGAGTCTAGGATTGGAGAGAGAGAGAATGAGTGTAGGATTGGAGAGAGAGACAGAGAGAGAGTGTGTAGGATTGGAAAGAGAGAGAGTGTGTGTAGGATTGGAGAGAGAGAGTGTGTGTAGGAACGGAGAGAGAGAGAGTGTGTCGGATTGGAGAGAGGGAGTGTGTCGGATTGGAGAGAGAGAGTGTGTGCAGGACTGGAGAGAGAGAGTGTGTGTAGGATTGGAGAGAGAGAAAGTGTGTAGCATTGGAGAGAGAGAGAGAGTGTGCAGGATTGGAGAGGGAGAGAGAGAGAGTGTGTAGGATTGGAGAGAGAGAGAGAGAATGTGTGTCGGATTGGAGAGAGAGAGTGTGTAACATTGGAGAGAGACAGAGTGTGTGCAGGATTGGAGAGGGAGAGAGAGAGAGTGTGTAGGATTGGAGAGAGAGAGAGAGTGTGTGTCGGATTGGAGAGAGAGAGAGTGTGTAGGATTGGAGAGAGAGAGTGTGTGTAGGATTGGAGAGGGAGAGAGTGTGTGTATAGGATTGGTGGGAGAGAGAGAGAGTGAGTGTAGTATTGGAGAGACAGAGTGTGTGTGTTGGATTGGAGAGAGAGAGTGTGTAGGATTGCAGAGAGAGAGTGTGTAGGATTGGAGAGAGAGAGAGTGTGTGTAGGATTGGAGAGAGAGAAAGTGTGTCGGATTGGAGAGAGAGAGGAAGTGTGTCGGATTGGAGAGAGAGAGAGAGAGTGTGTCGAATTGGAGAGAGAGAGTGTGTGTGTAGGATTGGAGAGAGAGAGAGTATGTGTAGGAACGGAGAGCGAGAGAGTGTGTAGGATCGGAGAGAGAGAGTGAGTGTAGGATTGGAGAGAGAGAGTGTGTGTGTGTTGGATTGGAGAGAGAGAGAGTGTGTAGGATTGGAGGGAGAGTGTTTGTAGGATTGGAGAGAGAGAGAGAGTGTGGAGGAATGGAGACAGACATTTTATAGGATTGGAGGGAGAGAGAGAGTGAGTGTAGGATTGGAGAGAGAGAGAGAGAGAGAGAGTGAGTGTAGGATTGGAGAGAGAGAGAGTTTGTGTAGGATTGGAAAAAGAGAGAGTGTGTGTAGGATTGGAAAGAGAGAGAGTGTGTGTAGGAACGGAAAGCGAGAGAGTGTGTAGGATCGGAGAGAGAGAGTGTAGGAGTGGAGAGAGAGAGAGTGTGTAGGATTGGAGAGAGAGACAGTGTGTAGGATTGGAGAGAGAGAGAGAGAGTGTGTAGGATTGGAGAGAGAGAGAGAGAGTGTGTCGGATTGGAGAGATAGAGAGAGTGTGTCGGATTGGAGTGAGAGAGAGAGAGAGTGTGTAGGATTGGAGAGAGAGTGAGAGAGAGTGTGTAGGATTGTAGAGAGAGAGACTGTGTAGGATTGGAGAGAGAGAGAGAGAGTGAGTCTAGGATTGGAGAGAGAGAGAATGAGTGTAGGATTGGAGAGAGAGACAGAGAGAGAGTGTGTAGGATTGGAAAGAGAGAGTGTGTGTAGGATTGGAGAGAGAGAGAGTGTGTGCAGGAACGGAGAGAGAGAGAGTGTGTCGGATTGGAGAGAGGGAGTGTGTCGGATTGGAGAGAGAGAGTGTGTGCAGGACTGGAGAGAGAGAGTGTGTGTAGGATTGGAGAGAGAGAAAGTGTGTAGCATTGGAGAGAGAGAGAGTGTGTGCAGGATTGAAGAGGGAGAGAGAGAGAGTGTGTAGGATTGGAGAGAGAGAGAGAGAATGTGTGTCGGATTGGAGAGAGAGAGTGTGTAGCATTGGAGAGAGAGAGAGTGTGTGCAGGATTGGAGATGGAGAGAGAGAGAGTGTGTAGGATTGGAGAGAGAGAGAGAGAATGTGTGTCGGATTGGAGAGAGAGAGAGTGTGCAGGATTGAAGAGAGAGAGAGAGTGTGTGTAGGATTGGAGAGGGAGAGAGAGTCTGTATAGGATTGGTGGGAGAGAGAGTGAGTGTGTAGGATTGGAGAGAGAGAGAGTGTGTCGGATGGAAGAGAGAGAGTGTGTCGGATTGGAGAGAGAGAGAGTGTGTCGGATTGGAGAGAGAGAGAGTGTGCAGGATTGAAGAGAGAGAGACTGTGTAGGATTGGAGAGATAGATTTTGTAGGATTGGAGGGAAAGAGAGAGTGTGTAGGATTGGAGAGAGAGAGAGAGAGTGTGTAGGATTGGAGAGAGAGAGTGTGTAGGATTGGAGAGAGAGAGGGTGTGTAGGATTCGAGAGAGAGAGAGGCTGTGTAGGATTGGAGAGAGAGTGTGTGTAGGATTGGAGAGAGAGTGTGTGTAGGATTGGAGAGAGAGAGAGTGTGTGGAGGAATGGAGAGAGAGATTTTATAGGATTGGAGGGAGAGAGAGAGTGAGTGTAGGATTGGAGAGAGAGAGAGAGAGAGTGAGTGTAGGATTGGAGCGAGAATAGAGAGAGTGTGTGTAGGATTGGAAAGAGAGAGAGTGTGTGTAGGATTGGAAAGAGAGAGAGTGTGTGTAGGAACGGAGAGCGAGAGAGTGTGTAGGATTGGAGAGAGAGAGAGAGAGTGTCGGATTGGAGAGAGAGAGAGAGTTTGTCGGATTGGAGAGAGAGAGAGCGGGTGTCGGATTGGAGAGAGAGAGAGAGAGAGAGAGAGTGTGTAGGATTGGAGAGAGAGAGAGTGTGTAGGATTGGAGAGAGAGAGAGAGAGTGTCGGATGGGAGAGAGAGAGAGAGTGTGTCGGATTGGAGAGAGAGAGAGCGGGTGTCGGATTGGAGAGAGAGAGAGAGAGAGAGAGTGTGTGTAGGATTGGAGAGAGAGAGAGTGTGTAGGATTGGAGAGAGAGAGTGTGTAGGATTGGAGAGAGAGAGAGAGTGTGTAGGATTGGAGAGAGAGAGAGAGTGTGTAGGATTGGAGAGAGAGAGAGTGTGTGTGTAGGATTGGAGAGAGAGAGGGAGTGTGGAGGAATGGAAGAGAGAGAGTCTGGAGGAATGGAGAGAGAGATTTTATAGGATTGGAGGGAGAGAGAGAGTGAGTGTAGGATTGGAGAGAGAGAGAGAGTGAGTCTAGGATTGGAGAGAGAGAGAATGAGTGTAGGATTGGAGAGAGAGACAGAGAGAGAGTGTGTAGGATTGGAAAGAGAGAGAGTGTGTGTAGGATTGGAGAGAGAGAGTGTGTGTAGGAACGGAGAGAGAGAGAGTGTGTCGGATTGGAGCGAGGGAGTGTGTCGGATTGGAGAGAGAGAGTGTGTGCAGGACTGGAGAGAGAGAGTGTGTGTAGGATTGGAGAGAGAGAAAGTGTGTAGCATTGGAGAGAGAGAGAGAGTGTGCAGGATTGGAGAGGGAGAGAGAGAGAGTGTGTAGGATTGGAGAGAGAGAGAGAGAATGTGTGTCGGATTGGAGAGAGAGAGTGTGTAACATTGGAGAGAGAGAGAGTGTGTGCAGGATTGGAGAGGGAGAGAGAGAGAGTGTGTAGGATTGGAGAGAGAGAGAGTGTGTAGGATTGGAGAGAGAGAGTGTGTGTAGGATTGGAGAGGGAGAGAGTGTGTGTATAGGATTGGTGGGAGAGAGAGAGAGTGAGTGTAGGATTGGAGAGACAGAGTGTGTGTGTTGGATTGGAGAGAGAGAGTGTGTAGGATTGGAGAGAGAGAGAGTGTGTAGGATTGGAGAGAGAGAGTGTGTGTAGGATTGGAGAGAGAGGGAGTGTGTAGGATTGGAGAGACAGAGGGAGTGTGTAGGATTGGAGAGAGAGAGAGTGTGTAGGATTGGAGAGAGAGAGAGAGAGTGTGTAGGATTGGAGAGAGAGAGAGAGCGTGTGTCGGATTGGAGAGAGAGAGAGAGAGTGTGTCGAATTGGAGAGAGAGAGAGTGTGTGTGTAGGATTGGAGAGAGAGAGAGTATGTGTAGGAACGGAGAGCGATAGAGTGTGTAGGATCGGAGAGAGAGAGTGAGTGTAGGATTGGAGAGAGAGAGTGTGTGTGTGTTGGATTGGAGAGAGAGAGAGTGTGTAGGATTGGAGGGAGAGTGTTTGTAGGATTGGAGGGAGAGAGAGAGTGAGTGTAGGATTGGAGAGAGAGAGAGAGAGAGAGAGCGAGAGTGAGTGTAGGATTGGAGAGAGAAGAGAGAGAGAGTGTGTAGGATTGGAGAGAGAGAGAGTTTGTGTAGGATTGGAAAGAGAGACAGTGTGTGTAGGATTGGAAAGAGAGAGAGTGTGTGTAGGAACGGAGAGCGAGAGAGTGTGTAGGATCGGAGAGAGAGAGTGTAGGAGTGGAGAGAGAGAGAGTGTGTAGGATTGGAGAGAGAGACAGTGTGTAGGATTGGAGAGAGAGAGAGTGTGTAGGATTGGAGAGAGAGAGAGAGTGTGTAGGATTGGAGAGAGAGAGAGAGAGAGTGTATCGGATTGGAGAGATAGAGAGAGTGTGTCGGATTGGAGTGAGAGAGAGAGAGAGTGTGTAGGATTGGAGAGAGAGTGAGAGAGAGTGTGTAGCATTGTAGAGAGAGAGAGTGTGTAGGATTGGAGAGAGAGAGAGAGAGAGTGTGTGTAGGATTGGAGAGAGAGAGAATGAGTGTAGAAATTGCGAGAGAGACAGAGAGAGAGTGTGCAGGATTGGAAATAGAGAGAGTGTGTGTAAGATTGGAGAGAGAGAGATTGTGTGGAGGAACGGAGAGAGAGAGAGTGTGTCGGATTGGAGAGAGGGAGTGTGTCGGATTGGAGAGAGAGAGAGTGTGCAGGACTGGAGAGAGAGAGTGTGTGTAGGATTGGAGAGAGAGAAAGTGTGTAGCATTGGAGAGAGAGAGAGTGTGTGCAGGATTGAAGAGGGAGAGAGAGAGAGTGTGTAGGATTGGAGAGAGAGAGAGAGAATGTGTGTAGGATTGGAGAGAGAGAGTGTGTAGCATTGGAGAGAGTGTGTGCAGGATTGGAGAGAGAGAGAGTGTGTGTAGGATTGGAGAGAGAGAAAGTGTGTAGCATTGGAGAGAGAGAGAGTGTGTGCAGGATTGGAGATGGAGAGAGAGAGAGTGTGTAGGATTGGAGAGAGAGAGAGAGAATGTGTGTAGGATTGGAGAGAGAGAGTGTGTAGCATTGGAGAGAGTGTGTGCAGGATTGGAGAGAGAGAGAGTGTGTGTGTAGGATTGGAGAAGGAGAGAGAGAGTGTGTGTAGGATTGGAGAGAGAGAGAGTGTGTAGGATTGGAGAGAGAGAGTGTGTGTAGGATTGGAGAGGGAGAGAGTGTGTGTATAGGATTGGTGGGAGAGAGAGAGAGTGAGTGTAGGATTGGAGAGACAGAGTGTGTGTGTTGGATTGGAGAGAGAGAGTGTGTAGGATTGGAGAGAGAGAGTGTGTAGGATTGGAGAGAGAGAGTGTGTGTAGGATTGGAGAGAGAGAGAGTGTGTAGGATTGGAGAGAGAGAGAGAGAGAGTGTGTGTAGGATTGGAGAGAGAGAGAGAGCGTGTGTCGAATTGGAGAGAGAGAGAGTGTGTGTAGGAACGGAGAGCGAGAGAGTGTGTAGGATTGGAGAGAGAGGGAGAGAGAGTGTGTAGGATTGTAGAGAGAGCGAGTGTGTAGGATTGGAGAGAGAGAGAGTGTGTGTAGGATTGGAGAGAGAGAGTGTGTAGGATTGGAGAGAGAGAGGGTGTGCAGGATTGGAGAGAGAGAGAGAGTGTGTAGGAAAATGAGAGAGACAGAGTGTGTGTGTAGGATTGCAGAGAGAGACAGAGTGTGTAGGAATGGAGAGAGAGAGAGTGTGTCGGATTGGAGAGAGAGAGTGCGTCGGATTGGAGAGAGAGAGAGTGTGCAGGATTGGAGAGAGAGAGTGACTGTGTAGGATTGGAGAGATAGATTTTGTAGGATTGGAGGGAGAGAGAGAGAGAGTGAGTGTATGATTGGAGAGAGAGACTGTGTAGGATTGGAGAGAGAGAGACAGTGTGCAGGATTGGAGAGAGAGAGAGTGTGTGTAGGATTGGAGAGAGAGAGTGTGTAGGATTGAAGAGAGAGAGAGTGTGTAGGATTGGAGAGAGAGAGAGTGTGTAGGATCGGAGAGAGAGTGTGTAGGATTGGAGAGAGAGAGAGTGTGTAGGATTGGAGAGAGAGAGTGTGTGTGTAGGATTGGAGAGACAGAGAGAGTGTGTCGGATTGGAGAGAGAGAGAGAGAGAGTGTGTAGGATTGGAGAGAGAGAGTGTGTAGGATTGGAGAGAGAGAGAGTGTGTAGGATTGGAGAGAGAGAGTGTGTGTAGGATTGGAGAGAGAGTGTGTAGGATTGGAGAGAGAGCGAGTGTGTAGGATTGGAGAGAGAGAGAGTGTGTGTAGGATTGGTGAGAGAGAGAGAGTGTGTCGGATTGGAGAGAGAGAGTGTGTGTCGGATTGGAGAGAGAGAGAGAGTGTGTGTGTAGGATTGGAGAGAGAGAGAGAGAGAGAGTGTAGGATTGGAGAGAGAGAGAGATTATATGTAGGATTGGAGAGAGAGAGCGTGTGTACCATTGGAGAGAGAGAGAGTGTGTGTGTAGGATTGGAGAGGGAGAGAGAGAGAAAGTGTGTAGCATTGGAGAGAGAGAGAGAGTGTGCAGGATTGGAGAGGGAGAGAGAGAGAGTGTGTAGGATTGCAGAGAGAGAGTGAGAATGAGTGTAGGATTGGAGAGAGAGAGTGTGTAGCATTGGAGAGAGAGAGAGTGTGTGCAGGATTGGAGAGGGTGAGAGAGAGAGTGTGTAGGATTGGAGAGAGAGAGAGAGAGTGCAGGATTGAAGAGGGAGAGAGAGAGAGTGTGTAGGATTGGAGAGAGAGAGAGAGAATGTGTGTCGGATTGGAGAGAGAGAGTGTGTAGCATTGGAGAGAGAGAGAGTGTGTGCAGGATTGGAGAGGGAGAGAGAGAGAGTGTGTAGGATTGGAGAGAGAGAGAGAGAATGTGTGTAGGATTGGAGAGAGAGAGTGTGTAGCATTGGAGAGAGTGTGTGCAGGATTGGAGAGAGAGAGAGTGTGTGTGTAGGATTGGAGAAGGAGAGAGAGAGTGTGTGGAGGATTGGAGAGAGAGAGAGTGTGTAGGATTGGAGAGAGAGAGTGTGTGTAGGATTGGAGAGGGAGAGAGTGTGTGTATAGGATTGGTGGGAGAGAGAGAGAGTGAGTGTAGGATTGGAGAGACAGAGTGTGTGTGTTGGATTGGAGAGAGAGAGTGTGTAGGATTGGAGAGAGAGAGAGTGTGTAGGATTGGAGAGAGAGAGAGTGTGTAGGATTGGAGAGAGAGAGAGAGAGAGAGTGTGTAGGATTGGAGAGAGAGAGAGAGCGTGTGTCGGATTGGAGAGAGAGAGAGTGTGTGTAGGAACGGAGAGCGAGAGAGTGTGTAGGATCGGAGAGAGAGAGTGTGTGTAGGATTGGAGAGAGAGAGTGTGTGTGTGTTGGATTGGAGAGAGAGAGAGTGTGTAGGATTGGAGGGAGAGTGTTTGTAGGATTGGAGAGAGAGAGAGAGTGTGGAGGAATGGAGACAGAGATTTTATAGGATTGGAGGGAGAGAGAGAGTTAGTGTAGGATTGGAGAGAGAGACTGTGTGTGTGTTGGATTGGAGAGAGAGAGAGTGTGTAGGATTGGAGGGAGAGTGTTTGTAGGATTGGAGAGAGAGAGAGTGTGGAGGAATGGAGACAGAGATTTTATAGGATTGGAGGGAGAGAGAGAGTGAGTGTAGGATTGGAGAGAGAGACAGTGTGTAGGATTGGAGAGAGAGAGAGTGTGTAGGATTGGAGAGGGAGAGAGAGTGTGTAGGATTGGAGAGAGAGAGAGAGAGAGTGTGTCGGATTGGAGAGATAGAGAGAGTGTGTCGGATTGGAGTGAGAGAGAGAGAGAGTGTGTAGGATTGGAGAGAGAGGGAGAGAGAGTGTGTAGGATTGTAGAGAGAGAGAGTGTGTAGGATTGGAGAGAGAGAGAGTGTGTGTAGGATTGGAGAGAGAGTGTGTGTAGGATTGGAGAGAGAGAGCGTGTGCAGGATTGGAGAGAGAGAGAGTGTGTAGGAAAATGAGAGAGACAGAGTGTGTGTGTAGGATTGCAGAGAGAGAGAGAGTGTGTAGGAATGGAGAGAGAGAGAGTGTGTCGGATTGGAGAGAGAGAGTGCGTCGGATTGGAGAGAGAGAGTGTGTGCAGGATTGGAGAGAGAGAGAGACTGTGTAGGATTGGAGAGATAGATTTTGTAGGATTGGAGGGAGAGAGAGAGAGAGTGAGTGTATGATTGGAGAGAGAGACTGTGTAGGATTGGCGAGAGAGAGACAGTGTGCAGGATTGGAGAGAGAGAGAGTGTGTGTAGGATTGGAGAGAGAGAGTGTGTAGGATTGGAGAGAGAGAGAGTGTGTAGGATTGGAGAGAGAGAGAGTGTGTAGGATCGGAGAGAGAGTGTGTAGGATTGGAGAGAGAGAGAGTGTGTAGGATTGGAGAGAGAGAGTGTGTGTAGGATTGGAGAGAGAGTGTGTAGGATTGGAGAGAGAGAGAGTGTGTAGGATTGGAGAGAGAGAGAGTGTGTGTAGGATTGGTGAGAGAGAGAGAGTGTGTCGGATTGGAGAGAGAGAGTGTGTGTCGGATTGGAGAGAGAGAGAGTGTGTAGGATTGGAGAGAGAGAGAGTGTGTGTAGGATTGGTGAGAGAGAGAGAGTGTGTAGGATTGGAGAGAGAGAGTGTGTGTAGGATTGGAGAGAGAGTGTGTAGGATTGGAGAGAGAGAGAGTGTGTAGGATTGGAGAGAGAGAGAGTGTGTGTAGGATTGGTGAGAGAGAGAGAGTGTGTCGGATTGGAGAGAGAGAGTGTGTGTCGGATTGGAGAGAGAGAGAGAGTGTGTGTGTAGGATTGGAGAGAGAGAGAGAGAGAGTGTAGGATTGGAGAGAGAGAGAGAGTATATGTAGGATTGGAGAGAGAGAGCGTGTGTAGCATTGGAGAGAGAGAGAGTGTGTGTGTAGGATTGGAGAGGGAGAGAGAGAGAAAGTGTGTAGCATTGGAGAGAGAGAGAGAGTGTGCAGGATTGGAGAGGGAGAGAGAGAGAGTGTGTAGGATTGCAGAGAGAGAGAGAGAATGTGTGTAGGATTGGAGAGAGAGAGTGTGTAGCATTGGAGAGAGAGAGAGTGTGTGCAGGATTGGAGAGGGAGAGAGAGAGTGTGTAGGATTGGAGAGAGAGAGTGTGTAGCATTGGAGAGAGAGAGGGTGTGTGCAGGATTGGAGAGAGGGAGTGTGTGTGTAGGATTGGAGAAGGAGAGAGAGTGTGTGGAGGATTGGAGAGAGAGAGTGTGTGTGTATAGGATTGGTGGGAGAGAGAGAGTGAGTGTAGGATTGGAGAGACAGAGTGTATGTGTTGGATTGGAGAGAGAGAGTGTGTCGGATTGGAGAGAGAGAGAGTGTGCAGGATTGGAGAGAGAGGGAGTGTGTAGGATTGGAGAGAGAGAGGGAGTGTGTAGGATTGGAGAGAGAGAGAGTGTGCAGGACTGGAGAGAGAGAGTGTGTGTAGGATTGGAGAGAGAGAAAGTGTGTAGCATTGGAGAGAGAGAGAGTGTGTGCAGGATTGAAGAGGGAGAGAGAGAGAGTGTGTCGGATTGGAGAGAGGGAGTGTGTCGGATTGGAGAGAGAGAGAGTGTGCAGGACTGGAGAGAGAGAGTGTGTGTAGGATTGGAGAGAGAGAAAGTGTGTAGCATTGGAGAGAGAGAGAGTGTGTGCAGGATTGAAGAGGGAGAGAGAGAGAGTGTGTAGGATTGGAGAGAGAGAGAGAGAATGTGTGTAGGATTGGAGAGAGAGAGTGTGTAGCATTGGAGAGAGTGTGTGCAGGATTGGAGAGAGAGAGAGTGTGTGTAGGATTGGAGAGAGAGAAAGTGTGTAGCATTGGAGAGAGAGAGAGTGTGTGCAGGATTGGAGATGGAGAGAGAGAGAGTGTGTAGGATTGGAGAGAGAGAGAGAGAATGTGTGTAGGATTGGAGAGAGAGAGTGTGTAGCATTGGAGAGAGTGTGTGCAGGATTGGAGAGAGAGAGAGTGTGTGTGTAGGATTGGAGAAGGAGAGAGAGAGTGTGTGTAGGATTGGAGAGAGAGAGAGTGTGTAGGATTGGAGAGAGAGAGTGTGTGTAGGATTGGAGAGGGAGAGAGTGTGTGTATAGGATTGGTGGGAGAGAGAGAGAGTGAGTGTAGGATTGGAGAGACAGAGTGTGTGTGTTGGATTGGAGAGAGAGAGTGTGTAGGATTGGAGAGAGAGAGTGTGTAGGATTGGAGAGAGAGAGTGTGTGTAGGATTGGAGAGAGAGAGAGTGTGTAGGATTGGAGAGAGAGAGAGAGAGAGTGTGTGTAGGATTGGAGAGAGAGAGAGAGCGTGTGTCGAATTGGAGAGAGAGAGAGTGTGTGTAGGAACGGAGAGCGAGAGAGTGTGTAGGATTGGAGAGAGAGGGAGAGAGAGTGTGTAGGATTGTAGAGAGAGCGAGTGTGTAGGATTGGAGAGAGAGAGAGTGTGTGTAGGATTGGAGAGAGAGAGTGTGTAGGATTGGAGAGAGAGAGGGTGTGCAGGATTGGAGAGAGAGAGAGAGTGTGTAGGAAAATGAGAGAGACAGAGTGTGTGTGTAGGATTGCAGAGAGAGACAGAGTGTGTAGGAATGGAGAGAGAGAGAGTGTGTCGGATTGGAGAGAGAGAGTGCGTCGGATTGGAGAGAGAGAGAGTGTGCAGGATTGGAGAGAGAGAGTGACTGTGTAGGATTGGAGAGATAGATTTTGTAGGATTGGAGGGAGAGAGAGAGAGAGTGAGTGTATGATTGGAGAGAGAGACTGTGTAGGATTGGAGAGAGAGAGACAGTGTGCAGGATTGGAGAGAGAGAGAGTGTGTGTAGGATTGGAGAGAGAGAGTGTGTAGGATTGAAGAGAGAGAGAGTGTGTAGGATTGGAGAGAGAGAGAGTGTGTAGGATCGGAGAGAGAGTGTGTAGGATTGGAGAGAGAGAGAGTGTGTAGGATTGGAGAGAGAGAGTGTGTGTGTAGGATTGGAGAGACAGAGAGAGTGTGTCGGATTGGAGAGAGAGAGAGAGAGAGTGTGTAGGATTGGAGAGAGAGAGTGTGTAGGATTGGAGAGAGAGAGAGTGTGTAGGATTGGAGAGAGAGAGTGTGTGTAGGATTGGAGAGAGAGTGTGTAGGATTGGAGAGAGAGCGAGTGTGTAGGATTGGAGAGAGAGAGAGTGTGTGTAGGATTGGTGAGAGAGAGAGAGTGTGTCGGATTGGAGAGAGAGAGTGTGTGTCGGATTGGAGAGAGAGAGAGAGTGTGTGTGTAGGATTGGAGAGAGAGAGAGAGAGAGAGTGTAGGATTGGAGAGAGAGAGAGATTATATGTAGGATTGGAGAGAGAGAGCGTGTGTACCATTGGAGAGAGAGAGAGTGTGTGTGTAGGATTGGAGAGGGAGAGAGAGAGAAAGTGTGTAGCATTGGAGAGAGAGAGAGAGTGTGCAGGATTGGAGAGGGAGAGAGAGAGAGTGTGTAGGATTGCAGAGAGAGAGTGAGAATGAGTGTAGGATTGGAGAGAGAGAGTGTGTAGCATTGGAGAGAGAGAGAGTGTGTGCAGGATTGGAGAGGGTGAGAGAGAGAGTGTGTAGGATTGGAGAGAGAGAGAGAGAGTGCAGGATTGAAGAGGGAGAGAGAGAGAGTGTGTAGGATTGGAGAGAGAGAGAGAGAATGTGTGTCGGATTGGAGAGAGAGAGTGTGTAGCATTGGAGAGAGAGAGAGTGTGTGCAGGATTGGAGAGGGAGAGAGAGAGAGTGTGTAGGATTGGAGAGAGAGAGAGAGAATGTGTGTAGGATTGGAGAGAGAGAGTGTGTAGCATTGGAGAGAGTGTGTGCAGGATTGGAGAGAGAGAGAGTGTGTGTGTAGGATTGGAGAAGGAGAGAGAGAGTGTGTGGAGGATTGGAGAGAGAGAGAGTGTGTAGGATTGGAGAGAGAGAGTGTGTGTAGGATTGGAGAGGGAGAGAGTGTGTGTATAGGATTGGTGGGAGAGAGAGAGAGTGAGTGTAGGATTGGAGAGACAGAGTGTGTGTGTTGGATTGGAGAGAGAGAGTGTGTAGGATTGGAGAGAGAGAGAGTGTGTAGGATTGGAGAGAGAGAGAGTGTGTAGGATTGGAGAGAGAGAGAGAGAGAGAGTGTGTAGGATTGGAGAGAGAGAGAGAGCGTGTGTCGGATTGGAGAGAGAGAGAGTGTGTGTAGGAACGGAGAGCGAGAGAGTGTGTAGGATCGGAGAGAGAGAGTGTGTGTAGGATTGGAGAGAGAGAGTGTGTGTGTGTTGGATTGGAGAGAGAGAGAGTGTGTAGGATTGGAGGGAGAGTGTTTGTAGGATTGGAGAGAGAGAGAGAGTGTGGAGGAATGGAGACAGAGATTTTATAGGATTGGAGGGAGAGAGAGAGTTAGTGTAGGATTGGAGAGAGAGACTGTGTGTGTGTTGGATTGGAGAGAGAGAGAGTGTGTAGGATTGGAGGGAGAGTGTTTGTAGGATTGGAGAGAGAGAGAGTGTGGAGGAATGGAGACAGAGATTTTATAGGATTGGAGGGAGAGAGAGAGTGAGTGTAGGATTGGAGAGAGAAGAGAGAGAGAGTGTGTAGGATTGGAGAGAGAGAGAGTTTGTGTAGGATTGGAAAGAGAGAGAGTGTGTGTAGGATTGGAAAGAGAGAGAGTGTGTGTAGGATTGGAGAGAGAGAAAGTGTGTAGCATTGGAGAGAGAGAGAGTGTGTGCAGGATTGGAGATGGAGAGAGAGAGAGTGTGTAGGATTGGAGAGAGAGAGAGAGAATGTGTGTAGGATTGGAGAGAGAGAGTGTGTAGCATTGGAGAGAGTGTGTGCAGGATTGGAGAGAGAGAGAGTGTGTGTGTAGGATTGGAGAAGGAGAGAGAGAGTGTGTGTAGGATTGGAGAGAGAGAGAGTGTGTAGGATTGGAGAGAGAGAGTGTGTGTAGGATTGGAGAGGGAGAGAGTGTGTGTATAGGATTGGTGGGAGAGAGAGAGAGTGAGTGTAGGATTGGAGAGACAGAGTGTGTGTGTTGGATTGGAGAGAGAGAGTGTGTAGGATTGGAGAGAGAGAGTGTGTAGGATTGGAGAGAGAGAGTGTGTGTAGGATTGGAGAGAGAGAGAGTGTGTAGGATTGGAGAGAGAGAGAGAGAGAGTGTGTGTAGGATTGGAGAGAGAGAGAGAGCGTGTGTCGAATTGGAGAGAGAGAGAGTGTGTGTAGGAACGGAGAGCGAGAGAGTGTGTAGGATTGGAGAGAGAGGGAGAGAGAGTGTGTAGGATTGTAGAGAGAGCGAGTGTGTAGGATTGGAGAGAGAGAGAGTGTGTGTAGGATTGGAGAGAGAGAGTGTGTAGGATTGGAGAGAGAGAGGGTGTGCAGGATTGGAGAGAGAGAGAGAGTGTGTAGGAAAATGAGAGAGACAGAGTGTGTGTGTAGGATTGCAGAGAGAGACAGAGTGTGTAGGAATGGAGAGAGAGAGAGTGTGTCGGATTGGAGAGAGAGAGTGCGTCGGATTGGAGAGAGAGAGAGTGTGCAGGATTGGAGAGAGAGAGTGACTGTGTAGGATTGGAGAGATAGATTTTGTAGGATTGGAGGGAGAGAGAGAGAGAGTGAGTGTATGATTGGAGAGAGAGACTGTGTAGGATTGGAGAGAGAGAGACAGTGTGCAGGATTGGAGAGAGAGAGAGTGTGTGTAGGATTGGAGAGAGAGAGTGTGTAGGATTGAAGAGAGAGAGAGTGTGTAGGATTGGAGAGAGAGAGAGTGTGTAGGATCGGAGAGAGAGTGTGTAGGATTGGAGAGAGAGAGAGTGTGTAGGATTGGAGAGAGAGAGTGTGTGTGTAGGATTGGAGAGACAGAGAGAGTGTGTCGGATTGGAGAGAGAGAGAGAGAGAGTGTGTAGGATTGGAGAGAGAGAGTGTGTAGGATTGGAGAGAGAGAGAGTGTGTAGGATTGGAGAGAGAGAGTGTGTGTAGGATTGGAGAGAGAGTGTGTAGGATTGGAGAGAGAGCGAGTGTGTAGGATTGGAGAGAGAGAGAGTGTGTGTAGGATTGGTGAGAGAGAGAGAGTGTGTCGGATTGGAGAGAGAGAGTGTGTGTCGGATTGGAGAGAGAGAGAGAGTGTGTGTGTAGGATTGGAGAGAGAGAGAGAGAGAGAGTGTAGGATTGGAGAGAGAGAGAGATTATATGTAGGATTGGAGAGAGAGAGCGTGTGTACCATTGGAGAGAGAGAGAGTGTGTGTGTAGGATTGGAGAGGGAGAGAGAGAGAAAGTGTGTAGCATTGGAGAGAGAGAGAGAGTGTGCAGGATTGGAGAGGGAGAGAGAGAGAGTGTGTAGGATTGCAGAGAGAGAGTGAGAATGAGTGTAGGATTGGAGAGAGAGAGTGTGTAGCATTGGAGAGAGAGAGAGTGTGTGCAGGATTGGAGAGGGTGAGAGAGAGAGTGTGTAGGATTGGAGAGAGAGAGAGAGAGTGCAGGATTGAAGAGGGAGAGAGAGAGAGTGTGTAGGATTGGAGAGAGAGAGAGAGAATGTGTGTCGGATTGGAGAGAGAGAGTGTGTAGCATTGGAGAGAGAGAGAGTGTGTGCAGGATTGGAGAGGGAGAGAGAGAGAGTGTGTAGGATTGGAGAGAGAGAGAGAGAATGTGTGTAGGATTGGAGAGAGAGAGTGTGTAGCATTGGAGAGAGTGTGTGCAGGATTGGAGAGAGAGAGAGTGTGTGTGTAGGATTGGAGAAGGAGAGAGAGAGTGTGTGGAGGATTGGAGAGAGAGAGAGTGTGTAGGATTGGAGAGAGAGAGTGTGTGTAGGATTGGAGAGGGAGAGAGTGTGTGTATAGGATTGGTGGGAGAGAGAGAGAGTGAGTGTAGGATTGGAGAGACAGAGTGTGTGTGTTGGATTGGAGAGAGAGAGTGTGTAGGATTGGAGAGAGAGAGAGTGTGTAGGATTGGAGAGAGAGAGAGTGTGTAGGATTGGAGAGAGAGAGAGAGAGAGAGTGTGTAGGATTGGAGAGAGAGAGAGAGCGTGTGTCGGATTGGAGAGAGAGAGAGTGTGTGTAGGAACGGAGAGCGAGAGAGTGTGTAGGATCGGAGAGAGAGAGTGTGTGTAGGATTGGAGAGAGAGAGTGTGTGTGTGTTGGATTGGAGAGAGAGAGAGTGTGTAGGATTGGAGGGAGAGTGTTTGTAGGATTGGAGAGAGAGAGAGAGTGTGGAGGAATGGAGACAGAGATTTTATAGGATTGGAGGGAGAGAGAGAGTTAGTGTAGGATTGGAGAGAGAGACTGTGTGTGTGTTGGATTGGAGAGAGAGAGAGTGTGTAGGATTGGAGGGAGAGTGTTTGTAGGATTGGAGAGAGAGAGAGTGTGGAGGAATGGAGACAGAGATTTTATAGGATTGGAGGGAGAGAGAGAGTGAGTGTAGGATTGGAGAGAGAGACAGTGTGTAGGATTGGAGAGAGAGAGAGTGTGTAGGATTGGAGAGGGAGAGAGAGTGTGTAGGATTGGAGAGAGAGAGAGAGAGAGTGTGTCGGATTGGAGAGATAGAGAGAGTGTGTCGGATTGGAGTGAGAGAGAGAGAGAGTGTGTAGGATTGGAGAGAGAGGGAGAGAGAGTGTGTAGGATTGTAGAGAGAGAGAGTGTGTAGGATTGGAGAGAGAGAGAGTGTGTGTAGGATTGGAGAGAGAGTGTGTGTAGGATTGGAGAGAGAGAGCGTGTGCAGGATTGGAGAGAGAGAGAGTGTGTAGGAAAATGAGAGAGACAGAGTGTGTGTGTAGGATTGCAGAGAGAGAGAGAGTGTGTAGGAATGGAGAGAGAGAGAGTGTGTCGGATTGGAGAGAGAGAGTGCGTCGGATTGGAGAGAGAGAGTGTGTGCAGGATTGGAGAGAGAGAGAGACTGTGTAGGATTGGAGAGATAGATTTTGTAGGATTGGAGGGAGAGAGAGAGAGAGTGAGTGTATGATTGGAGAGAGAGACTGTGTAGGATTGGCGAGAGAGAGACAGTGTGCAGGATTGGAGAGAGAGAGAGTGTGTGTAGGATTGGAGAGAGAGAGTGTGTAGGATTGGAGAGAGAGAGAGTGTGTAGGATTGGAGAGAGAGAGAGTGTGTAGGATCGGAGAGAGAGTGTGTAGGATTGGAGAGAGAGAGAGTGTGTAGGATTGGAGAGAGAGAGTGTGTGTAGGATTGGAGAGAGAGTGTGTAGGATTGGAGAGAGAGAGAGTGTGTAGGATTGGAGAGAGAGAGAGTGTGTGTAGGATTGGTGAGAGAGAGAGAGTGTGTCGGATTGGAGAGAGAGAGTGTGTGTCGGATTGGAGAGAGAGAGAGTGTGTAGGATTGGAGAGAGAGAGAGTGTGTGTAGGATTGGTGAGAGAGAGAGAGTGTGTAGGATTGGAGAGAGAGAGTGTGTGTAGGATTGGAGAGAGAGTGTGTAGGATTGGAGAGAGAGAGAGTGTGTAGGATTGGAGAGAGAGAGAGTGTGTGTAGGATTGGTGAGAGAGAGAGAGTGTGTCGGATTGGAGAGAGAGAGTGTGTGTCGGATTGGAGAGAGAGAGAGAGTGTGTGTGTAGGATTGGAGAGAGAGAGAGAGAGAGTGTAGGATTGGAGAGAGAGAGAGAGTATATGTAGGATTGGAGAGAGAGAGCGTGTGTAGCATTGGAGAGAGAGAGAGTGTGTGTGTAGGATTGGAGAGGGAGAGAGAGAGAAAGTGTGTAGCATTGGAGAGAGAGAGAGAGTGTGCAGGATTGGAGAGGGAGAGAGAGAGAGTGTGTAGGATTGCAGAGAGAGAGAGAGAATGTGTGTAGGATTGGAGAGAGAGAGTGTGTAGCATTGGAGAGAGAGAGAGTGTGTGCAGGATTGGAGAGGGAGAGAGAGAGTGTGTAGGATTGGAGAGAGAGAGTGTGTAGCATTGGAGAGAGAGAGGGTGTGTGCAGGATTGGAGAGAGGGAGTGTGTGTGTAGGATTGGAGAAGGAGAGAGAGTGTGTGGAGGATTGGAGAGAGAGAGTGTGTGTGTATAGGATTGGTGGGAGAGAGAGAGTGAGTGTAGGATTGGAGAGACAGAGTGTATGTGTTGGATTGGAGAGAGAGAGTGTGTCGGATTGGAGAGAGAGAGAGTGTGCAGGATTGGAGAGAGAGGGAGTGTGTAGGATTGGAGAGAGAGAGGGAGTGTGTAGGATTGGAGAGAGAGAGAGTGTGCAGGACTGGAGAGAGAGAGTGTGTGTAGGATTGGAGAGAGAGAAAGTGTGTAGCATTGGAGAGAGAGAGAGTGTGTGCAGGATTGAAGAGGGAGAGAGAGAGAGTGTGTCGGATTGGAGAGAGGGAGTGTGTCGGATTGGAGAGAGAGAGAGTGTGCAGGACTGGAGAGAGAGAGTGTGTGTAGGATTGGAGAGAGAGAAAGTGTGTAGCATTGGAGAGAGAGAGAGTGTGTGCAGGATTGAAGAGGGAGAGAGAGAGAGTGTGTAGGATTGGAGAGAGAGAGAGAGAATGTGTGTAGGATTGGAGAGAGAGAGTGTGTAGCATTGGAGAGAGTGTGTGCAGGATTGGAGAGAGAGAGAGTGTGTGTAGGATTGGAGAGAGAGAAAGTGTGTAGCATTGGAGAGAGAGAGAGTGTGTGCAGGATTGGAGATGGAGAGAGAGAGAGTGTGTAGGATTGGAGAGAGAGAGAGAGAATGTGTGTAGGATTGGAGAGAGAGAGTGTGTAGCATTGGAGAGAGTGTGTGCAGGATTGGAGAGAGAGAGAGTGTGTGTGTAGGATTGGAGAAGGAGAGAGAGAGTGTGTGTAGGATTGGAGAGAGAGAGAGTGTGTAGGATTGGAGAGAGAGAGTGTGTGTAGGATTGGAGAGGGAGAGAGTGTGTGTATAGGATTGGTGGGAGAGAGAGAGAGTGAGTGTAGGATTGGAGAGACAGAGTGTGTGTGTTGGATTGGAGAGAGAGAGTGTGTAGGATTGGAGAGAGAGAGTGTGTAGGATTGGAGAGAGAGAGTGTGTGTAGGATTGGAGAGAGAGAGAGTGTGTAGGATTGGAGAGAGAGAGAGAGAGAGTGTGTGTAGGATTGGAGAGAGAGAGAGAGCGTGTGTCGAATTGGAGAGAGAGAGAGTGTGTGTAGGAACGGAGAGCGAGAGAGTGTGTAGGATTGGAGAGAGAGGGAGAGAGAGTGTGTAGGATTGTAGAGAGAGCGAGTGTGTAGGATTGGAGAGAGAGAGAGTGTGTGTAGGATTGGAGAGAGAGAGTGTGTAGGATTGGAGAGAGAGAGGGTGTGCAGGATTGGAGAGAGAGAGAGAGTGTGTAGGAAAATGAGAGAGACAGAGTGTGTGTGTAGGATTGCAGAGAGAGACAGAGTGTGTAGGAATGGAGAGAGAGAGAGTGTGTCGGATTGGAGAGAGAGAGTGCGTCGGATTGGAGAGAGAGAGAGTGTGCAGGATTGGAGAGAGAGAGTGACTGTGTAGGATTGGAGAGATAGATTTTGTAGGATTGGAGGGAGAGAGAGAGAGAGTGAGTGTATGATTGGAGAGAGAGACTGTGTAGGATTGGAGAGAGAGAGACAGTGTGCAGGATTGGAGAGAGAGAGAGTGTGTGTAGGATTGGAGAGAGAGAGTGTGTAGGATTGAAGAGAGAGAGAGTGTGTAGGATTGGAGAGAGAGAGAGTGTGTAGGATCGGAGAGAGAGTGTGTAGGATTGGAGAGAGAGAGAGTGTGTAGGATTGGAGAGAGAGAGTGTGTGTGTAGGATTGGAGAGACAGAGAGAGTGTGTCGGATTGGAGAGAGAGAGAGAGAGAGTGTGTAGGATTGGAGAGAGAGAGTGTGTAGGATTGGAGAGAGAGAGAGTGTGTAGGATTGGAGAGAGAGAGTGTGTGTAGGATTGGAGAGAGAGTGTGTAGGATTGGAGAGAGAGCGAGTGTGTAGGATTGGAGAGAGAGAGAGTGTGTGTAGGATTGGTGAGAGAGAGAGAGTGTGTCGGATTGGAGAGAGAGACTGTGTGTGTGTTGGATTGGAGAGAGAGAGAGTGTGTAGGATTGGAGGGAGAGTGTTTGTAGGATTGGAGAGAGAGAGAGTGTGGAGGAATGGAGACAGAGATTTTATAGGATTGGAGGGAGAGAGAGAGTGAGTGTAGGATTGGAGAGAGAAGAGAGAGAGAGTGTGTAGGATTGGAGAGAGAGAGAGTTTGTGTAGGATTGGAAAGAGAGAGAGTGTGTGTAGGATTGGAAAGAGAGAGAGTGTGTGTAGGAACGGAGAGCGAGAGAGTGTGTAGGATCGGAGAGAGAGAGTGTAGGAGTGGAGAGAGAGAGTGTGTGTAGGATTGGAGAGAGAGACAGTGTGTAGGATTGGAGAGAGAGAGAGTGTGTAGGATTGGAGAGGGAGAGAGAGTGTGTAGGATTGGAGAGAGAGAGAGAGAGAGTGTGTCGGATTGGAGAGATAGAGAGAGTGTGTCGGATTGGAGTGAGAGAGAGAGAGAGTGTGTAGGATTGGAGAGAGAGGGAGAGAGAGTGTGTAGGATTGTAGAGAGAGAGAGTGTGTAGGATTGGAGAGAGAGAGAGTGTGTGTAGGATTGGAGAGAGAGTGTGTGTAGGATTGGAGAGAGAGAGCGTGTGCAGGATTGGAGAGAGAGAGAGTGTGTAGGAAAATGAGAGAGACAGAGTGTGTGTGTAGGATTGCAGAGAGAGAGAGAGTGTGTAGGAATGGAGAGAGAGAGAGTGTGTCGGATTGGAGAGAGAGAGTGCGTCGGATTGGAGAGAGAGAGTGTGTGCAGGATTGGAGAGAGAGAGAGACTGTGTAGGATTGGAGAGATAGATTTTGTAGGATTGGAGGGAGAGAGAGAGAGAGTGAGTGTATGATTGGAGAGAGAGACTGTGTAGGATTGGCGAGAGAGAGACAGTGTGCAGGATTGGAGAGAGAGAGAGTGTGTGTAGGATTGGAGAGAGAGAGTGTGTAGGATTGGAGAGAGAGAGAGTGTGTAGGATTGGAGAGAGAGAGAGTGTGTAGGATCGGAGAGAGAGTGTGTAGGATTGGAGAGAGAGAGAGTGTGTAGGATTGGAGAGAGAGAGTGTGTGTAGGATTGGAGAGAGAGTGTGTAGGATTGGAGAGAGAGAGAGTGTGTAGGATTGGAGAGAGAGAGAGTGTGTGTAGGATTGGTGAGAGAGAGAGAGTGTGTCGGATTGGAGAGAGAGAGTGTGTGTCGGATTGGAGAGAGAGAGAGTGTGTAGGATTGGAGAGAGAGAGAGTGTGTGTAGGATTGGTGAGAGAGAGAGAGTGTGTAGGATTGGAGAGAGAGAGTGTGTGTAGGATTGGAGAGAGAGTGTGTAGGATTGGAGAGAGAGAGAGTGTGTAGGATTGGAGAGAGAGAGAGTGTGTGTAGGATTGGTGAGAGAGAGAGAGTGTGTCGGATTGGAGAGAGAGAGTGTGTGTCGGATTGGAGAGAGAGAGAGAGTGTGTGTGTAGGATTGGAGAGAGAGAGAGAGAGAGTGTAGGATTGGAGAGAGAGAGAGAGTATATGTAGGATTGGAGAGAGAGAGCGTGTGTAGCATTGGAGAGAGAGAGTGTGTGTAGGATTGGAGAGAGAGTGTGTAGGATTGGAGAGAGAGAGAGTGTGTAGGATTGGAGAGAGAGAGAGTGTGTGTAGGATTGGTGAGAGAGAGAGAGTGTGTCGGATTGGAGAGAGAGAGTGTGTGTCGGATTGGAGAGAGAGAGAGTGTGTAGGATTGGAGAGAGAGAGAGTGTGTGTAGGATTGGTGAGAGAGAGAGAGTGTGTAGGATTGGAGAGAGAGAGTGTGTGTATGATTGGAGAGAGAGACTGTGTAGGATTGGCGAGAGAGAGACAGTGTGCAGGATTGGAGAGAGAGAGAGTGTGTGTAGGATTGGAGAGAGAGAGTGTGTAGGATTGGAGAGAGAGAGAGTGTGTAGGATTGGAGAGAGAGAGAGTGTGTAGGATCGGAGAGAGAGTGTGTAGGATTGGAGAGAGAGAGAGTGTGTAGGATTGGAGAGAGAGAGTGTGTGTAGGATTGGAGAGAGAGTGTGTAGGATTGGAGAGAGAGAGAGTGTGTAGGATTGGAGAGAGAGAGAGTGTGTGTAGGATTGGTGAGAGAGAGAGAGTGTGTCGGATTGGAGAGAGAGAGTGTGTGTCGGATTGGAGAGAGAGAGAGTGTGTAGGATTGGAGAGAGAGAGAGTGTGTGTAGGATTGGTGAGAGAGAGAGAGTGTGTAGGATTGGAGAGAGAGAGTGTGTGTAGGATTGGAGAGAGAGTGTGTAGGATTGGAGAGAGAGAGAGTGTGTAGGATTGGAGAGAGAGAGAGTGTGTGTAGGATTGGTGAGAGAGAGAGAGTGTGTCGGATTGGAGAGAGAGAGTGTGTGTCGGATTGGAGAGAGAGAGAGAGTGTGTGTGTAGGATTGGAGAGAGAGAGAGAGAGAGTGTAGGATTGGAGAGAGAGAGAGAGTATATGTAGGATTGGAGAGAGAGAGCGTGTGTAGCATTGGAGAGAGAGAGAGTGTGTGTGTAGGATTGGAGAGGGAGAGAGAGAGAAAGTGTGTAGCATTGGAGAGAGAGAGAGAGTGTGCAGGATTGGAGAGGGAGAGAGAGAGAGTGTGTAGGATTGCAGAGAGAGAGAGAGAATGTGTGTAGGATTGGAGAGAGAGAGTGTGTAGCATTGGAGAGAGAGAGAGTGTGTGCAGGATTGGAGAGGGAGAGAGAGAGTGTGTAGGATTGGAGAGAGAGAGTGTGTAGCATTGGAGAGAGAGAGGGTGTGTGCAGGATTGGAGAGAGGGAGTGTGTGTGTAGGATTGGAGAAGGAGAGAGAGTGTGTGGAGGATTGGAGAGAGAGAGTGTGTGTGTATAGGATTGGTGGGAGAGAGAGAGTGAGTGTAGGATTGGAGAGACAGAGTGTATGTGTTGGATTGGAGAGAGAGAGTGTGTCGGATTGGAGAGAGAGAGAGTGTGCAGGATTGGAGAGAGAGGGAGTGTGTAGGATTGGAGAGAGAGAGGGAGTGTGTAGGATTGGAGAGAGAGAGAGTGTGTAGGATTGGAGAGATAGAGAGAGAGTGTGTAGGATTGTCGAGAGAGAGAGTGTGTAGGATTGGAGAGATAGAGAGAGAGTGTGTAGGATTGGACAGAGAGAGGGAGAGAGTGTCGGATTGGAGAGAGACAGAGAGTGTGTGTAGGATTGGAGAGAGAGTGTGTGTAGGATTGGAGAGGGAGTGTGTGTAGGATTGGAGAGAGAGAGAGAGTGTGGAGGAATGGAGAGAGAGATTTTATAGGATTGGAGGAGAGAGAGAGTGAGTGTAGGATTGGAGAGAGAGAGAGAGAGAGTGTAGGATTGGAGAGAGAAGAGGGAGAGTGTGTGTAGGATTGGAAAGAGAGAGAGTGTGTGTAGGATTGGAGAGAGAGAGTGTGTGTGTAGGATTGGAGAGAGAGAAAGTGTGTAGCATTGGAGAGAGAGCGTGTGTCGGATTGGAGAGAGAGAGAGTGTGCAGGATTGGAGAGAGAGAGAGTGTGTGTAGGATTGGAGAGAGAGAAAGTGTGTAGCATTGGAGAGAGAGAGGGAGTGTGTAGGATTGGAGAGAGAGAGTGTGTGTAGGATTGGAGAGAGAGAGTGTGTCGGATTGGAGAGAGAGAGAGAGAGTGTCGGATTGGAGAGAGAGAGAGAGAGAGTGTCGCATTGGAGAGAGAGAGAGAGTGTGTAGGATTGGAGAGAGAGAGACTGTGCAGGAGTAGGGAGAGAGAGAGTGTGTGTAGGATTGGAGAGAGAGAGAGTGTGTAGGATTGGAGAGAGAGAGTGTGTGTGTCTGATTGGAGAGAGAGAGAGAGTTGTTCGGATTGTAGAGAGAGAGTGTGTGTAGGATTGGAGAGAGAGAGTGTGTAGGATTGGAGAGGGAGTGTGTGTAGGATTGGAGAGAGAGAGAGAGTGTGGAGGAATGGAGAGAGAGATTTTATAGGATTGGAGGGAGAGAGAGAGTGAGTGTAGGATTGGAGAGAGTGAGTCTAGGATTGGAGAGAGAGAGAGTGAGTGTAGGATTGGAGAGAGAGAGAGAGAGAGAGAGTGTAGGAATGGAGAGAGAAGAGGGAGAGTGTGTGTAGGATTGGAAAGAGAGAGAGTGTGTGTAGGATTGGAGAGAGAGAGAGTGTATCGGATTGGAGAGATAGAGAGAGTGTGTCGGATTGGAGTGAGAGAGAGAGAGAGTGTGTAGGATTGGAGAAAGAGAGAGAGAGAGAGTGTAGGATTGGAGAGAGAGAGAGTGTGTAGGATTGGAGAGAGAGAGAGTGTGTAGGATTGGAGAGAGAGTGTGTCGGATTGGAGAGAGAGAGAGTGTGCAGGATTGGAGAGAGAGAGAGACTGTGTAGGATTGGAGAGATAGATTTTGTAGGATTGGAGGGAGAGAGAGAGAGAGTGAGTGTATGATTGGAGAGAGAGAGTGTGTAGGATTGGAGAGAGAGAGAGACAGTGTGCAGGATTGGAGAGAGAGAGAGAGTGTGTAGGATTGGAGAGAGAGAGTGTGTAGGATTGGAGAGAGAGAGAGTGTGTAGGATTGGAGAGAGAGAGTGTGTGTAGGATTGGAGAGAGAGAGACAGTGTGCAGGATTGGAGAGAGAGAGAGTGTGTGTAGGATTGGAGAGAGAGATTGTGTAGGATTGGAGAGAGAGAGAGTGTGTGTAGGATTGGAGAGAGAGAGAGAGTGTGTCGGATTGGAGAGAGAGAGAGAGAGAGAGAGTAGGATTGGAGAGAGAGAGTGTGTAGGATTGGAGAGAGAGAGAGTGTGTAGGATGTGATAGAGAGAGAGTGTGTAGGATTGGAGAGAGAGAGAGTGTGTGTAGGATTGGTGAGAGAGAGAGAGTGTGTCGGATTGGAGAGAGAGAGAGAGTGTGTCGGATTGGAGAGAGAGAGAGAGTGTGTGTGTCGGATTGGAGAGAGAGAGAGAGAGAGAGTGTAGGATTGGAGAGAGAGAGAGAGTATATGTAGGATTGTAGAGAGAGAGCGTGTGTAGCATTGGAGAGAGAGAGAGTGTGTGTGTGTAGGATTGGAGAGGGAGAGAGAGAGAAAGTGTGTAGCATTGGAGAGAGAGAGAGAGAGTGTGCAGGATTGGAGAGGGAGAGAGAGAGTGTGTTGGATTGGATAGAGAGACAGTGTGTAGGATTGGAGAGAGAGAGAGAGTGTGTAGGATTGCAGAGAGAGAGAGAGAGTGTGTGGGATTGGAGAGAGAGAGAGAGAGTGTGTCGGATTGGAGAGATAGAGAGAGTGTGTCAGATTGGAGTGAGAGATGGAGAGAGTGTGTAGGATTGGAGAGAGAGAGAGAGTGTGTGTAGGATTGGAGAGAGAGAGTGTGTAGGATTGGAGAGAGATAGAGTGTGTGTGTAGGATTGGAGAGAGAGAGTGTGTAGGATTGGAGAGAGAGTGAGTATGTAGGATTGCAGAGAGAGAGAGAGTGTGTAGGATTGGAGAGAGAGAGTGTGTGTCGGATTGGAGAGAGAGGAGTGTGCAGGATTGGAGAGAGAGAGAGAGACTGTGTAGGATTGGAGAGATAGATTTTGTAGGATTGGAGGGAGAGAGAGAGAGAGAGTGTGTGTCAGATTGGAGTGAGAGATGGAGAGAGTGTGTAGGATTGGAGAGAGAGAGAGTGTGTGTGTAGGATTGGAGAGAGAGAGTGTGTAGGATTGGAGAGAGATAGAGTGTGTGTGTAGGATTGGAGAGAGAGAGTGTGTAGGATTGGAGAGAGAGAGTGTGTAGGATTGGAGAGAGAGTGAGTATGTAGGATTGCAGAGAGAGAGAGAGTGTGTAGGATTGGAGAGAGAGAGAGTGCGTAGGATTGGAGAGAGAGAGAGTGTGTAGGATTGGAGAGAGAGAGTGTGTGTAGGATTGGAGAGAGAGAGAGAGTGTGTGTAGGATTGGAGAGAGAGAGAGAGTTTGTCGGATTGGAGAGAGAGAGAGAGAGAGTGTGTGTAGGATTGGAGAGAGAGAGTGTGTATGATTGGAGAGAGAGAGAGTGTGTAGGATTGGAGAGAGAGAGAGTGTGTAGGATCGGAGAGAGAGAGAGAGAGAGAGTGTAGGATTGGAGAGAGAGAGAGAGTATATGTAGGATTGGAGAGAGAGTGCGTGTGTAGCATTGGAGAGAGAGAGAGAGAGTGTGTGTGTAGGATTGGAGAGGGAGAGAGAGAGAAAGTGTGCAGCATTGGAGAGAGAGAGTGAGAGTGTGCAGGATTGGAGAGGGAGAGAGAGAGAGTGTGTAGGATTGGAGAGAGAGGGAGAGAATGTGTGTAGGATTGGAGAGAGAGAGTGTGTAGCATTGGAGAGAGAGAGAGTGTGTGCAGGATTGGAGAGGGAGAGGGAGAGAGTGTGTAGTATTGGAGAGAGAGAGAGTGTGTGTGTAGGATTGGAGAGAGAGTGTGTGTAGCATTGGAGAGAGAGAGAGTGTGTGTGCAGGATTGGAGAGAGAGAATGAGTGTGTAGGATTGGAGAAGGAGAGAGAGTGTGTGTAGGATTGGAGAGAGAGAGAGTGTGTGTATAGGATTGGTGGGAGAGAGAGAGAGTGAGTGTAGGATTGGAGAGACAGAGTGTGTGTGTTGGATTGGAGAGAGAGAGTGTGTCGGATTGGAGAGAGAGAGGGTGTGTAGGATTGGAGAGAGAGAGTGTGTGTAGGATTGGAGAGAGAGGGAGTGTGTAGGATTGGAGAGAGAGAGGGAGTGTGTAGGATTGGAGAGTGAGAGAGTGTGTGTGTAGGATTGGAGAGGGAGAGAGAGAGTGTGTAGGATTGGAGAGAGAGAGAGTGTGTGTATAGGATTGGTGGGAGAGAGAGAGAGAGTGAGTGTAGGAATGGAGAGGCAGAGTGTGTGTGTAGGAATGGAGAGACAGAGTGTGCGTGTTGGATTGGAGAGAGAGACTGTGTAGGATTGGAGAGAGAGAGGGAGTGTGTAAGATTGGAGAGAGAGAGTGAGTGTGTAGGATTGGAGAGAGAGAGAGAGTGTGTGTAGGATTGGAGAGAGAGAGTGAGTGTGTCGGATTGGAGAGAGAGAGAGAGAGTGTCGGATTGGAGAGAGAGAGAGAGAGAGTGAGTGTAGGATCGGAGAGAGAGAAAGTGTGTTGGATTGGAGAGAGAGAGGGAGAGTGTGTAGGAAGGAGAGAGAGAGTGTGCCGGAGTGAGTGTGAGAGAGAGTGTGTGTAGGATTGGAGAGAGAGAGAGTGTGTCGGATTGGAGAGAGAGAGAGTGTGTGTCGGATTGGAGAGAGAGAGAGATTTGTCGATTGGTGAGAGTGTGTGTAGGTGGTAGGATTGGAGAGAGAGAATGTGTAGGATTGGAGAGAGATAGAGTGTGTGTCGGATTGGAGAGAGAGAGAGAGTTTGTCGGTTTGGAGAGAGAGAGTGTGTGTAGGATTGGAGAGAGAGAATGTGTAGGATTGGAGAGAGAGAGAGTGTGTCTATAGGATTCGAGAAAGAGAGGGAGTGTGTAGGATCGGAGAGAGAGATTGTATAGGATTGGACGGAGAGAGAGAGAGAGTGAGAGTAGGAGTGGAGAGAGAGAGTGAGTGTGCAGGATTGGAGAGAGAGAGAGAGTGCGTGTAGGATTGGAGAGGGAGAGAGTGTGTCGGATTGGAGAGAGAGAGTGTGTCGGATTGGAGAGAGAGAGAGTGTGCAGGATTGAAGAGAGAGAGACTGTGTAGGATTGGAGAGATAGATTTTGTAGGATTGGAGGGAGAGAGAGAGTGTGTAGGATTGGAGAGAGAGAGTGTGTAGGATTGGAGAGAGAGAGGGTGTGTAGGATTCGAGAGAGAGAGAGGCTGTGTAGGATTGGAGAGAGAGAGTGTGTAGGATTGGAGAGAGAGTGTGTGTAGGATTGGAGAGAGAGAGAGAGTGTGGAGGAATGGAGAGAGAGATTTCATAGGATTGGCGGGGAGAGAGAGAGTGAGTGTAGGATTGGAGAGAGAGAGAGAGTGAGTGTAGGATTGGAGAGAGAAGAGAGAGAGTGTGTGTAGGATTGGAAAGAGAGAGAGTGTGTGTAGGATTGGAAAGAGAGAGTGTGTGTGTAGGAACGGAGAGCGAGAGAGTGTGTAGGATCGGAGAGACAGAGAGAGCTTTTAGGATCGGAGGGACAGAGATAGTGTGTAGGATCGGAGAGAGAGAGTGTAGGAGTGGAGAGAGAGAGAGTGTGTAGGATTGGAGAGAGAGACAGTGTGTAGGATTGGAGAGAGAGAGAGTGTGTGTAGGATTGGAGAGAGAGAGAGTGTGTGTAGGATTGGAGAGAGAGAGAGTGTGTGTAGGGTTGGAGAGAGAGAGATAGTGTGTAGGATTGGAGAGAGAGAGTGTGTAGGATTGGAGAGAGAGAGTGTGTAGGATTGGAGAGAGAGAGAGAGAGTGTGTAGGATTGGAGAGAGAGAGTGTGTAGGATTGGAGAGAGAGAGGGTGTGTAGGATTCGAGAGAGAGAGAGGCTGTGTAGGATTGGAGAGAGAGAGTGTGTAGGATTGGAGAGAGAGTGTGTGTAGGATTGGAGAGAGAGAGAGTGTGGAGGAATGGAGAGAGAGATTTTATAGGATTGGAGGGAGAGAGAGAGTGAGTGTAGGATTGGAGAGAGAGAGAGAGTGAGTGTAGGATTGGAGAGAGAGAGAGAGTGAGTGTAGGATTGGAGAGAGAAGAGAGAGAGTGTGTGTAGGATTGGAAAGAGAGAGAGTGTGTGTAGGAACGGAGAGCGAGAGAGTGTGTAGGATCGGAGAGACAGAGAGAGCTTTTAGGATCGGAGGGACAGAGATAGTGTGTAGGATCGGAGAGAGAGAGTGTAGGAGTGGAGAGGAGAGAGAGTGTGTAGGATTGGAGAGAGAGACAGTGTGTAGGATTGGAGAGAGAGAGAGAGTGTGTAGGATTGGAGAGAGAGAGAGTGTGTGTAGGATTGGAGAGAGAGAGAGTGTGTGTAGGATTGGAGAGAGCGAGATAGTGTGTAGGATTGGAGAGAGAGAGTGTGTAGGATTGGAGAGAGAGAGTGTGTAGGATTGGAGAGAGAGAGTGTGTAGGATTGGAGAGAGAGAGAGAGTGTGTCGGATTGGAGAGAGAGAGAGAGTGTGTCGGATTGGAGAGAGAGAGAGAGAGAGAGAGAGAGTGTGTAGGATTGGAGAGAGAGAGAGTGTGTAGGATTGGAGAGAGAGAGTGTGTAGGATTGGAGAGAGAGAGAGAGTGTGTAGGATTGGAGAGAGAGAGAGTGTGTAGGATTGGAAAGAGAGAGAGAGTGTGTAGGATTGGAGAGAGAGAGAGTGTGTGTGTAGGATTGGAGAGAGAGAGCGAGTGTGGAGGAATGGAGAGAGAGAGAGTGTGGAGGAATGGAGAGAGAGATTTTATAGGATTGGAGGGAGAGAGAGAGTGAGTGTAGGATTGGAGAGAGAGAGAGAGAGTGAGTCTAGGATTGGAGAGAGAGAGAATGAGTGAAGGATTGGAGAGAGAGACAGAGAGAGAGTGTGTAGGATTGGAAAGAGAGAGAGTGTGTGTAGGATTGGAGAGAGAGAGTGTGTGTAGGAACGGAGAGAGAGAGTGTGTGTCGGATTGGAGAGAGAGAGTGTGTCGGATTGGAAAGAGAGAGTGTGTGCAGGGACTGGAGAGAGAGAGTGTGTGTAGGATTGGAGAGAGAGAGAGAGTGTGCAGGATTGGAGAGGGAGAGAGAGAGAGTGTGTAGGATTGGAGAGAGAGAGAGAGAATGTGTGTCGGATTGGAGAGAGAGAGTGTGTAGCATTGGAGAGAGAGAGAGTGTGGTGCAGGATTGGAGAGGGAGAGAGAGAGAGAGTGTGTAGGATTGGAGAGAGAGAGAGAGAGAGTGTGTGTAGGATTGGAGAGAGAGAGTGTGTAGCATTGGAGAGAGTGTGTGCAGGATTGGAGAGAGAGAGAGTGTGTGTGTAGGATTGGAGAAGGAGAGAGAGAGTGTGTGTATAGGATTGGTGGGAGAGAGAGAGAGTGAGTGTAGGATTGGAGAGACAGAGTGTGTGTGTTGGATTGGAGAGAGAGAGTGTGTAGGATTGGAGAGAGAGAGAGTGTGTAGGATTGGAGAGAGAGAGTGTGTGTAGGATTGGGAGAGAGAGGGAGTGTGTAGGATTGGAGAGAGAGAGGGAGTGTGTAGGATTGGAGAGAGAGAGAGTGTGTAGGATTGGAGAGAGAGAGAGAGAGAGAAAGTGTGTGTAGGATTGGAGAGAGAGAGAGAGCGTGTGTCGGATTGGAGAGAGAGAGAGAGAGTGTGTCGAATTGGAGAGAGAGAGTGTGTGTGTAGGATTGGAGAGAGAGAGAGTGTGTGTAGGAACGGAGAGCGAGAGAGTGTGTAGGATCGGAGAGAGAGAGTGAGTGTAGGATTGGAGAGAGAGAGTGTGTGTGTGTTGGATTGGAGAGAGAGAGTGTGTAGGATTGGAGAGAGAGAGAGTGTGTAGGATTGGAGGGAGAGTGTTTGTAGGATTGGAGAGAGAGAGAGAGTGTGGAGGAATGGAGACAGAGATTTTATAGGATTGGAGGGAGAGAGAGAGTGAGTGTAGGATTGGAGAGAGAGAGAGAGAGAGAGAGAGTGAGTGTAGGATTGGAGAGAGAAGAGAGAGAGAGTGTGTAGGATTGGAGAGAGAGAGAGTTTGTGTAGGATTGGAAAGAGAGAGAGTGTGTGTAGGATTGGAAAGAGAGAGAGTGTGTGTAGGATTGGAAAGAGAGAGAATGTGTGTAGGAACGGAGAGCGAGAGAGTGTGTAGGATCGGAGAGAGAGAGTGTAAGGAGTGGAGAGAGAGAGAGTGTGTAGGATTGGAGAGAGAGACAGTGTGTAGGATTGGAGAGAGAGAGAGTGTGTAGGATTGGAGAGAGAGAGAGAGAGTGTGTAGGATTGGAGAGAGAGAGAGTGTGTAGGATTGGAGAGAGAGAGAGTGTGTAGGATTGGAGATTGAGAGTGTGTAGGATTGGAGAGAGAGAGGGTGTGCAGGATTGGAGAGAGAGAGAGAGTGTGTAGGATTGGAGAGAGATAGAGTGTGTGTGTAGGATTGGAGAGAGAGAGTGTGTAGGATTGGAGAGAGAGTGAGTGTGTAGGATTGCAGAGAGAGAGAGAGTGTGTAGGATTGGAGAGAGAGAGCGTGTGTCGGATTGAAGAGAGAGAGAGTGTGCAGGATTGGAGAGAGAGAGAGACTGTGTAGGATTGGAGAGATAGATTTTGTAGGATTGGAGGGAGAGAGAGAGAGAGTGAGTGTATGATTGGAGAGAGAGAGTGTGTAGGATTGGAGAGAGAGAGACAGTGTGCAGGATTGGAGAGAGAGAGAGTGTGTAGGATTGGAGAGAGAGAGTGTGTAGGATTGGAGAGAGAGAGTGTGTAGGATTGGAGAGAGAGAGTGTGTAGGATTGGAGAGAGAGAGTGTGTAGGATTGGAGAGAGAGAGTGTGTGTAGGATTGGAGAGAGAGAGAGAGAGTGTGTCGGATTGGAGAGAGAGAGAGAGTGTGTAGGATTGGAGAGAGAGAGTGTGTATGATTGGAGAGAGAGAGAGTGTGTAGGATTGGAGAGAGAGAGAGTGTGTAGAATCGGAGAGAGAGAGAGAGAGAGTGTGTAGGATTGGAGAGAGAGAGAGAGTATATGTAGGATTGGAGAGAGAGAGCGTGTGTAGCATTGGAGAGAGAGAGAGAGTGTGTGTGTGTAGGATTGGAGAGGGAGAGAGAGAGAAAGTGTGTAGCATTGGAGAGAGAGAGAGAGTGTGCAGGATTGGAGAGGGAGAGAGAGAGAGTGTGTAGGATTGGAGAGAGAGAGAGAGAATGTGTGTAGGATTGGAGAGAGAGAGTGTGTAGCATTGGAGAGAGAGAGAGTGTGTGCAGGATTGGAGAGGGAGAGAGAGAGAGTGTGTAGGATTGGAGAGAGAGGGAGAGTGTGTGTCGGATTGGAGAGAGAGAGTGTGTAGCATTGGAGAGAGAGAGAGTGTGTGCAGGATTGGAGAGAGAGAGTGTGTGTGTAGTATTGGAGAATGAGAGAGAGTGTGTGTAGGATTGGAGAGAGAGAGAGTGTGTGTTGGATTGGAGAGAGAGAGTGTGTCGGATTGGAGAGAGAGAGTGTGTAGGATTGGAGAGAGAGAGTGTGTGTAGGATTGGAGAGAGAGGGAGTGTGTAGGATTGGAGAGAGAGAGGGAGTGTGTAGGATTGGAGAGAGAGAGAGTGTGTGTATCGGATTGGTGGGAGAGAGAGAGGAGAGTGAGTGTAGGAATGGAGAGACAGAGTGTGTGTGTAGGAATGGAGAGAGAGAGTGTGTGTGTTGGATTGGAGAGAGAGACTGTGTAGGATTGGAGAGAGAGAGGGAGTGTGTAAGATTGGAGAGAGAGAGTGAGTGTGTAGGATTGGAGAGAGAGAGAGAGTGTGTGTAGGATTGGAGAGAGAGAGAGAGAGTGTGTCGGATTGGAGAGAGAGAGAGAGAGTGTGTCGGATTGGAGAGAGAGAGAGAGTGTCGGATTGGAGAGAGAGAGAGAGAGAGTGAGTGTAGGATCGGAGAGAGAGAAAGTGTGTTGGATTGGAGAGAGAGAGGGAGAGTGTGTAGGATTGGAGAGAGAGAGAGTGTGCAGGAGTAAGGAGAGAGAGTGTGTGTAGGATTGGAGAGAGAGAGAGTGTGTAGGATTGGAGAGAGAGAGTGTGTGTCGGATTGGAGAGAGAGAGAGAGATTTTGTCGATTGGAGAGAGAGTGTGTGTAGAATTGGAGAGAGAGAATGTGTAGGATTGGAGAGAGATAGAGTGTGTGTCGGATTGGAGAGAGAGAGAGAGAGTTTGTCGGTTTGGAGAGAGAGAGTGTGTGTAGGATTGGAGAGAGAGAATGTGTAGGATTGGAGAGAGAGAGAGTGTGTCTATAGGATTCGAGAAAGAGAGGGAGTGTGTAGGATCGGAGAGAGAGATTGTATAGGATTGGAGGGAGAGCGAGAGAGAGTGAGAGTAGGAGTGGAGAGAGAGAGTGAGTGTGCAGGATTGGAGAGAGAGAGAGAGTGCGAGTAGGATTGGAGAGGGAGAGAGTGTGTGTAGGATTGGAGAGAGAGTGTGTGTCGGATTGGAGAGAGAGAGTGTGTCGGATTGGAGAGAGAGAGAGTGTGCAGGATTGAAGAGAGAGAGAGAGTGTGTGTAGGATTGGAGAGGGAGAGAGAGTCTGTATAGGATTGGTGGGAGAGAGAGTGAGTGTGTAGGATTGGAGAGAGAGAGAGTGTGTCTGATGGAAGAGAGAGAGTGTGTCGGATTGGAGAGAGAGAGAGTGTGTCGGATTGGAGAGAGAGAGAGAGTGTGCAGGATTGAAGAGAGAGAGACTGTGTAGGATTGGAGAGATAGATTTTGTAGGATTGGAGGGAGAGAGAGAGTGTGTAGGATTGGAGAGAGAGAGAGAGTGTGTAGGATTGGAGAGAGAGAGTGTGTAGGATTGGAGAGAGAGAGGGTGTGTAGGATTCGAGAGAGAGAGAGGCTGTGTAGGATTGGAGAGAGAGTGTGTGTAGGATTGGAGAGAGAGTGTGTGTATGATTGGAGAGAGAGAGAGAGTGTGTGGAGGAATGGAGAGAGAGATTTTATAGGATTGGAGGGAGAGAGAGAGTGAGTGTAGGATTGGAGAGAGAGAGAGAGAGTGAGTGTAGGATTGGAGCGAGAAGAGAGAGAGTGTGTGTAGGATTGGAAAGAGAGAGAGTGTGTGTAGGATCGGAAAGAGAGAGAGTGTGTGTAGGAACGGAGAGCGAGAGAGTGTGTAGGATCGGACAAACAGAGAGAGCTTTTAGGATCGGAGGGACAGAGATAGTGTGTAGGATTGGAGAGAGAGAGAGAGTGTGTAGGATTGGAGAGAGAGAGAGAGTGTGTAGGATTGGAGAGAGAGAGAGTGTGTAGCATTGGAGAGAGAGAGAGAGAGTGTGTCGGATTGGAGAGAGAGAGAGAGTGTGTCGGATTGGAGAGAGAGAGAGCGGTTGTCGGATTGGAGAGAGAGAGAGAGAGAGTGTGTGTAGGATTGGAGAGAGAGAGTGTGTGTATGATTGGAGAGAGAGAGTGTGTAGGATTGGAGAGAGAGAGAGAGTGTGTAGGATTGGAGAGAGAGGGAGAGTGTGTAGGATGGGAGAGAGAGAGAGAGTGTGTAGGATTGGAGAGAGAGAGAGTGTGTGTGTAGGATTGGAGAGAGAGAGGGAGTGTGGAGGAATGGAGAGAGAGAGAGAGTGTGGAGGAATGGAGAGAGAGATTTTATAGGATTGGAGGGAGAGAGAGAGTGAGTGTAGGATTGGAGAGAGAGAGAGAGAGTGAGTCTAGGATTGGAGAGAGAGAGAATGAGTGTAGGATTGGAGAGAGAGACAGAGAGAGAGTGTGTAGGATTGGAAAGAGAGAGAGTGTGTGTAGGATTGGAGAGAGAGAGTGTGTGTAGGAACGGAGAGAGAGAGAGTGTGTCGGATTGGAGAGAGGGAGTGTGTCGGATTGGAGAGAGAGAGTGTGTGCAGGACTGGAGAGAGAGAGTGTGTGTAGGATTGGAGAGAGAGAAAGTGTGTAGCATTGGAGAGAGAGAGAGAGTGTGCAGGATTGGAGAGGGAGAGAGAGAGAGTGTGTAGGATTGGAGAGAGAGAGAGAGAATGTGTGTCGGATTGGAGAGAGAGAGTGTGTAACATTGGAGAGAGACAGAGTGTGTGCAGGATTGGAGAGGGAGAGAGAGAGAGTGTGTAGGATTGGAGAGAGAGAGAGAGTGTGTGTCGGATTGGAGAGAGAGAGAGTGTGTAGGATTGGAGAGAGAGAGTGTGTGTAGGATTGGAGAGGGAGAGAGTGTGTGTATAGGATTGGTGGGAGAGAGAGAGAGTGAGTGTAGTATTGGAGAGACAGAGTGTGTGTGTTGGATTGGAGAGAGAGAGTGTGTAGGATTGCAGAGAGAGAGTGTGTAGGATTGGAGAGAGAGAGAGTGTGTGTAGGATTGGAGAGAGAGAAAGTGTGTCGGATTGGAGAGAGAGAGGAAGTGTGTCGGATTGGAGAGAGAGAGAGAGAGTGTGTCGAATTGGAGAGAGAGAGTGTGTGTGTAGGATTGGAGAGAGAGAGAGTATGTGTAGGAACGGAGAGCGAGAGAGTGTGTAGGATCGGAGAGAGAGAGTGAGTGTAGGATTGGAGAGAGAGAGTGTGTGTGTGTTGGATTGGAGAGAGAGAGAGTGTGTAGGATTGGAGGGAGAGTGTTTGTAGGATTGGAGAGAGAGAGAGAGTGTGGAGGAATGGAGACAGACATTTTATAGGATTGGAGGGAGAGAGAGAGTGAGTGTAGGATTGGAGAGAGAGAGAGAGAGAGAGAGTGAGTGTAGGATTGGAGAGAGAGAGAGTTTGTGTAGGATTGGAAAAAGAGAGAGTGTGTGTAGGATTGGAAAGAGAGAGAGTGTGTGTAGGAACGGAAAGCGAGAGAGTGTGTAGGATCGGAGAGAGAGAGTGTAGGAGTGGAGAGAGAGAGAGTGTGTAGGATTGGAGAGAGAGACAGTGTGTAGGATTGGAGAGAGAGAGAGAGAGTGTGTAGGATTGGAGAGAGAGAGAGAGAGTGTGTCGGATTGGAGAGATAGAGAGAGTGTGTCGGATTGGAGTGAGAGAGAGAGAGAGTGTGTAGGATTGGAGAGAGAGTGAGAGAGAGTGTGTAGGATTGTAGAGAGAGAGACTGTGTAGGATTGGAGAGAGAGAGAGAGAGTGAGTCTAGGATTGGAGAGAGAGAGAATGAGTGTAGGATTGGAGAGAGAGACAGAGAGAGAGTGTGTAGGATTGGAAAGAGAGAGTGTGTGTAGGATTGGAGAGAGAGAGAGTGTGTGCAGGAACGGAGAGAGAGAGAGTGTGTCGGATTGGAGAGAGGGAGTGTGTCGGATTGGAGAGAGAGAGTGTGTGCAGGACTGGAGAGAGAGAGTGTGTGTAGGATTGGAGAGAGAGAAAGTGTGTAGCATTGGAGAGAGAGAGAGTGTGTGCAGGATTGAAGAGGGAGAGAGAGAGAGTGTGTAGGATTGGAGAGAGAGAGAGAGAATGTGTGTCGGATTGGAGAGAGAGAGTGTGTAGCATTGGAGAGAGAGAGAGTGTGTGCAGGATTGGAGATGGAGAGAGAGAGAGTGTGTAGGATTGGAGAGAGAGAGAGAGAATGTGTGTCGGATTGGAGAGAGAGAGAGTGTGCAGGATTGAAGAGAGAGAGAGAGTGTGTGTAGGATTGGAGAGGGAGAGAGAGTCTGTATAGGATTGGTGGGAGAGAGAGTGAGTGTGTAGGATTGGAGAGAGAGAGAGTGTGTCGGATGGAAGAGAGAGAGTGTGTCGGATTGGAGAGAGAGAGAGTGTGTCGGATTGGAGAGAGAGAGAGTGTGCAGGATTGAAGAGAGAGAGACTGTGTAGGATTGGAGAGATAGATTTTGTAGGATTGGAGGGAAAGAGAGAGTGTGTAGGATTGGAGAGAGAGAGAGAGAGTGTGTAGGATTGGAGAGAGAGAGTGTGTAGGATTGGAGAGAGAGAGGGTGTGTAGGATTCGAGAGAGAGAGAGGCTGTGTAGGATTGGAGAGAGAGTGTGTGTAGGATTGGAGAGAGAGTGTGTGTAGGATTGGAGAGAGAGAGAGTGTGTGGAGGAATGGAGAGAGAGATTTTATAGGATTGGAGGGAGAGAGAGAGTGAGTGTAGGATTGGAGAGAGAGAGAGAGAGAGTGAGTGTAGGATTGGAGCGAGAATAGAGAGAGTGTGTGTAGGATTGGAAAGAGAGAGAGTGTGTGTAGGATTGGAAAGAGAGAGAGTGTGTGCAGGACTGGAGAGAGAGAGTGTGTGTAGGATTGGAGAGAGAGAAAGTGTGTAGCATTGGAGAGAGAGAGAGAGTGTGCAGGATTGGAGAGGGAGAGAGAGAGAGTGTGTAGGATTGGAGAGAGAGAGAGAGAATGTGTGTCGGATTGGAGAGAGAGAGTGTGTAACATTGGAGAGAGACAGAGTGTGTGCAGGATTGGAGAGGGAGAGAGAGAGAGTGTGTAGGATTGGAGAGAGAGAGAGAGTGTGTGTCGGATTGGAGAGAGAGAGAGTGTGTAGGATTGGAGAGAGAGAGTGTGTGTAGGATTGGAGAGGGAGAGAGTGTGTGTATAGGATTGGTGGGAGAGAGAGAGAGTGAGTGTAGTATTGGAGAGACAGAGTGTGTGTGTTGGATTGGAGAGAGAGAGTGTGTAGGATTGCAGAGAGAGAGTGTGTAGGATTGGAGAGAGAGAGAGTGTGTGTAGGATTGGAGAGAGAGAAAGTGTGTCGGATTGGAGAGAGAGAGGAAGTGTGTCGGATTGGAGAGAGAGAGAGAGAGTGTGTCGAATTGGAGAGAGAGAGTGTGTGTGTAGGATTGGAGAGAGAGAGAGTATGTGTAGGAACGGAGAGCGAGAGAGTGTGTAGGATCGGAGAGAGAGAGTGAGTGTAGGATTGGAGAGAGAGAGTGTGTGTGTGTTGGATTGGAGAGAGAGAGAGTGTGTAGGATTGGAGGGAGAGTGTTTGTAGGATTGGAGAGAGAGAGAGAGTGTGGAGGAATGGAGACAGACATTTTATAGGATTGGAGGGAGAGAGAGAGTGAGTGTAGGATTGGAGAGAGAGAGAGAGAGAGAGAGTGAGTGTAGGATTGGAGAGAGAGAGAGTTTGTGTAGGATTGGAAAAAGAGAGAGTGTGTGTAGGATTGGAAAGAGAGAGAGTGTGTGTAGGAACGGAAAGCGAGAGAGTGTGTAGGATCGGAGAGAGAGAGTGTAGGAGTGGAGAGAGAGAGAGTGTGTAGGATTGGAGAGAGAGACAGTGTGTAGGATTGGAGAGAGAGAGAGAGAGTGTGTAGGATTGGAGAGAGAGAGAGAGAGTGTGTCGGATTGGAGAGATAGAGAGAGTGTGTCGGATTGGAGTGAGAGAGAGAGAGAGTGTGTAGGATTGGAGAGAGAGTGAGAGAGAGTGTGTAGGATTGTAGAGAGAGAGACTGTGTAGGATTGGAGAGAGAGAGAGAGAGTGAGTCTAGGATTGGAGAGAGAGAGAATGAGTGTAGGATTGGAGAGAGAGACAGAGAGAGAGTGTGTAGGATTGGAAAGAGAGAGTGTGTGTAGGATTGGAGAGAGAGAGAGTGTGTGCAGGAACGGAGAGAGAGAGAGTGTGTCGGATTGGAGAGAGGGAGTGTGTCGGATTGGAGAGAGAGAGTGTGTGCAGGACTGGAGAGAGAGAGTGTGTGTAGGATTGGAGAGAGAGAAAGTGTGTAGCATTGGAGAGAGAGAGAGTGTGTGCAGGATTGAAGAGGGAGAGAGAGAGAGTGTGTAGGATTGGAGAGAGAGAGAGAGAATGTGTGTCGGATTGGAGAGAGAGAGTGTGTAGCATTGGAGAGAGAGAGAGTGTGTGCAGGATTGGAGATGGAGAGAGAGAGAGTGTGTAGGATTGGAGAGAGAGAGAGAGAATGTGTGTCGGATTGGAGAGAGAGAGAGTGTGCAGGATTGAAGAGAGAGAGAGAGTGTGTGTAGGATTGGAGAGGGAGAGAGAGTCTGTATAGGATTGGTGGGAGAGAGAGTGAGTGTGTAGGATTGGAGAGAGAGAGAGTGTGTCGGATGGAAGAGAGAGAGTGTGTCGGATTGGAGAGAGAGAGAGTGTGTCGGATTGGAGAGAGAGAGAGTGTGCAGGATTGAAGAGAGAGAGACTGTGTAGGATTGGAGAGATAGATTTTGTAGGATTGGAGGGAAAGAGAGAGTGTGTAGGATTGGAGAGAGAGAGAGAGAGTGTGTAGGATTGGAGAGAGAGAGTGTGTAGGATTGGAGAGAGAGAGGGTGTGTAGGATTCGAGAGAGAGAGAGGCTGTGTAGGATTGGAGAGAGAGTGTGTGTAGGATTGGAGAGAGAGTGTGTGTAGGATTGGAGAGAGAGAGAGTGTGTGGAGGAATGGAGAGAGAGATTTTATAGGATTGGAGGGAGAGAGAGAGTGAGTGTAGGATTGGAGAGAGAGAGAGAGAGAGTGAGTGTAGGATTGGAGCGAGAATAGAGAGAGTGTGTGTAGGATTGGAAAGAGAGAGAGTGTGTGTAGGATTGGAAAGAGAGAGAGTGTGTGTAGGAACGGAGAGCGAGAGAGTGTGTAGGATTGGAGAGAGAGAGAGAGAGTGTCGGATTGGAGAGAGAGAGAGAGTTTGTCGGATTGGAGAGAGAGAGAGCGGGTGTCGGATTGGAGAGAGAGAGAGAGAGAGAGAGAGTGTGTAGGATTGGAGAGAGAGAGAGTGTGTAGGATTGGAGAGAGAGAGAGAGAGTGTCGGATTGGAGAGAGAGAGAGAGTGTGTCGGATTGGAGAGAGAGAGAGCGGGTGTCGGATTGGAGAGAGAGAGAGAGAGAGAGAGAGTGTGTGTAGGATTGGAGAGAGAGAGAGTGTGTAGGATTGGAGAGAGAGAGTGTGTAGGATTGGAGAGAGAGAGAGAGTGTGTAGGATTGGAGAGAGAGAGAGAGTGTGTAGGATTGGAGAGAGAGAGAGTGTGTGTGTAGGATTGGAGAGAGAGAGGGAGTGTGGAGGAATGGAAGAGAGAGAGTGTGGAGGAATGGAGAGAGAGATTTTATAGGTTTGGAGGGAGAGAGAGAGTGAGTGTAGGATTGGAGAGAGAGAGAGAGTGAGTCTAGGATTGGAGAGAGAGAGAATGAGTGTAGGATTGGAGAGAGAGACAGAGAGAGAGTGTGTAGGATTGGAAAGAGAGAGAGTGTGTGTAGGATTGGAGAGAGAGAGTGTGTGTAGGAACGGAGAGAGAGAGAGTGTGTCGGATTGGAGAGAGAGAGTGTGTGTGTTGGATTGGAGAGAGAGAGTGTGTAGGATTGCAGAGAGAGAGAGTGTGTGTCGGATTGGAGCGAGGGAGTGTGTCGGATTGGAGAGAGAGAGTGTGTGCAGGACTGGAGAGAGAGAGTGTGTGTAGGATTGGAGAGAGAGAAAGTGTGTAGCATTGGAGAGAGAGAGAGAGTGTGCAGGATTGGAGAGGGAGAGAGAGAGAGTGTGTAGGATTGGAGAGAGAGAGAGAGAATGTGTGTCGGATTGGAGAGAGAGAGTGTGTAACATTGGAGAGAGAGAGAGTGTGTGCAGGATTGGAGAGGGAGAGAGAGAGAGTGTGTAGGATTGGAGAGAGAGAGAGTGTGTAGGATTGGAGAGAGAGAGTGTGTGTAGGATTGGAGAGGGAGAGAGTGTGTGTATAGGATTGGTGGGAGAGAGAGAGAGTGAGTGTAGGATTGGAGAGACAGAGTGTGTGTGTTGGATTGGAGAGAGAGAGTGTGTAGGATTGGAGAGAGAGAGAGTGTGTAGGATTGGAGAGAGAGAGTGTGTGTAGGATTGGAGAGAGAGGGAGTGTGTAGGATTGGAGAGACAGAGGGAGTGTGTAGGATTGGAGAGAGAGAGAGTGTGTAGGATTGGAGAGAGAGAGAGAGAGAGAGTGTAGGATTGGAGAGAGAGAGAGAGCGTGTGTCGGATTGGAGAGAGAGAGAGAGAGTGTGTCGAATTGGAGAGAGAGAGAGTGTGTGTGTAGGATTGGAGAGAGAGAGAGTATGTGTAGGAACGGAGAGCGAGAGAGTGTGTAGGATCGGAGAGAGAGAGTGAGTGTAGGATTGGAGAGAGAGAGTGTGTGTGTGTTGGATTGGAGAGAGAGAGAGTGTGTAGGATTGGAGGGAGAGTGTTTGTAGGATTGGAGGGAGAGAGAGAGTGAGTGTAGGATTGGAGAGAGAGAGAGAGAGAGAGAGCGAGAGTGAGTGTAGGATTGGAGAGAGAAGAGAGAGAGAGTGTGTAGGATTGGAGAGAGAGAGAGTTTGTGTAGGATTGGAAAGAGAGACAGTGTGTGTAGGATTGGAAAGAGAGAGAGTGTGTGTAGGAACGGAGAGCGAGAGAGTGTGTAGGATCGGAGAGAGAGAGTGTAGGAGTGGAGAGAGAGAGAGTGTGTAGGATTGGAGAGAGAGACAGTGTGTAGGATTGGAGAGAGAGAGAGTGTGTAGGATTGGAGAGAGAGAGAGAGTGTGTAGGATTGGAGAGAGAGAGAGAGAGAGTGTATCGGATTGGAGAGATAGAGAGAGTGTGTCGGATTGGAGTGAGAGAGAGAGAGAGTGTGTAGGATTGGAGAGAGAGTGAGAGAGAGTGTGTAGCATTGTAGAGAGAGAGAGTGTGTAGGATTGGAGAGAGAGAGAGAGAGAGTGTGTGTAGGATTGGAGAGAGAGAGAATGAGTGTAGAAATTGCGAGAGAGACAGAGAGAGAGTGTGCAGGATTGGAAATAGAGAGAGTGTGTGTAAGATTGGAGAGAGAGAGATTGTGTGGAGGAACGGAGAGAGAGAGAGTGTGTCGGATTGGAGAGAGGGAGTGTGTCGGATTGGAGAGAGAGAGAGTGTGCAGGACTGGAGAGAGAGAGTGTGTGTAGGATTGGAGAGAGAGAAAGTGTGTAGCATTGGAGAGAGAGAGAGTGTGTGCAGGATTGAAGAGGGAGAGAGAGAGAGTGTGTAGGATTGGAGAGAGAGAGAGAGAATGTGTGTAGGATTGGAGAGAGAGAGTGTGTAGCATTGGAGAGAGTGTGTGCAGGATTGGAGAGAGAGAGAGTGTGTGTAGGATTGGAGAGAGAGAAAGTGTGTAGCATTGGAGAGAGAGAGAGTGTGTGCAGGATTGGAGATGGAGAGAGAGAGAGTGTGTAGGATTGGAGAGAGAGAGAGAGAATGTGTGTAGGATTGGAGAGAGAGAGTGTGTAGCATTGGAGAGAGTGTGTGCAGGATTGGAGAGAGAGAGAGTGTGTGTGTAGGATTGGAGAAGGAGAGAGAGAGTGTGTGTAGGATTGGAGAGAGAGAGAGTGTGTAGGATTGGAGAGAGAGAGTGTGTGTAGGATTGGAGAGGGAGAGAGTGTGTGTATAGGATTGGTGGGAGAGAGAGAGAGTGAGTGTAGGATTGGAGAGACAGAGTGTGTGTGTTGGATTGGAGAGAGAGAGTGTGTAGGATTGGAGAGAGAGAGTGTGTAGGATTGGAGAGAGAGAGTGTGTGTAGGATTGGAGAGAGAGAGAGTGTGTAGGATTGGAGAGAGAGAGAGAGAGAGTGTGTGTAGGATTGGAGAGAGAGAGAGAGCGTGTGTCGAATTGGAGAGAGAGAGAGTGTGTGTAGGAACGGAGAGCGAGAGAGTGTGTAGGATTGGAGAGAGAGGGAGAGAGAGTGTGTAGGATTGTAGAGAGAGCGAGTGTGTAGGATTGGAGAGAGAGAGAGTGTGTGTAGGATTGGAGAGAGAGAGTGTGTAGGATTGGAGAGAGAGAGGGTGTGCAGGATTGGAGAGAGAGAGAGAGTGTGTAGGAAAATGAGAGAGACAGAGTGTGTGTGTAGGATTGCAGAGAGAGACAGAGTGTGTAGGAATGGAGAGAGAGAGAGTGTGTCGGATTGGAGAGAGAGAGTGCGTCGGATTGGAGAGAGAGAGAGTGTGCAGGATTGGAGAGAGAGAGTGACTGTGTAGGATTGGAGAGATAGATTTTGTAGGATTGGAGGGAGAGAGAGAGAGAGTGAGTGTATGATTGGAGAGAGAGACTGTGTAGGATTGGAGAGAGAGAGACAGTGTGCAGGATTGGAGAGAGAGAGAGTGTGTGTAGGATTGGAGAGAGAGAGTGTGTAGGATTGAAGAGAGAGAGAGTGTGTAGGATTGGAGAGAGAGAGAGTGTGTAGGATCGGAGAGAGAGTGTGTAGGATTGGAGAGAGAGAGAGTGTGTAGGATTGGAGAGAGAGAGTGTGTGTGTAGGATTGGAGAGACAGAGAGAGTGTGTCGGATTGGAGAGAGAGAGAGAGAGAGTGTGTAGGATTGGAGAGAGAGAGTGTGTAGGATTGGAGAGAGAGAGAGTGTGTAGGATTGGAGAGAGAGAGTGTGTGTAGGATTGGAGAGAGAGTGTGTAGGATTGGAGAGAGAGCGAGTGTGTAGGATTGGAGAGAGAGAGAGTGTGTGTAGGATTGGTGAGAGAGAGAGAGTGTGTCGGATTGGAGAGAGAGAGTGTGTGTCGGATTGGAGAGAGAGAGAGAGAGTGTGTGTGTAGGATTGGAGAGAGAGAGAGAGAGAGAGTGTAGGATTGGAGAGAGAGAGAGATTATATGTAGGATTGGAGAGAGAGAGCGTGTGTACCATTGGAGAGAGAGAGAGTGTGTGTGTAGGATTGGAGAGGGAGAGAGAGAGAAAGTGTGTAGCATTGGAGAGAGAGAGAGAGTGTGCAGGATTGGAGAGGGAGAGAGAGAGAGTGTGTAGGATTGCAGAGAGAGAGTGAGAATGAGTGTAGGATTGGAGAGAGAGAGTGTGTAGCATTGGAGAGAGAGAGAGTGTGTGCAGGATTGGAGAGGGTGAGAGAGAGAGTGTGTAGGATTGGAGAGAGAGAGAGAGAGTGCAGGATTGAAGAGGGAGAGAGAGAGAGTGTGTAGGATTGGAGAGAGAGAGAGAGAATGTGTGTCGGATTGGAGAGAGAGAGTGTGTAGCATTGGAGAGAGAGAGAGTGTGTGCAGGATTGGAGAGGGAGAGAGAGAGAGTGTGTAGGATTGGAGAGAGAGAGAGAGAATGTGTGTAGGATTGGAGAGAGAGAGTGTGTAGCATTGGAGAGAGTGTGTGCAGGATTGGAGAGAGAGAGAGTGTGTGTGTAGGATTGGAGAAGGAGAGAGAGAGTGTGTGGAGGATTGGAGAGAGAGAGAGTGTGTAGGATTGGAGAGAGAGAGTGTGTGTAGGATTGGAGAGGGAGAGAGTGTGTGTATAGGATTGGTGGGAGAGAGAGAGAGTGAGTGTAGGATTGGAGAGACAGAGTGTGTGTGTTGGATTGGAGAGAGAGAGTGTGTAGGATTAAAGAGAGAGAGAGAGTGTGTAGGATTGGAGAGAGAGAGAGTGTGTAGGATTGGAGAGAGAGAGAGAGAGAGAGTGTGTAGGATTGGAGAGAGAGAGAGAGCGTGTGTCGGATTGGAGAGAGAGAGAGTGTGTGTAGGAACGGAGAGCGAGAGAGTGTGTAGGATCGGAGAGAGAGAGTGTGTGTAGGATTGGAGAGAGAGAGTGTGTGTGTGTTGGATTGGAGAGAGAGAGAGTGTGTAGGATTGGAGGGAGAGTGTTTGTAGGATTGGAGAGAGAGAGAGAGTGTGGAGGAATGGAGACAGAGATTTTATAGGATTGGAGGGAGAGAGAGAGTTAGTGTAGGATTGGAGAGAGAGACTGTGTGTGTGTTGGATTGGAGAGAGAGAGAGTGTGTAGGATTGGAGGGAGAGTGTTTGTAGGATTGGAGAGAGAGAGAGTGTGGAGGAATGGAGACAGAGATTTTATAGGATTGGAGGGAGAGAGAGAGTGAGTGTAGGATTGGAGAGAGAAGAGAGAGAGAGTGTGTAGGATTGGAGAGAGAGAGAGTTTGTGTAGGATTGGAAAAAGAGAGAGTGTGTGTAGGATTGGAAAGAGAGAGAGTGTGTGTAGGAACGGAGAGCGAGAGAGTGTGTAGGATCGGAGAGAGAGAGTGTAGGAGTGGAGAGAGAGAGTGTGTGTAGGATTGGAGAGAGAGACAGTGTGTAGGATTGGAGAGAGAGAGAGTGTGTAGGATTGGAGAGGGAGAGAGAGTGTGTAGGATTGGAGAGAGAGAGAGAGAGAGTGTGTCGGATTGGAGAGATAGAGAGAGTGTGTCGGATTGGAGTGAGAGAGAGAGAGAGTGTGTAGGATTGGAGAGAGAGGGAGAGAGAGTGTGTAGGTTTGTAGAGAGAGAGAGTGTGTAGGATTGGAGAGAGAGAGAGTGTGTGTAGGATTGGAGAGAGAGTGTGTGTAGGATTGGAGAGAGAGAGCGTGTGCAGGATTGGAGAGAGAGAGAGTGTGTAGGAAAATGAGAGAGACAGAGTGTGTGTGTAGGATTGCAGAGAGAGAGAGAGTGTGTAGGAATGGAGAGAGAGAGAGTGTGTCGGATTGGAGAGAGAGAGTGCGTCGGATTGGAGAGAGAGAGTGTGTGCAGGATTGGAGAGAGAGAGAGACTGTGTAGGATTGGAGAGATAGATTTTGTAGGATTGGAGGGAGAGAGAGAGAGAGTGAGTGTATGATTGGAGAGAGAGACTGTGTAGGATTGGCGAGAGAGAGACAGTGTGCAGGATTGGAGAGAGAGAGAGTGTGTGTAGGATTGGAGAGAGAGAGTGTGTAGGATTGGAGAGAGAGAGAGTGTGTAGGATTGGAGAGAGAGAGAGTGTGTAGGATCGGAGAGAGAGTGTGTAGGATTGGAGAGAGAGAGAGTGTGTAGGATTGGAGAGAGAGAGTGTGTGTAGGATTGGAGAGAGAGTGTGTAGGATTGGAGAGAGAGAGAGTGTGTAGGATTGGAGAGAGAGAGAGTGTGTGTAGGATTGGTGAGAGAGAGAGTGTGTGTCGGATTGGAGAGAGAGAGTGTGTGTCGGATTGGAGAGAGAGAGAGTGTGTAGGATTGGAGAGAGAGAGAGTGTGTGTAGGATTGGTGAGAGAGAGAGAGTGTGTAGGATTGGAGAGAGAGAGTGTGTGTAGGATTGGAGAGAGAGTGTGTAGGATTGGAGAGAGAGAGAGTGTGTAGGATTGGAGAGAGAGAGAGTGTGTGTAGGATTGGTGAGAGAGAGAGAGTGTGTCGGATTGGAGAGAGAGAGTGTGTGTCGGATTGGAGAGAGAGAGAGAGTGTGTGTGTAGGATTGGAGAGAGAGAGAGAGAGAGTGTAGGATTGGAGAGAGAGAGAGAGTATATGTAGGATTGGAGAGAGAGAGCGTGTGTAGCATTGGAGAGAGAGAGAGTGTGTGTGTAGGATTGGAGAGGGAGAGAGAGAGAAAGTGTGTAGCATTGGAGAGAGAGAGAGAGTGTGCAGGATTGGAGAGGGAGAGAGAGAGAGTGTGTAGGATTGCAGAGAGAGAGAGAGAATGTGTGTAGGATTGGAGAGAGAGAGTGTGTAGCATTGGAGAGAGAGAGAGTGTGTGCAGGATTGGAGAGGGAGAGAGAGAGTGTGTAGGATTGGAGAGAGAGAGTGTGTAGCATTGGAGAGAGAGAGGGTGTGTGCAGGATTGGAGAGAGGGAGTGTGTGTGTAGGATTGGAGAAGGAGAGAGAGTGTGTGGAGGATTGGAGAGAGAGAGTGTGTGTGTATAGGATTGGTGGGAGAGAGAGAGTGAGTGTAGGATTGGAGAGACAGAGTGTATGTGTTGGATTGGAGAGAGAGAGTGTGTCGGATTGGAGAGAGAGAGAGTGTGCAGGATTGGAGAGAGAGGGAGTGTGTAGGATTGGAGAGAGAGAGGGAGTGTGTAGGATTGGAGAGAGAGAGAGTGTGTAGGATTGGAGAGATAGAGAGAGAGTGTGTAGGATTGTCGAGAGAGAGAGTGTGTAGGATTGGAGAGATAGAGAGAGAGTGTGTAGGATTGGAGAGAGAGAGGGAGAGAGTGTCGGATTGGAGAGAGACAGAGAGTGTGTGTAGGATTGGAGAGAGAGTGTGTGTAGGATTGGAGAGGGAGTGTGTGTAGGATTGGAGAGAGAGAGAGAGTGTGGAGGAATGGAGAGAGAGATTTTATAGGATTGGAGGGAGAGAGAGAGTGAGTGTAGGATTGGAGAGAGAGAGAGAGAGAGTGTAGGATTGGAGAGAGAAGAGGGAGAGTGTGTGTAGGATTGGAAAGAGAGAGAGTGTGTGTAGGATTGGAGAGAGAGAGTGTGTGTGTAGGATTGGAGAGAGAGAAAGTGTGTAGCATTGGAGAGAGAGCGTGTGTCGGATTGGAGAGAGAGAGAGTGTGCAGGATTGGAGAGAGAGAGAGTGTGTGTAGGATTGGAGAGAGAGAAAGTGTGTAGCATTGGAGAGAGAGAGGGAGTGTGTAGGATTGGAGAGAGAGAGTGTGTGTAGGATTGGAGAGAGAGAGTGTGTCGGATTGGAGAGAGAGAGAGAGAGTGTCGGATTGGAGAGAGAGAGAGAGAGAGTGTCGCATTGGAGAGAGAGAGAGAGTGTGTAGGATTGGAGAGAGAGAGACTGTGCAGGAGTAGGGAGAGAGAGAGTGTGTGTAGGATTGGAGAGAGAGAGAGTGTGTAGGATTGGAGAGAGAGAGTGTGTGTGTCTGATTGGAGAGAGAGAGAGAGTTGTTCGGATTGTAGAGAGAGAGTGTGTGTAGGATTGGAGAGAGAGAGTGTGTAGGATTGGAGAGGGAGTGTGTGTAGGATTGGAGAGAGAGAGAGAGTGTGGAGGAATGGAGAGAGAGATTTTATAGGATTGGAGGGAGAGAGAGAGTGAGTGTAGGATTGGAGAGAGTGAGTCTAGGATTGGAGAGAGAGAGAGTGAGTGTAGGATTGGAGAGAGAGAGAGAGAGAGAGAGTGTAGGAATGGAGAGAGAAGAGGGAGAGTGTGTGTAGGATTGGAAAGAGAGAGAGTGTGTGTAGGATTGGAGAGAGAGTGTGTGTGTGTAGGATTGGAGAGAGAGAAAGTGTGTAGCATTGGAGAGAGAGCGTGTGTCGGATTGGAGAGAGAGAGAGTGTGCAGGATTGGAGAGAGAGAGAGTGTGTGTAGGATTGGAGAGAGAGAAAGTGTGTTGCATTGGAGAGAGAGAGAGAGTGTGCAGGATTGGAGAGGGAGAGAGAGAGAGTGTGTAGGATTGGAGAGAGAGAGAGAGAATGTGTGTAGGATTGGAGAGAGAGAGTGTGTAGCATTGGAGAGAGAGAGAGAGTGTGTGTAGAATTGGAGAGAGAGAGAGTGTGTGTGTAGGATTGGATAAGGAGAGAGAGAGTGTGTGTAGGATTGGAGAGAGAGAGAGTGTGTGTATAGGATTGGTGGGAGAGAGAGAGAGTGAGTGTAGGATTGGAGAGACAGAGTGTGTGTGTAGGATTGGAGAGAGAGAGAGTGTGTAGGATTGGAGAGAGAGAGTGTGTGTAGGATTGGAGAGAGAGGGAGTGTGTTGGATTGGAGAGAGAGAGGGAGTGTGTAGGATTGGAGAGAGAGAGTGTGTGTAGGATTGGAGAGAGAGAGAGAGAGAGTGTGTCGGATTGGAGAGAGAGAGAGCGTGTGTCGGATTGGAGAGAGAGAGAGAGAGTGTGTCGCATTGGAGAGAGAGAGAGTGTTAGTGTAGGATCGGAGAGAGAGAGAGTGTGTTGGATTGGAGAGAGAGAGAGAGAGAGTGTGTAGGATTGGAGAGAGAGAGACTGTGCAGGAGTAGGGAGAGAGAGAGTGTGTGTAGGATTGGAGAGAGAGAGAGTGTGTAGGATTGGAGAGATAGAGTGTGTGTGTCGGATTGGAGAGAGAGAGAGAGTTGGTCGGATTGGAGAGAGAGAGTGAGTGTGCAGGATTCGAGAGAGAGAGAGAGAGTGCGTGTAGGATTGGAGAGAGAGGGAGTGTGTAGGATTGGAGAGAGAGAGTGTGTCGGATTGGAGAGAGAGAGAGTGTGCAGGATTGGAGAGAGAGAGACTGTGTAGGATTGGAGAGATAGATTTTGTAGGATTGGAGGGAGAGAGATAGAGTGAGTGTATGATTGGAGAGAGAGAGTGTGTAGGATTGTAGAGAGAGAGACAGTGTGCAGGATTGGAGAGAGAGAGAGAGTGTGTAGGATTTGAGAGAGAGAGTGTGTAGGATTGGAGAGAGAGAGAGTGTGTAGGATTGGAGAGAGAGAGAGTGTGTAGGATCGGAGAGAGAGTGTGTAGGATTGGAGAGAGAGAGAGTGTGTAGGATTGGAGAGAGAGAGAGTGTGTAGGTTTGGAGAGAGAGAGAGTGTGTGTAGGATTGGAGAGAGAGAGAGAGTGTGTCGGATTGGAGAGAGAGTGTGTCGGATTGGAGAGAGAGAGAGAGAGTGTGTAGGATTGGAGAGAGAGAGAGAGAGAGAGTGTAGGATTGGAGAGAGAGAGAGAGTATATGTAGGATTGGAGAGAGAGAGCGTGTGTAGCATTGGAGAGAGAGAGAGAGAGTGTGTGTGTAGGATTGGAGAGGGAGAGAGAGAGAGTTTGTAAAATAGGAGAGAGAGAGTAAGAGTGTGTGTAGGATTGGAGAGAGGGAGAGTGTATAGCATTGAAGAGAGAGAGAGTGTTTGTGTAGGATTGGAGAGGGAGAGAGAGTGTGTATAGGATTGGTGGGAGAGAGAGAGTGAGTGTAGGATTGGAGAGAGAGAGTGTGTGTGTTGGATTGGAGAGAGAGAGTGTGTAGGATTGGAGAGAGAGAGAGAGTGCGTGTAGGATTGGAGAGGGAGAGAGAGTGAGTGTGTAGGATTGGAGAGAGAGAGAGTGTGTCGGATTGGAGAGAGAGAGTGTGTCGGATTGGAGAGAGAGAGAGTGTGCAGGATTGGAGAGAGAGAGAGTGAGTCGGATTGGAGAGAGAGAGTGTGTAGGATTGGAGAGAGAGTGTGTGTAGGATTGGAGGGAGAGAGAGAGTGCGTATAGGATTGGAGAGAGAGAGAGAGTGTGAGTGTAGGATTGGAGAGAGAAGAGAGAGAGTGTGTGTAGGATCGGAGAGAGAGAGTGTAGGAGTGGAGAGAGAGAGTGTGTAGGATTGGAGAGAGAGACAGTGTGTAGGATTGGAGAGAGAGAGAGTGTGTAGGATTGGAGAGAGAGAGAGAGTGTGTAGGATTGGAGAGAGAGAGAGAGTGTGTCGGATTGGAGAGAGAGAGAGAGTGTGTCGGATTGGAGTGAGAGAGAGAGAGAGAGTGTGTAGGATTGGAGAGATAGAGAGTGTGTAGGATTGGAGAGAGAGAGTGTGTAGGATTGGAGAGAGAGAGGGTGTGCAGGATTGGAGAGACAGAGAGTGTGTGTAGGATTGGAGAGAGAGAGAGTGTGTGTGTAGGATTGGAGAGAGAGAGTGTGTAGGATTGGAGAGAGAGTGTGTGTATGATTGGAGAGAGAGAGAGTGTGTAGGATTGGAGAGAGAGAGAGTGTGTAGGATTGGAGAGAGAGAGTGTGTGTAGGATTGGAGAGAGAGAGAGAGTGTGTCGGATTGGAGAGAGAGAGAGAGAGAGAGTGTAGGATTGGAGAGAGAGAGTGTGTATGATTGGAGAGAGAGAGAGTGTGTAGGATTGCAGAGAGAGAGTGTGTGTGTGTAGGATTGGAGAGAGAGAGAGTGTGTAGGATTGGAGAGAGAGAGAGTGTGTGTCGGATTGGTGAGAGAGAGAGAGTGTGTCGGATTGGAGAGAGAGAGAGAGTGTGTGTGTAGGATTGGAGAGAGAGAGCGTGTGTAGCATTGGAGAGAGAGAGAGAGTGTGTGTGTAGGATTGGAGAGGGAGAGAGAGAGAAAGTGTGTAGCATTGGAGGGAGAGACAGAGTGTGCAGGATTGGAGAGGGAGAGAGAGAGTGTGTAGGATTGGAGAGAGAGAGAGAGAATGTGTGTAGGATTGGAGAGAGACAGTGTGTAGCATTGGAGAGAGAGAGAGTGTGTGCAGGATTGAAGAGGGAGAGAGAGAGAGTGTGTAGGATTGGAGAGAGAGAGAGAGAATGTGTGTCGGATTGGAGAGAGAGAGTGTGTAGCATTGGAGAGAGAGAGAGTGTGTGCAGGATTGGAGATGGAGAGAGAGAGAGTGTGTAGGATTGGAGAGAGAGAGAGAGAATGTGTGTAGGATTGGAGAGAGAGAGTGTGTAGCATTGGAGAGAGTGTGTGCAGGATTGGAGAGAGAGAGAGTGTGTGTGTAGGATTGGAGAAGGAGAGAGAGAGTGTGTGTAGGATTGGAGAGAGAGAGAGAGCGTGTGTCGAATTGGAGAGAGAGAGAGTGTGTGTAGGAACGGAGAGCGAGAGAGTGTGTAGGATTGGAGAGAGAGGGAGAGAGAGTGTGTAGGATTGTAGAGAGAGAGAGTGTGTAGGATTGGAGAGAGAGAGAGTGTGTGTAGGATTGGAGAGAGAGAGTGTGTAGGATTGGAGAGAGAGAGGGTGTGCAGGATTGGAGAGAGAGAGAGAGTGTGTAGGAAAATGAGAGAGACAGAGTGTGTGTGTAGGATTGCAGAGAGAGAGAGAGTGTGTAGGAATGGAGAGAGAGAGAGTGTGTCGGATTGGAGAGAGAGAGTGCGTCGGATTGGAGAGAGAGAGAGTGTGCAGGATTGGAGAGAGAGAGTGACTGTGTAGGATTGGAGAGATAGATTTTGTAGGATTGGAGGGAGAGAGAGAGAGAGTGAGTGTATGATTGGAGAGAGAGACTGTGTAGGATTGGAGAGAGAGAGACAGTGTGCAGGATTGGAGAGAGAGAGAGTGTGTGTAGGATTGGAGAGAGAGAGTGTGTAGGATTGAAGAGAGAGAGAGTGTGTAGGATTGGAGAGAGAGAGAGTGTGTAGGATCGGAGAGAGAGTGTGTAGGATTGGAGAGAGAGAGAGTGTGTAGGATTGGAGAGAGAGAGTGTGTGTGTAGGATTGGAGAGACAGAGAGAGTGTGTCGGATTGGAGAGAGAGAGAGAGAGAGTGTGTAGGATTGGAGAGAGAGAGTGTGTAGGATTGGAGAGAGAGAGAGTGTGTAGGATTGGAGAGAGAGAGTGTGTGTAGGATTGGAGAGAGAGTGTGTAGGATTGGAGAGAGAGCGAGTGTGTAGGATTGGAGAGAGAGAGAGAGTGTGTGTAGGATTGGTGAGAGAGAGAGAGTGTGTCGGATTGGAGAGAGAGAGTGTGTGTCGGATTGGAGAGAGAGAGAGAGTGTGTGTGTAGGATTGGAGAGAGAGAGAGAGAGAGAGTGTAGGATTGGAGAGAGAGAGAGATTATATGTAGGATTGGAGAGAGAGAGCGTGTGTAGCATTGGAGAGAGAGAGAGTGTGTGTGTAGGATTGGAGAGGGAGAGAGAGAGAAAGTGTGTAGCATTGGAGAGAGAGAGAGAGTGTGCAGGATTGGAGAGGGAGAGAGAGAGAGTGTGTAGGATTGCAGAGAGAGAGTGAGAATGAGTGTAGGATTGGAGAGAGAGAGTGTGTAGCATTGGAGAGAGAGAGAGTGTGTGCAGGATTGGAGAGGGTGAGAGAGAGAGTGTGTAGGATTGGAGAGAGAGAGAGAGAGTGCAGGATTGAAGAGGGAGAGAGAGAGAGTGTGTAGGATTGGAGAGAGAGAGAGAGAATGTGTGTCGGATTGGAGAGAGAGAGTGTGTAGCATTGGAGAGAGAGAGAGTGTGTGCAGGATTGGAGAGGGAGAGAGAGAGAGTGTGTAGGATTGGAGAGAGAGAGAGAGAATGTGTGTAGGATTGGAGAGAGAGAGTGTGTAGCATTGGAGAGAGTGTGTGCAGGATTGGAGAGAGAGAGTGTGTGTGTAGGATTGGAGAAGGAGAGAGAGAGTGTGTGGAGGATTGGAGAGAGAGAGAGTGTGTAGGATTGGAGAGAGAGAGTGTTTGTAGGATTGGAGAGGGAGAGAGTGTGTGTATAGGATTGGTGGGAGAGAGAGAGAGTGAGTGTAGGATTGGAGAGACAGAGTGTGTGTGTTGGATTGGAGAGAGAGAGTGTGTAGGATTAAAGAGAGAGAGAGAGTGTGTAGGATTGGAGAGAGAGAGAGTGTGTAGGATTGGAGAGAGAGAGAGAGAGAGAGAGTGTAGGATTGGAGAGAGAGAGAGAGCGTGTGTCGGATTGGAGAGAGAGAGAGTGTGTGTAGGAACGGAGAGAGAGAGAGTGTGTAGGATCGGAGAGAGAGAGTGAGTGTAGGATTGGAGAGAGAGAGTGTGTGTGTGTTGGATTGGAGAGAGAGAGAGTGTGTAGGATTGGAGGGAGAGTGTTTGTAGGATTGGAGAGAGAGAGAGAGTGTGGAGGAATGGAGACAGAGATTTTATAGGATTGGAGGGAGAGAGAGAGTTAGTGTAGGATTGGAGAGAGAGAGTGTGTGTGTGTTGGATTGGAGAGAGAGAGAGTGTGTAGGATTGGAGGGAGAGTGTTTGTAGGATTGGAGAGAGAGAGAGTGTGGAGGAATGGAGACAGAGATTTTATAGGATTGGAGGGAGAGAGAGAGTGAGTGTAGGATTGGAGAGAGAAGAGAGAGAGAGTGTGTAGGATTGGAGAGAGAGAGAGTTTGTGTAGGATTGGAAAGAGAGAGAGTGTGTGTAGTATTGGAAAGAGAGAGAGTGTGTGTAGGAACGGAGAGCGAGAGAGTGTGTAGGATCGGAGAGAGAGAGTGTAGGAGTGGAGAGAGAGAGTGTGTGTAGGATTGGAGAGAGAGACAGTGTGTAGGATTGGAGAGAGAGAGAGTGTGTAGGATTGGAGAGGGAGAGAGAGTGTGTAGGATTGGAGAGAGAGAGAGAGAGTGTGTCGGATTGGAGAGATAGAGAGAGTGTGTCGGATTGGAGTGAGAGAGAGAGAGAGTGTGTAGGATTGGAGAGAGAGGGAGAGAGAGTGTGTAGGATTGTAGAGAGAGAGAGTGTGTAGGATTGGAGAGAGAGAGAGTGTGTGTAGGATTGGAGAGAGAGTGTGTGTAGGATTGGAGAGAGAGAGCGTGTGCAGGATTGGAGAGAGAGAGAGTGTGTAGGAAAATGAGAGAGACAGAGTGTGTGTGTAGGATTGCAGAGAGAGAGAGAGTGTGTAGGAATGGAGAGAGAGAGAGTGTGTCGGATTGGAGAGAGAGAGTGCGTCGGATTGGAGAGAGAGAGTGTGTGCAGGATTGGAGAGAGAGAGAGACTGTGTAGGATTGGAGAGATAGATTTTGTAGGATTGGAGGGAGAGAGAGAGAGAGTGAGTGTATGATTGGAGAGAGAGACTGTGTAGGATTGGCGAGAGAGAGACAGTGTGCAGGATTGGAGAGAGAGAGTGTGTGTGTAGGATTGGAGAGAGAGAGTGTGTAGGATTGGAGAGAGAGAGAGTGTGTAGGATTGGAGAGAGAGAGAGTGTGTAGGATCGGAGAGAGAGTGTGTAGGATTGGAGAGAGAGAGAGTGTGTAGGATTGGAGAGAGAGAGTGTGTGTGTAGGATTGGAGAGACAGAGAGAGTGTGTCGGATTGGAGAGAGAGAGAGAGAGAGTGTGTAGGATTGGAGAGAGAGAGAGTGTGTAGGATTGGAGAGAGAGAGAGTGTGTAGGATTGGAGAGAGAGTGTGTAGGATTGGAGAGAGAGAGAGTGTGTAGGATTGGAGAGAGAGAGAGTGTGTGTAGGATTGGTGAGAGAGAGAGAGTGTGTCGGATTGGAGAGAGAGAGTGTGTGTCGGATTGGAGAGAGAGAGAGAGTGTGTGTGTAGGATTGGAGAGAGAGAGAGAGAGAGTGTAGGATTGGAGAGAGAGAGAGAGTATATGTAGGATTGGAGAGAGAGAGCGTGTGTAGCATTGGAGAGAGAGAGAGTGTGTGTGTAGGATTGGAGAGGGAGAGAGAGAGAAAGTGTGTAGCATTGGAGAGAGAGAGAGAGTGTGCAGGATTGGAGAGGGAGAGAGAGAGAGTGTGTAGGATTGCAGAGAGAGAGAGAGAATGTGTGTAGGATTGGAGAGAGAGAGTGTGTAGCATTGGAGAGAGAGAGAGTGTGTGCAGGATTGGAGAGGGAGAGAGAGAGTGTGTAGGATTGGAGAGAGAGAGAGTGTGTGTCGGATTGGAGAGAGAGAGAGAGTTGGTCGGATTGGAGAGAGAGAGTGTGTGTAGGATTGGAGAGAGAGAATGTGTAGGATTGGAGCGAGAGAGAGTGTGTCTATAGGATTCGAGAAAGAGAGGGAGTGTGTAGGATCGGAGAGAGAGATTGTATAGGATTGGAGGGAGAGAGAGAGAGAGTGAGAGTAGGATTGGAGAGAGAGAGTGAGTGTGCAGGATTGGAGAGAGAGAGAGAGTGCGTGTAGGATTGGAGAGGGAGAGAGTGTGTGTCGGATTGGAGAGAGAGAGTGAGTGAGTAGGATTGGAGAGAGAGAGTGAGTGTGCAGGATTCGAGAGAGAGAGAGAGAGTGCGTGTAGGATTGGAGAGAGAGGGAGTGTGTAGGATTGGAGAGAGAGAGTGTGTCGGATTGGAGAGAGAGAGAGTGTGCAGGATTGGAGAGAGAGAGACTGTGTAGGATTGGAGAGATAGATTTTGTAGGTTTGGAGGGAGAGAGAGAGAGTGAGTGTATGATTGGAGAGAGAGAGTGTGTAGGATTGTAGAGAGAGAGACAGTGTGCAGGATTGGAGAGAGAGAGAGAGTGTGTAGGATTTGAGAGAGAGAGTGTGTAGGATTGGAGAGAGAGAGAGTGTGTAGGATTGGAGAGAGAGAGAGTGTGTAGGATCGGAGAGAGAGTGTGTAGGATTGGAGAGAGAGAGAGTGTGTAGGATTGGAGAGAGAGAGAGTGTGTAGGTTTGGAGAGAGAGAGAGTGTGTGTAGGATTGGAGAGAGAGAGAGAGTGTGTCGGATTGGAGAGAGAGTGTGTCGGATTGGAGAGAGAGAGAGAGAGTGTGTAGGATTGGAGAGAGAGAGAGAGAGAGAGTGTAGGATTGGAGAGAGAGAGAGAGTATATGTAGGATTGGAGAGAGAGAGCGTGTGTAGCATTGGAGAGAGAGAGAGAGTGTGTGTGTAGGATTGGAGAGGGAGAGAGAGAGAGTTTGTAAAATAGGAGAGAGAGAGTAAGAGTGTGTGTAGGATTGGAGAGAGAGAGAGTGCATAGCATTGAAGAGAGAGAGAGTGTTTGTGTAGGATTGGAGAGGGAGAGTGTGTGTGTTGGATTGGAGAGAGAGAGTGTGTAGGATTGGAGAGAGAGAGAGAGTGCGTGTCGGATTGGAGAGGGAGAGAGAGTGAGTGTGTAGGATTGGAGAGAGAGAGAGTGTGTCGGATTGGAGAGAGAGAGTGTGTCGGATTGGAGAGAGAGAGAGTGTGCAGGATTGGAGAGAGAGAGAGTGAGTCGGATTGGAGAGAGAGAGTGTGTAGGATTGGAGAGAGAGTGTGTGTAGGATTGGAGGGAGAGAGAGAGTGCGTATAGGATTGGAGAGAGAGAGAGAGTGTGAGTGTAGGATTGGAGAGAGAAGAGAGAGAGTGTGTGTAGGATTGGAGAGAGAGACAGTGTGTAGGATTGGAGAGAGAGAGAGTGTGTAGGATTGGAGAGAGAGAGAGAGTGTGTAGGATTGGAGAGAGAGAGAGAGAGTGTCGGATTGGAGAGAGAGAGAGAGTGTGTCGGATTGGAGTGAGAGAGAGAGAGAGAGTGTGTAGGATTGGAGAGAGAGAGAGTGTGTAGGATTGGAGAGAGAGAGTGTGTAGGATTGGAGAGAGAGTGTGTGTAGGATTGGAGGGAGAGAGAGAGTGCGTATAGGATTGGAGAGAGAGAGAGAGTGTGAGTGTAGGATTGGAGAGAGAAGAGAGAGAGTGTGTGTAGGATCGGAGAGAGAGAGTGTAGGAGTGGAGAGAGAGAGTGTGTAGGATTGGAGAGAGAGACAGTGTGTAGGATTGGAGAGAGAGAGAGTGTGTAGGATTGGAGAGAGAGAGAGAGTGTGTAGGATTGGAGAGAGAGAGAGAGTGTGTCGGATTGGAGAGAGAGAGAGAGTGTGTCGGATTGGAGTGAGAGAGAGAGAGAGAGTGTGTAGGATTGGAGAGATAGAGAGTGTGTAGGATTGGAGAGAGAGAGTGTGTAGGATTGGAGAGAGAGAGGGTGTGCAGGATTGGAGAGACAGAGAGAGTGTGTAGGATTGGAGAGAGAGAGAGTGTGTGTGTAGGATTGGAGAGAGAGAGTGTGTAGGATTGGAGAGAGAGTGTGTGTATGATTGGAGAGAGAGAGTGTGTGTAGGATTGGAGAGAGAGAGAGTGTGTAGGATTCGAGAGAGAGAGTGTGTGTAGGATTGGAGAGAGAGAGAGAGTGTGTCGGATTGGAGAGAGAGAGAGAGAGAGTGTGTAGGATTGGAGAGAGAGAGTGTGTATGATTGGAGAGAGAGAGAGTGTGTAGGATTGCAGAGAGAGAGAGTGTGTGTGTAGGATTGGAGAGAGAGAGAGTGTGTAGGATTGGAGAGAGAGAGAGTGTGTGTAGGATTGGTGAGAGAGAGAGAGTGTGTCGGATTGGAGAGAGAGAGAGAGAGAGAGTAGGATTCGAGAGAGAGAGAGAGTATATGTAGGATTGGAGAGAGAGAGCGTGCGTAGCATTGGAGAGAGAGAGAGAGTGTGTGTGTAGGATTGGAGAGGGAGAGAGAGAGAAAGTGTGTAGCATTGGAGGGAGAGACAGAGTGTGCAGGATTGGAGAGGGAGAGAGAGAGTGTGTAGGATTGGAGAGAGAGAGAGAATGTGTGTAGGATTGGAGAGAGAGAGTGTGTAGCATTGGAGAGAGAGAGAGTGTGTGCAGGATTGGAGAGGGAGAGAGAGAGAGTGTGTATGATTGGAGAGAGAGAGAGAGTGTGTGTAGGATTGGAGAGAGAGAGTGTGTAGCATTGGAGAGAGAGAGAGTGTGTGCAGGATTGGAGAGAGAGAGTGTGTGTGTAGGATTGGAGAAGGAGAGAGAGTGTGTGTAGGATTGGAGAGAGAGAGAGTGTGTGTATAGGATTGGTGGGAGAGAGAGAGAGTGAGTGTAGGATTGGAGAGACAGAGTGTGTGTGTTGGATTGGAGAGAGAGAGTGTGTCGGATTGGAGAGAGAGAGAGTGTGTAGGATTGGAGAGAGAGAGTGTGTGTAGGATTGGAGAGAGAGGGAGTGTGTAGGATTGGAGAGAGAGAGGGAGTGTGTAGGATTGGAGAGAGAGAGAGTGTGTGTGTAGGATTGGAGATGGAGAGAGAGAGTGTGTAGGATTGGAGAGAGAGAGAGTGTGTGTATAGGATTGGTGGGAGAGAGAGAGAGAGTGAGTGTAGGAATGGAGAGACAGAGTGTGTGTGTAGGAATGGAGAGACAGAGTGTGTGTGTTGGATTGGAGAGAGAGACTGTGTCAGATTGGAGAGAGAGAGGGAGTTTGTAAGATTGGAGAGAGAGAGTGAGTGTGTAGGATTGGAGAGAGAGAGAGAGTGTGTGTAGGATTGGAGAGAGAGAGAGAGAGTGTGTCGGATTGGAGAGAGAGAGAGAGAGTGTGTCGGATTGGAGAGAGAGAGAGAGTGTCGGATTGGAGAGAGAGAGAGAGAGAGACTGAGTGTAGGATCGGAGAGAGAGAAAGTGTGTTGAATTGGAGAGAGAGAGGGAGAGTGTGTAGGATTGGAGAGAGAGAGAGTGTGCAGGAGTAGGGAGAGAGAGTGTGTGTAGGATTGGAGAGAGAGAGAGTGTGTAGGATTGGAGAGAGAGAGTGTGTGTCGGATTGGAGAGAGAGAGAGAGATTTTGTCGATTGGAGAGAGAGAGTGTGTGTAGGATTGGACAGAGAGAATGTGTAGGATTGGAGAGAGATAGAGTGTGTGTCGGATTGGAGAGAGAGAGAGAGTTTGTCGGTTTGGAGAGAGAGAGTGTGTGTAGGATTGGAGAGAGAGAATGTGTAGGATTGGAGAGAGAGAGAGTGTGTCTATAGGATTCGAGAAAGAGAGGGAGTGTGTAGGATCGGAGAGAGAGATTGTATAGGATTGGAGGGAGAGAGAGAGAGAGTGAGAGTAGGAGTGGAGAGAGAGAGTGTGTGTGCAGGATTAGAGAGAGAGAGAGAGTGCGTGTAGGATTGGAGAGGGAGAGAGTGTGTCGGATTGGAGAGAGAGAGTGTGTCGGATAGGAGAGAGAGAGGTTGTGTAGGATTGGAGAGAGAGAGTGTGTGTGTAGGATTGGAGAGACAGAGAGAGTGTGTCGGATTGGAGAGAGAGAGAGAGAGTGTGTAGGATTGGAGAGAGAGAGTGTGTAGGATTGGAGAGAGAGAGAGTGTGTTGGATTGGAGAGAGAGAGTGTGTGTAGGATTGGAGAGAGAGTGTGTAGGATTGGAGAGAGAGAGAGAGAGTGTGTAGGATTGGAGAGAGAGAGTGTGTAGGATTGGAGAGAGAGAGAGTGTGTTGGATTGGAGAGAGAGAGAGAGTGTTGGATTGGAGAGAGAGAGTGTGTGTAGGATTGGAGAGAGAGTGTGTAGGATTGGAGAGAGAGAGAGTGTGTAGGATTGGAGAGAGAGAGAGTGTGTCGGATTGGAGAGAGAGAGAGAGTGTGTGTGTAGGATTGGAGAGAGAGAGAGAGAGAGTGTAGGATTGGAGAGAGAGAGAGAGTATATGTAGGATTGGAGAGAGAGAGCGTGTGTAGCATTGGAGAGAGAGAGAGTGTGTGTGTAGGATTGGAGAGGGAGAGAGAGAGTGTGTAGGATTGGAGAGAGAGAGTGTGTAGCATTGGAGAGAGAGAGGGTGTGTGCAGGATTGGAGAGAGGGAGTGTGTGTGTAGGATTGGAGAAGGAGAGAGAGTGTGTGTAGGATTGGAGAGAGAGAGAGTGTGTGTATAGGATTGGTGGGAGAGAGAGACAGTGAGTGTAGGATTGGAGAGACAGAGTGTGTGTGTTGGATTGGAGAGAGAGAGTGTGTCGGATTGGAGAGAGAGAGAGTGTGCAGGATTGGAGAGAGAGAGTGTGTGTAGGATTGGAGAGAGAGGGAGTGTGTAGGATTGGAGAGAGAAAGGGAGTGTGTAGGATTGGACAGAGAGAGAGTGTGTAGGATTGGAGAGATAGAGAGAGAGTGTGTAGGATTGTCGAGAGAGAGAGTGTGTAGGATTGGAGAGAGAGAGGGAGAGAGTGTCGGATTGGAGAGAGAGAGAGAGAGTGTCGGATTGGAGAGAGACAGAGAGTGTGTGTAGGATTGGAAAGAGAGAGTGTGTAGGATTGGAGAGGGAGTGTGTGTAGGATTGGAGAGAGAGAGAGAGAGTGTGGAGGAATGGAGAGAGAGATTTTATAGGATTGGAGGGAGAGAGAGAGTGAGTGTAGGATTGGAGAGAGAGAGAGAGAGTGAGTCTAGGATTGGAGAGAGAGAGAGTGAGTGTAGGATTGGAGAGAGAGAGTGTAGGATTGGAGAGAGAAGAGGGAGAGTGTGTGTAGGATTGGAAAGAGAGAGAGTGTGTGTAGGATTGGAGAGAGAGAGTGTGTGTGTAGGATTGGAGAGAGAGAAAGTATGTAGCATTGAAGAGAGAGCGTGTGTCGGATTGGAGAGAGAGAGAGTGTGCAGGATTGGAGAGAGAGAGAGTGTGTGTAGGATTGGAGAGAGAGAAAGTGTGTAGCATTGGAGAGAGAGAGAGAGTGTGCAGGATTGGAGAGGGAGAGAGAGAGAGTGTGTAAGATTGGAGAGAGAGAGAGAGAATGTGTGTAGGATTGGAGAGAGAGAGTGTGTAGCATTGGAGAGAGAGAGAGTGTGTGTAGGATTGGAGAGAGAGAGAGTGTGTGTGTAGGATTGGATAAGGAGAGAGAGAGTGTGTGTAGGATTGGAGAGAGAGAGAGAGTGTGTGTATAGGATTGGTGGGAGAGAGAGAGAGTGAGTGTAGGATTGGAGAGACAGAGTGTGTGTGTTGGATTGGAGAGACAGAGTGTGTAGGATTGGAGAGAGAGAGAGTGTGTCGGATTGGAGAGAGAGAGTGTGTGTAGGATTGGAGAGAGAGGGAGTGTGTTGGATTGGAGAGAGAGAGGGAGTGTGTAGGATTGGAGAGAGAGAGTGTGTGTAGGATTGGAGAGAGAGAGAGAGAGAGTGTGTCGGATTGGAGAGAGAGAGAGAGTGTCGGATTGAAGAGAGAGAGAGAGAGTGTGTCGGATTGGAGAGAGAGAGAGAGTTAGTGTAGGATCGGAGAGAGAGAGAGTGTGTTGGATTGGAGAGAGAGAGAGAGAGTGTGTAGGATTGGAGAGAGAGAGACTGTGCAGGAGTAGGGAGAGAGAGAGAGTGTGTGTAGGATTGGAGAGAGAGAGAGTGTGTAGGATTGGAGAGAGAGAGAGTGTGTGTCGGATTGGAGAGAGAGAGAGAGTTGGTCGGATTGGAGAGAGAGAGTGTGTGTAGGATTGGAGAGAGAGAATGTGTAGGATTGGAGAGAGAGAGAGTGTGTCTATAGGATTCGAGAAAGAGAGGGAGTGTGTAGGATCGGAGAGAGAGATTGTATAGGATTGGAGGGAGAGAGAGAGAGAGTGAGAGTAGGATTGGAGAGAGAGTGAGTGTGCAGGATTGGAGAGAGAGAGAGAGTGCGTGTAGGATTGGAGAGGGAGAGAGTGTGTGTCGGATTGGAGAGAGAGAGTGAGTGAGTAGGATTGGAGAGAGAGAGAGAGTGTGCAGGATTCGAGAGAGAGAGAGAGAGTGCGTGTAGGATTGGAGAGAGAGGGAGTGTGTAGGATTGGAGAGAGAGAGTGTGTCGGATTGGAGAGAGAGAGAGTGTGCAGGATTGGAGAGAGAGAGACTGTGTAGGATTGGAGAGATAGATTTTGTAGGATTGGAGTGAGAGAGAGAGTGAGTGTATGATTGGAGAGAGAGAGTGTGTAGGATTGTAGAGAGAGAGACAGTGTGCAGGATTGGAGAGAGAGAGAGAGTGTGTAGGATTTGAGAGAGAGAGTGTGTAGGATTGGAGAGAGAGAGAGTGTGTAGGATTGGAGAGAGAGAGAGTGTGTAGGATCGGAGAGAGAGTGTGTAGGATTGGAGAGAGAGAGAGTGTGTAGGATTGGAGAGAGAGAGAGTGTGTAGGATTGGAGAGAGACAGAGTGTGTAGGTTTGGAGAGAGAGAGAGTGTGTGTAGGATTGGAGAGAGAGAGAGAGTGTGTCGGATTGGAGAGAGAGTGTGTCGGATTGGAGAGAGAGAGAGAGAGAGAGAGTGTAGGATTGGAGAGAGAGAGAGAGAGAGAGAGTGTAGGATTGGAGAGAGAGAGAGAGTATATGTAGGATTGGAGAGAGAGAGCGTGTGTAGCATTGGAGACAGAGAGAGAGAGTGTGTGTGTAGGATTGGAGAGGGAGAGAGAGAGAGTTTGTAAAATAGGAGAGAGAGAGTAAGAGTGTGTGTAGGATTGGAGAGAGAGAGAGTGTATAGCATTGTAGAGAGAGAGAGTGTTTGTGTAGGATTGGAGAGGGAGAGAGAGTGTGTATAGGAATGGTGGGAGAGAGAGAGTGAGTGTAGGATTGGAGAGAGAGAGTGTGTGTGTTGGATTGGAGAGAGAGAGTGTGTAGGATTGGAGAGAGAGAGGGTGTGTAGGATTCGAGAGAGAGAGAGGCTGTGTAGGATTGGAGAGAGAGTGTGTGTAGGATTGGAGAGAGAGTGTGTGTAGGATTGGAGAGAGAGAGAGTGTGTGGAGGAATGGAGAGAGAGATTTTATAGGATTGGAGGGAGAGAGAGAGTGAGTGTAGGATTGGAGAGAGAGAGAGAGAGAGTGAGTGTAGGATTGGAGCGAGAATAGAGAGAGTGTGTGTAGGATTGGAAAGAGAGAGAGTGTGTGTAGGAACGGAGAGCGAGAGAGTGTGTAGGATCGGACAAACAGAGAGAGCTTTTAGGATCGGACGGACAGAGATAGTGTGTAGGATTGGAGAGAGAGAGAGAGTGTGTAGGATTGGAGAGAGAGAGAGAGTGTGTAGGATTGGAGAGAGAGAGAGTGTGTAGGATTGGAGAGAGAGAGAGAGTGTGTCGGATTGGAGAGAGAGAGAGAGTGTGTCGGATTGGAGAGAGAGAGAGCGGGTTTCGGATTGGAGAGAGAGAGAGAGAGAGAGAGAGAGTGTAGGATTGGAGAGAGAGAGAGTGTGTAGGATTGGAGAGAGAGAGTGTGTAGGATTGGAGAGAGAGAGAGAGTGTGTAGGATTGGAGAGAGAGAGTGTGTAGCATTGGAGAGAGAGAGAGTGTGTGCAGGATTGGAGAGAGAGAGTGTGTGTGTAGGATTGGAGAAGGAGAGAGAGTGTGTGTAGGATTGGAGAGAGAGAGAGTGTGTGTATAGGATTGGTGGGAGAGAGAGAGAGTGAGTGTAGGATTGGAGAGACAGAGTGTGTGTGTTGGATTGGAGAGAGAGAGTGTGTCGGATTGGAGAGAGAGAGAGTGTGTAGGATTGGAGAGAGAGAGTGTGTGTAGGATTGGAGAGAGAGGGAGTGTGTAGGATTGGAGAGAGAGAGGGAGTGTGTAGGATTGGAGAGAGAGAGAGTGTGTGTGTAGGATTGGAGATGGAGAGAGAGAGTGTGTAGGATTGGAGAGAGAGAGAGTGTGTGTATAGGATTGGTGGGAGAGAGAGAGAGAGTGAGTGTAGGAATGGAGAGACAGAGTGTGTGTGTAGGAATGGAGAGACAGAGTGTGTGTGTTGGATTGGAGAGAGAGACTGTGTCAGATTGGAGAGAGAGAGGGAGTGTGTAAGATTGGAGAGAGAGAGTGAGTGTGTAGGATTGGAGAGAGAGAGAGAGTGTGTGTAGGATTGGAGAGAGAGAGAGAGAGTGTGTCGGATTGGAGAGAGAGAGAGAGAGTGTGTCGGATTGGAGAGAGAGAGAGAGTGTCGGATTGGAGAGAGAGAGAGAGAGAGACTGAGTGTAGGATCGGAGAGAGAGAAAGTGTGTTGAATTGGAGAGAGAGAGGGAGAGTGTGTAGGATTGGAGAGAGAGAGAGTGTGCAGGAGTAGGGAGAGAGAGTGTGTGTAGGATTGGAGAGAGAGAGAGTGTGTAGGATTGGAGAGAGAGAGTGTGTGTCGGATTGGAGAGAGAGAGAGAGATTTTGTCGATTGGAGAGAGAGAGTGTGTGTAGGATTGGACAGAGAGAATGTGTAGGATTGGAGAGAGATAGAGTGTGTGTCGGATTGGAGAGAGAGAGAGAGTTTGTCGGTTTGGAGAGAGAGAGTGTGTGTAGGATTGGAGAGAGAGAATGTGTAGGATTGGAGAGAGAGAGAGTGTGTCTATAGGATTCGAGAAAGAGAGGGAGTGTGTAGGATCGGAGAGAGAGATTGTATAGGATTGGAGGGAGAGAGAGAGAGAGTGAGAGTAGGAGTGGAGAGAGAGAGTGTGTGTGCAGGATTAGAGAGAGAGAGAGAGTGCGTGTAGGATTGGAGAGGGAGAGAGTGTGTCGGATTGGAGAGAGAGAGTGTGTCGGATAGGAGAGAGAGAGGTTGTGTAGGATTGGAGAGAGAGAGTGTGTGTGTAGGATTGGAGAGACAGAGAGAGTGTGTCGGATTGGAGAGAGAGAGAGAGAGTGTGTAGGATTGGAGAGAGAGAGTGTGTAGGATTGGAGAGAGAGAGAGTGTGTTGGATTGGAGAGAGAGAGTGTGTGTAGGATTGGAGAGAGAGTGTGTAGGATTGGAGAGAGAGAGAGAGAGTGTGTAGGATTGGAGAGAGAGAGTGTGTAGGATTGGAGAGAGAGAGAGTGTGTTGGATTGGAGAGAGAGAGAGAGTGTTGGATTGGAGAGAGAGAGTGTGTGTAGGATTGGAGAGAGAGTGTGTAGGATTGGAGAGAGAGAGAGTGTGTAGGATTGGAGAGAGAGAGAGTGTGTCGGATTGGAGAGAGAGAGAGAGTGTGTGTGTAGGATTGGAGAGAGAGAGAGAGAGAGTGTAGGATTGGAGAGAGAGAGAGAGTATATGTAGGATTGGAGAGAGAGAGCGTGTGTAGCATTGGAGAGAGAGAGAGTGTGTGTGTAGGATTGGAGAGGGAGAGAGAGAGTGTGTAGGATTGGAGAGAGAGAGTGTGTAGCATTGGAGAGAGAGAGGGTGTGTGCAGGATTGGAGAGAGGGAGTGTGTGTGTAGGATTGGAGAAGGAGAGAGAGTGTGTGTAGGATTGGAGAGAGAGAGAGTGTGTGTATAGGATTGGTGGGAGAGAGAGACAGTGAGTGTAGGATTGGAGAGACAGAGTGTGTGTGTTGGATTGGAGAGAGAGAGTGTGTCGGATTGGAGAGAGAGAGAGTGTGCAGGATTGGAGAGAGAGAGTGTGTGTAGGATTGGAGAGAGAGGGAGTGTGTAGGATTGGAGAGAGAAAGGGAGTGTGTAGGATTGGACAGAGAGAGAGTGTGTAGGATTGGAGAGATAGAGAGAGAGTGTGTAGGATTGTCGAGAGAGAGAGTGTGTAGGATTGGAGAGAGAGAGGGAGAGAGTGTCGGATTGGAGAGAGAGAGAGAGAGTGTCGGATTGGAGAGAGACAGAGAGTGTGTGTAGGATTGGAAAGAGAGAGTGTGTAGGATTGGAGAGGGAGTGTGTGTAGGATTGGAGAGAGAGAGAGAGAGTGTGGAGGAATGGAGAGAGAGATTTTATAGGATTGGAGGGAGAGAGAGAGTGAGTGTAGGATTGGAGAGAGAGAGAGAGAGTGAGTCTAGGATTGGAGAGAGAGAGAGTGAGTGTAGGATTGGAGAGAGAGAGAGAGAGAGAGTGTAGGATTGGAGAGAGAAGAGGGAGAGTGTGTGTAGGATTGGAAAGAGAGAGAGTGTGTGTAGGATTGGAGAGAGAGAGTGTGTGTGTAGGATTGGAGAGAGAGAAAGTATGTAGCATTGAAGAGAGAGCGTGTGTCGGATTGGAGAGAGAGAGAGTGTGCAGGATTGGAGAGAGAGAGAGTGTGTGTAGGATTGGAGAGAGAGAAAGTGTGTAGCATTGGAGAGAGAGAGAGAGTGTGCAGGATTGGAGAGGGAGAGAGAGAGAGTGTGTAAGATTGGAGAGAGAGAGAGAGAATGTGTGTAGGATTGGAGAGAGAGAGTGTGTAGCATTGGAGAGAGAGAGAGTGTGTGTAGGATTGGAGAGAGAGAGAGTGTGTGTGTAGGATTGGATAAGGAGAGAGAGAGTGTGTGTAGGATTGGAGAGAGAGAGAGAGTGTGTGTATAGGATTGGTGGGAGAGAGAGAGAGTGAGTGTAGGATTGGAGAGACAGAGTGTGTGTGTTGGATTGGAGAGACAGAGTGTGTAGGATTGGAGAGAGAGAGAGTGTGTCGGATTGGAGAGAGAGAGTGTGTGTAGGATTGGAGAGAGAGGGAGTGTGTTGGATTGGAGAGAGAGAGGGAGTGTGTAGGATTGGAGAGAGAGAGTGTGTGTAGGATTGGAGAGAGAGAGAGAGAGAGTGTGTCGGATTGGAGAGAGAGAGAGAGTGTCGGATTGAAGAGAGAGAGAGAGAGTGTGTCGGATTGGAGAGAGAGAGAGAGTTAGTGTAGGATCGGAGAGAGAGAGAGTGTGTTGGATTGGAGAGAGAGAGAGAGAGTGTGTAGGATTGGAGAGAGAGAGACTGTGCAGGAGTAGGGAGAGAGAGAGAGTGTGTGTAGGATTGGAGAGAGAGAGAGTGTGTAGGATTGGAGAGAGAGAGAGTGTGTGTCGGATTGGAGAGAGAGAGAGAGTTGGTCGGATTGGAGAGAGAGAGTGTGTGTAGGATTGGAGAGAGAGAATGTGTAGGATTGGAGAGAGAGAGAGTGTGTCTATAGGATTCGAGAAAGAGAGGGAGTGTGTAGGATCGGAGAGAGAGATTGTATAGGATTGGAGGGAGAGAGAGAGAGAGTGAGAGTAGGATTGGAGAGAGAGTGAGTGTGCAGGATTGGAGAGAGAGAGAGAGTGCGTGTAGGATTGGAGAGGGAGAGAGTGTGTGTCGGATTGGAGAGAGAGAGTGAGTGAGTAGGATTGGAGAGAGAGAGAGAGTGTGCAGGATTCGAGAGAGAGAGAGAGAGTGCGTGTAGGATTGGAGAGAGAGGGAGTGTGTAGGATTGGAGAGAGAGAGTGTGTCGGATTGGAGAGAGAGAGAGTGTGCAGGATTGGAGAGAGAGAGACTGTGTAGGATTGGAGAGATAGATTTTGTAGGATTGGAGTGAGAGAGAGAGTGAGTGTATGATTGGAGAGAGAGAGTGTGTAGGATTGTAGAGAGAGAGACAGTGTGCAGGATTGGAGAGAGAGAGAGAGTGTGTAGGATTTGAGAGAGAGAGTGTGTAGGATTGGAGAGAGAGAGAGTGTGTAGGATTGGAGAGAGAGAGAGTGTGTAGGATCGGAGAGAGAGTGTGTAGGATTGGAGAGAGAGAGAGTGTGTAGGATTGGAGAGAGAGAGAGTGTGTAGGATTGGAGAGAGACAGAGTGTGTAGGTTTGGAGAGAGAGAGAGTGTGTGTAGGATTGGAGAGAGAGAGAGAGTGTGTCGGATTGGAGAGAGAGTGTGTCGGATTGGAGAGAGAGAGAGAGAGAGAGAGTGTAGGATTGGAGAGAGAGAGAGAGAGAGAGAGTGTAGGATTGGAGAGAGAGAGAGAGTATATGTAGGATTGGAGAGAGAGAGCGTGTGTAGCATTGGAGACAGAGAGAGAGAGTGTGTGTGTAGGATTGGAGAGGGAGAGAGAGAGAGTTTGTAAAATAGGAGAGAGAGAGTAAGAGTGTGTGTAGGATTGGAGAGAGAGAGAGTGTATAGCATTGTAGAGAGAGAGAGTGTTTGTGTAGGATTGGAGAGGGAGAGAGAGTGTGTATAGGAATGGTGGGAGAGAGAGAGTGAGTGTAGGATTGGAGAGAGAGAGTGTGTGTGTTGGATTGGAGAGAGAGAGTGTGTAGGATTGGAGAGAGAGAGGGTGTGTAGGATTCGAGAGAGAGAGAGGCTGTGTAGGATTGGAGAGAGAGTGTGTGTAGGATTGGAGAGAGAGTGTGTGTAGGATTGGAGAGAGAGAGAGTGTGTGGAGGAATGGAGAGAGAGATTTTATAGGATTGGAGGGAGAGAGAGAGTGAGTGTAGGATTGGAGAGAGAGAGAGAGAGTGAGTGTAGGATTGGAGCGAGAATAGAGAGAGTGTGTGTAGGATTGGAAAGAGAGAGAGTGTGTGTAGGAACGGAGAGCGAGAGAGTGTGTAGGATCGGACAAACAGAGAGAGCTTTTAGGATCGGACGGACAGAGATAGTGTGTAGGATTGGAGAGAGAGAGAGAGAGAGAGTGTGTAGGATTGGAGAGAGAGAGAGAGTGTGTAGGATTGGAGAGAGAGAGAGTGTGTAGGATTGGAGAGAGAGAGAGAGTGTGTCGGATTGGAGAGAGAGAGAGAGTGTGTCGGATTGGAGAGAGAGAGAGCGGGTTTCGGATTGGAGAGAGAGAGAGAGAGAGAGAGAGAGTGTAGGATTGGAGAGAGAGAGAGTGTGTAGGATTGGAGAGAGAGAGTGTGTAGGATTGGAGAGAGAGAGAGAGTGTGTAGGATTGGAGAGAGAGAGAGAGTGTGTAGGATTGGAGAGAGAGAGAGTGTGTGTGTAGGATTGGAGAGAGAGAGGGAGTGTGGAGGAATGGAGAGAGAGAGAGAGTGTGGAGGAATGGAGAGAGAGATTTTATAGGATTGGAGGGAGAGAGAGAGTGAGTGTAGGATTGGAGAGAGAGAGAGAGAGTGAGTCTAGGATTGGAGAGAGAGAGAATGAGTGTAGGATTGGAGAGAGAGACAGAGAGAGAGTGTGTAGGATTGGAAAGAGAGAGAGTGTGTGTAGGATTGGAGAGAGAGAGTGTGTGTAGGAACGGAGAGAGAGAGAGTGTGTCGGATTGGAGAGAGGGAGTGTGTCGGATTGGAGAGAGAGAGTGTGTGCAGGACTGGAGAGAGAGAGTGTGTGTAGGATTGGAGAGAGAGAAAGTGTGTAGCATTGGAGAGAGAGAGAGAGAGTGCAGGATTGGAGAGGGAGAGAGAGAGAGTGTGTAGGATTGGAGAGAGAGAGAGAGAATGTGTGTCGGATTGGAGAGAGAGAGTGTGTAACATTGGAGAGAGAGAGAGAGTGTGTGCAGGATTGGAGAGGGAGAGAGAGAGAGTGTGTAGGATTGGAGAGAGAGAGAGAGTGTGTGTAGGATTGGAGAGAGAGAGTGTGCAGCATTGGAGAGAGTGTGTGCAGGATTGGAGAGAGAGAGAGTGTGTGTGTAGGATTGGAGAAGGAGAGAGAGAGTGTGTGTAGGATTGGAGAGAGAGAGAGTGTGTAGGATTGGAGAGAGAGAGAGTGTGTAGGATTGGAGAGAGAGAGAGTGTGTAGGATTGGAGAGAGAGAGTGTGTGTAGGATTGGAGAGGGAGAGAGTGTGTGTATAGGATTGGTGGGAGAGAGAGAGAGTGAGTGTAGGATTGGAGAGACAGAGTGTGTGTGTTGGATTGGAGAGAGAGAGTGTGTAGGATTGGAGAGAGAGAGAGTGTGTAGGATTGGAGAGAGAGAGTGTGTGTAGGATTGGAGAGAGAGGGAGTGTGTAGGATTGGAGAGAGAGAGGGAGTGTGTAGGATTGGAGAGAGAGAGTGTGTGTAGGATTGGAGAGAGAGAGAGAGCGTGTGTCGGATTGGAGAGAGAGAGAGAGAGAGTGTGTCGAATTGGAGAGAGAGAGAGTGTGTGTGTAGGATTGGAGAGAGAGAGAGTATGTGTAGGAACGGAGAGCGAGAGAGTGTGTAGGATCGGAGAGAGAGAGTGAGTGTAGGATTGGAGAGAGAGAGTGTGTGTGTGTTGGATTGGAGAGAGAGAGAGTGTGTAGGATTGGAGGGAGAGTGTTTGTAGGATTGGAGGGAGAGAGAGAGTGAGTGTAGGATTGGAGAGAGAGAGAGAGAGAGAGAGAGAGTGAGTGTAGGATTGGAGAGAGAAGAGAGAGAGAGTGTGTAGGATTGGAGAGAGAGAGAGTTTGTGTAGGATTGGAAAGAGAGAGAGTGTGTGTAGGAACGGAGTGCGAGAGAGTGTGTAGGATCGGAGAGAGAGAGTGTAGGAGTGGAGAGAGAGAGAGTGTGTAGGATTGGAGAGAGAGACAGTGTGTAGGATTGGAGAGAGAGAGAGTGTGTAGGATTGGAGAGAGAGAGAGAGTGTGTAGGATTGGAGAGAGAGAGAGAGAGAGTGTATCGGATTGGAGAGATAGAGAGAGTGTGTCGGATTGGAGTGAGAGAGAGAGAGAGTGTGTAGAATTGGAGAGAGAGTGAGAGAGAGTGTGTAGGATTGTAGAGAGAGAGAGTGTGTAGGATTGGAGAGAGAGAGAGAGAGAGTGTGTGTGTAGGATTGGAGAGAGAGAGAATGAGTGTAGAAATGGAGAGAGAGACAGAGAGAGAGTGTGTAGGATTGGAAATAGAGAGAGTGTGTGTAGGATTGGAGAGAGAGAGAGTGTGTGTAGGAACGGAGAGAGAGAGAGTGTGTCGGATTGGAGAGAGGGAGTGTGTCGGATTGGAGAGAGAGAGAGTGTGCAGGACTGGAGAGAGAGAGTGTGTGTAGGATTGGAGAGAGAGAAAGTGTGTAGCATTGGAGAGAGAGAGAGTGTGTGCAGGATTGAAGAGGGAGAGAGAGAGAGTGTGTAGGATTGGAGAGAGAGAGAGAGAATGTGTGTCGGATTGGAGAGAGAGAGTGTGTAGCATTGGAGAGAGAGAGAGTGTGTGCAGGATTGGAGATGGAGAGAGAGAGAGTGTGTAGGATTGGAGAGAGAGAGAGAGAATGTGTGTAGGATTGGAGAGAGAGAGTGTGTAGCATTGGAGAGAGTGTGTGCAGGATTGGAGAGAGAGAGAGTGTGTGTGTAGGATTGGAGAAGGAGAGAGAGAGTGTGTGTAGGATTGGAGAGAGAGAGAGTGTGTAGGATTGGAGAGAGAGAGTGTGTGTAGGATTGGAGAGGGAGAGAGTGTGTGTATAGGATTGGTGGGAGAGAGAGAGAGTGAGTGTAGGATTGGAGAGACAGAGTGTGTGTGTTGGATTGGAGAGAGAGAGTGTGTAGGATTGGAGAGAGAGAGAGTGTGTAGGATTGGAGAGAGAGAGTGTGTGTAGGATTGGAGAGAGAGAGAGTGTGTAGGATTGGAGAGAGAGAGAGAGAGAGTGTGTGTAGGATTGGAGAGAGAGAGAGAGCGTGTGTCGAATTGGAGAGAGAGAGAGTGTGTGTAGGAACGGAGAGCGAGAGAGTGTGTAGGATTGGACAGAGAGGGAGAGAGAGTGTGTAGGATTGTAGAGAGAGAGAGTGTGTAGGATTGGAGAGAGTGAGAGTGTGTGTAGGATTGGAGAGAGAGAGTGTGTAGGATTGGAGAGAGAGAGGGTGTGCAGGATTGGAGAGAGAGAGAGAGTGTGTAGGAAAATGAGAGAGACAGAGTGTGTGTGTAGGATTGCAGAGAGAGAGAGAGTGTGTAGGAATGGAGAGAGAGAGAGTGTGTCGGATTGGAGAGAGAGAGTGCGTCGGATTGGAGAGAGAGAGAGTGTGCAGGATTGGAGAGAGAGAGTGACTGTGTAGAATTGGAGAGATAGATTTTGTAGGATTGGAGGGAGAGAGAGAGAGAGTGAGTGTATGATTGGAGAGAGAGACTGTGTAGGATTGGAGAGAGAGAGACAGTGTGCAGGATTGGAGAGAGAGAGAGTGTGTGTAGGATTGGAGAGAGAGAGTGTGTAGGATTGAAGAGAGAGAGAGTGTGTAGGATTGGAGAGAGAGAGAGTGTGTAGGATCGGAGAGAGAGTGTGTAGGATTGGAGAGAGAGAGTGTGTGTGTAGGATTGGAGAGACAGAGAGAGTGTGTCGGATTGGAGAGAGAGAGAGAGAGAGTGTGTAGGATTGGAGAGAGAGAGTGTGTAGGATTGGAGAGAGAGAGAGTGTGTAGGATTGGAGAGAGAGAGTGTGTGTAGGATTGGAGAGAGAGTGTGTAGGATTGGAGAGAGAGAGAGTGTTTAGGATTGGAGAGAGAGAGAGTGTGTGTAGGATTGGTGAGAGAGAGAGAGTGTGTCGGATTGGAGAGAGAGAGTGTGTGTCGGATTGGAGAGAGAGAGAGTGTGTGTGTAGGATTGGAGAGAGAGAGAGAGAGAGTGTAGGATTGGAGAGAGAGAGAGATTATATTAGGATTGGAGAGAGAGAGCGTGTGTAGCATTGGAGAGAGAGAGAGTGTGTGTGTAGGATTGGAGAGGGAGAGAGAGAGAAAGTGTGTAGCATTGGAGAGAGAGAGAGAGTGTGCAGGATTGGAGAGGGAGAGAGAGAGAGTGTGTAGGATTGCAGAGAGAGAGTGAGAATGAGTGTAGGATTGGAGAGAGAGAGTGTGTAGCATTGGAGAGAGAGAGAGTGTGTGCAGGATTGGAGAGGGTGAGAGAGAGAGTGTGTAGGATTGGAGAGAGAGAGAGAGAGTGCAGGATTGAAGAGGGAGAGAGAGAGAGTGTGTAGGATTGGAGAGAGAGAGAGAGAATGTGTGTCGGATTGGAGAGAGAGAGTGTGTAGCATTGGAGAGAGAGAGAGTGTGTGCAGGATTGGAGAGGGAGAGAGAGAGAGTGTGTAGGATTGGAGAGAGAGAGAGAGAATGTGTGTAGGATTGGAGAGAGAGAGTGTGTAGCATTGGGGAGAGTGTGTGCAGGATTGGAGAGAGAGAGAGTGTGTGTGTAGGATTGGAGAAGGAGAGAGAGAGTGTGTGGAGGATTGGAGAGAGAGAGAGTGTGTAGGATTGGAGAGAGAGAGTGTGTGTAGGATTGGAGAGGGAGAGAGTGTGTGTATAGGATTGGTGGGAGAGAGAGAGAGTGAGTGTAGGATTGGAGAGACAGAGTGTGTGTGTTGGATTGGAGAGAGAGAGTGTGTAGGATTGGAGAGAGAGAGAGTGTGTAGGATTGGAGAGAGAGAGAGTGTGTAGGATTGGAGAGAGAGAGAGAGAGAGAGAGAGTGTGTAGGATTGGAGAGAGAGAGAGAGCGTGTGTCGGATTGGAGAGAGAGAGAGTGCGTGTAGGAACGGAGAGCGAGAGAGTGTGTAGGATCGGAGAGAGAGAGTGAGTGTAGGATTGGAGAGAGAGAGTGTGTGTGTGTTGGATTGGAGAGAGAGAGAGTGTGTAGGATTGGAGGGAGAGTGTTTGTAGGATTGGAGAGAGAGAGAGAGTGTGGAGGAATGGAGACAGAGATTTTATAGGATTGGAGGGAGAGAGAGAGTTAGTGTAGGATTGGAGAGAGAGAGTGTGTGTGTGTTGGATTGGAGAGAGAGAGAGTGTGTAGGATTGGAGGGGGAGTGTTTGTAGGATTGGAGAGAGAGAGAGTGTGGAGGAATGGAGACAGAGATTTTATAGGATTGGAGGGAGAGAGAGAGTGAGTGTAGGATTGGAGAGAGAAGAGAGAGAGAGTGTGTAGGATTGGAGAGAGAGAGAGTTTGTGTAGGATTGGAAAGAGAGAGAATGTGTGTAGGATTGGAAAGAGAGAGAGTGTGTGTAGGAACGGAGAGCGAGAGAGTGTGTAGGATCGGAGAGAGAGAGTGTAGGAGTGGAGAGAGAGAGTGTGTGTAGGATTGGAGAGAGAGACAGTGTGTAGGATTGGAGAGAGAGAGAGTGTGTAGGATTGGAGAGGGAGAGTGAGTGTGTAGGATTGGAGAGAGAGAGAGAGAGAGAGAGTGTCGGATTGGAGAGATAGAGAGAGTGTGTCGGATTGGAGTGAGAGAGAGAGAGAGTGTGTAGGATTGGAGAGAGAGGGAGAGAGAGTGTGTAGGATTGTAGAGAGAGAGAGTGTGTAGGATTGGAGAGAGAGAGAGTGTGTGTAGGATTGGAGAGAGAGTGTGTGTAGGATTGGAGAGAGAGAGCGTGTGCAGGATTGGAGAGAGAGAGAGTGTGTAGGAAAATGAGAGAGACAGAGTGTGTGTGTAGGATTGCAGAGAGAGAGAGAGTGTGTAGGAATGGAGAGAGAGAGAGTGTGTCGGATTGGAGAGAGAGAGTGCGTCGGATTGGAGAGAGAGAGTGTGTGCAGGATTGGAGAGAGAGAGAGACTGTGTAGGATTGGAGAGATAGATTTTGTAGGATTGGAGGGAGAGAGAGAGAGTGAGTGTATGATTGGAGAGAGAGACTGTGTAGGATTGGCGAGAGAGAGACAGTGTGCAGGATTGGAGAGAGAGAGAGTGTGTGTAGGATTGGAGAGAGAGAGTGTGTAGGATTGGAGAGAGAGAGAGTGTGTAGGATTGGAGAGAGAGAGAGTGTGTAGGATCGGAGAGAGAGTGTGTAGGATTGGAGAGAGAGAGAGTGTGTAGGATTGGAGAGAGAGAGTGTGTGTGTAGGATTGGAGAGACAGAGAGAGTGTGTCGGATTGGAGAGAGAGAGAGAGAGAGTGTGTAGGATTGGAGAGAGAGAGAGTGTGTAGGATTGGAGAGAGAGAGTGTGTGTAGGATTGGAGAGAGAGTGTGTAGGATTGGAGAGAGAGAGAGTGTGTAGGATTGGAGAGAGAGAGAGTGTGTGTAGGATTGGTGAGAGAGAGAGAGTGTGTCGGATTGGAGAGAGAGAGTGTGTGTCGGATTGGAGAGAGAGAGAGAGTGTGTGTGTAGGATTGGAGAGAGAGAGAGAGAGAGTGTAGGATTGGAGAGAGAGAGAGAGTATATGTAGGATTGGAGAGAGAGAGCGTGTGTAGCATTGGAGAGAGAGAGAGTGTGTGTGTAGGATTGGAGAGGGAGAGAGAGAGAAAGTGTGTAGCATTGGAGAGAGAGAGAGAGTGTGCAGGATTGGAGAGGGAGAGAGAGAGAGTGTGTAGGATTGCAGAGAGAGAGAGAGAATGTGTGTAGGATTGGAGAGAGAGAGTGTGTAGCATTGGAGAGAGAGAGAGTGTGTGCAGGACTGGAGAGGGAGAGAGAGAGAGTGTGTAGGATTGGAGAGAGAGAGAGAGTGTGTGTAGGATTGGAGAGAGAGAGTGTGTAGCATTGGAGAGAGAGAGGGTGTGTGCAGGATTGGAGAGAGGGAGTGTGTGTGTAGGATTGGAGAAGGAGAGAGAGTGTGTGTAGGATTGGAGAGAGAGAGAGTGTGTGTATAGGATTGGTGGGAGAGAGAGAGTGAGTGTAGGATTGGAGAGACAGAGTGTATGTGTTGGATTGGAGAGAGAGAGTGTGTCGGATTGGAGAGAGAGAGAGTGTGCAGGATTGGAGAGAGAGGGAGTGTGTAGGATTGGAGAGAGAGAGGGAGTGTGTAGGATTGGAGAGAGAGAGAGTGTGTAGGATTGGAGAGATAGAGAGAGAGTGTGTAGGATTGTCGAGAGAGAGAGTGTGTAGGATTGGAGAGATAGAGAGAGAGTGTGTAGGATTGGAGAGAGAGAGGGAGAGAGTGTCGGATTGGAGAGAGACAGAGAGTGTGTGTAGGATTGGAGAGAGAGTGTGTGTAGGATTGGAGAGGGAGTGTGTGTAGGATTGGAGAGAGAGAGAGAGTGTGGAGGAATGGAGAGAGAGATTTTATAGGATTGGAGGGAGAGAGAGAGTGAGTGTAGGATTGGAGAGAGAGAGAGAGAGAGTGTAGGATTGGAGAGAGAAGAGGGAGAGTGTGTGTAGGATTGGAAAGAGAGAGAGTGTGTGTAGGATTGGAGAGAGAGAGTGTGTGTGTAGGATTGGAGAGAGAGAAAGTGTGTAGCATTGGAGAGAGAGCGTGTGTCGGATTGGAGAGAGAGAGAGTGTGCAGGATTGGAGAGAGAGAGAGTGTGTGTAGGATTGGAGAGAGAGAAAGTGTGTAGCATTGGAGAGAGAGAGAGAGTGTGCAGGATTGGAGAGGGAGAGAGAGAGCGTGTGTAGGATTGGAGAGAGAGAGAGAGAATGTGTGTAGGATTGGAGAGAGAGAGTGTGTAGCATTGGAGAGAGAGAGAGTGTGTGTAGGATTGGAGAGAGAGAGAGTGTGTGTGTAGGATTGCATAAGGAGAGAGAGAGTGTGTGTAGGATTGGAGAGAGAGAGAGTGTGTGTATAGGATTGGTGGGAGAGAGAGAGAGTGAGTGTAGGATTGGAGAGACAGAGTGTGTGTGTTGGATTGGAGAGACAGAGTGTGTAGGATTGGAGAGAGAGAGAGTGTGTAGGATTAGAGAGAGAGAGTGTGTGTAGGATTGGAGAGAGAGGGAGTGTGTTGGATTGGAGAGAGAGAGGGAGTGTGTAGGATTGGAGAGAGAGAGTGTGTGTAGGATTGGAGAGAGAGAGTGTGTCGGATTGGAGAGAGAGAGAGAGAGTGTCGGATTGGAGAGAGAGAGAGAGAGAGTGTCGCATTGGAGAGAGAGAGAGAGTTAGTGTAGGATCGGAGAGAGAGAGAGTGTGTTGGATTGGAGAGAGAGAGAGAGAGAGAGTGTAGGATTGGAGAGAGAGAGACTGTGCAGGAGTAGGGAGAGAGAGAGAGTGTGTGTAGGATTGGAGAGAGAGAGAGTGTGTAGGATTGGAGAGAGAGAGAGTGTGTGTCGGATTGGAGAGAGAGAGAGAGTTGGTCGGATTGGAGAGAGAGAGTGTGTGTCGGATTGGAGAGAGAGAGAGAGATTTTGTCGATTGGAGAGAGAGAGTGTGTGTAGGATTGGACAGAGAGAATGTGTAGGATTGGAGAGAGATAGAGTGTGTGTCGGATTGGAGAGAGAGAGAGAGTTTGTCGGTTTGGAGAGAGAGAGTGTGTGTAGGATTGGAGAGAGAGAATGTGTAGGATTGGAGAGAGAGAGAGTGTGTCTATAGGATTCGAGAAAGAGAGGGAGTGTGTAGGATCGGAGAGAGAGATTGTATAGGATTGGAGGGAGAGAGAGAGAGAGTGAGAGTAGGAGTGGAGAGAGAGAGTGTGTGTGCAGGATTAGAGAGAGAGAGAGAGTGCGTGTAGGATTGGAGAGGGAGAGAGTGTGTCGGATTGGAGAGAGAGAGTGTGTCGGATTGGAGAGAGAGAGAGTGTGTAGGATTGGAGAGAGAGAGTGTGTGTGTAGGATTGGAGAGACAGAGAGAGTGTGTCGGATTGGAGAGAGAGAGAGAGAGAGTGTGTAGGATTGGAGAGAGAGAGTGTGTAGGATTGGAGAGAGAGAGAGTGTGTAGGATTGGAGAGAGAGAGTGTGTGTAGGATTGGAGAGAGAGTGTGTAGGATTGGAGAGAGAGAGAGTGTGTAGGATTGGAGAGAGAGAGAGTGTGTGTAGGATTGGTGAGAGAGAGAGAGTGTGTCGGATTGGAGAGAGAGAGAGAGTGTGTGTGTAGGATTGGAGAGAGAGAGAGAGAGAGTGTAGGATTGGAGAGAGAGAGAGAGTATATGTAGGATTGGAGAGAGAGAGCGTGTGTAGCATTGGAGAGAGAGAGAGTGTGTGTGTAGGATTGGAGAGGGAGAGAGAGAGTGTGTAGGATTGGAGAGAGAGAGTGTGTAGCATTGGAGAGAGAGAGGGTGTGTGCAGGATTGGAGAGAGGGAGTGTGTGTGTAGGATTGGAGAAGGAGAGAGAGTGTGTGTAGGATTGGAGAGAGAGAGAGTGTGTGTATAGGATTGGTGGGAGAGAGAGAGAGTGAGTGTAGGATTGGAGAGACAGAGTGTGTGTGTTGGATTGGAGAGAGAGAGTGTGTCGGATTGGAGAGAGAGAGAGTGTGCAGGATTGGAGAGAGAGAGTGTGTGTAGGATTGGAGAGAGAGGGAGTGTGTAGGATTGGAGAGAGAGAGGGAGTGTGTAGGATTGGAGAGAGAGAGAGTGTGTAGGATTGGAGAGATAGAGAGAGAGTGTGTAGGATTTTCGAGAGAGAGAGTGTGTAGGATTGGAGAGAGAGAGGGAGAGAGTGTCGGATTGGAGAGAGAGAGAGAGAGTGTCGGATTGGAGAGAGACAGAGTGTGTGTGTAGGATTGGAGAGAGAGAGTGTGTAGGATTGGAGAGGGAGTGTGTGTAGGATTGGAGAGAGAGAGAGAGTGTGGAGGAATGGAGAGAGAGATTTTATAGGATTGGAGGGAGAGAGAGAGTGAGTGTAGGATTGGAGAGAGAGAGAGAGAGTGAGTCTAGGATTGGAGAGAGAGAGAGTGAGTGTAGGATTGGAGAGAGAGAGAGAGAGAGTGTAGGATTGGAGAGAGAAGAGGGAGAGTGTGTGTAGGATTGGAAAGAGAGAGAGTGTGTGTAGGATTGGAGAGAGAGAGTGTGTGTGTAGGATTGGAGAGAGAGAAAGTGTGTAGCATTGGAGAGAGAGCGTGTGTCGGATTGGAGAGAGAGAGAGTGTGCAGGATTGGAGAGAGAGAGAGTGTGTGTGGGATTGGAGAGAGAGAAAGTGTGTAGCATTGGAGAGAGAGAGAGAGTGTGCAGGATTGGAGAGGGAGAGAGAGAGAGTGTGTAGGATTGGAGAGAGAGAGAGAGAATGTGTGTAGGATTGGAGAGAGAGAGTGTGTAGCATTGGAGAGAGAGAGAGTGTGTGTAGGATTGGAGAGAGAGAGAGTGTGTGTGTAGGATTGGATAAGGAGAGAGTGTGTGTAGGATTGGAGAGAGAGAGAGTGTGTGTATAGGATTGGTGGGAGAGAGAGAGAGTGAGTGTAGGATTGGAGAGACAGAGTGTGTGTGTTGGATTGGAGAGACAGAGTGTGTAGGATTGGAGAGAGAGAGAGTGTGTCGGATTGGAGAGAGAGAGTGTGTGTAGGATTGGAGAGAGAGGGAGTGTGTTGGATTGGAGAGAGAGAGGGAGTGTGTAGGATTGGAGAGAGAGAGTGTGTGTAGGATTGGAGAGAGAGAGAGAGAGAGAGTGTGTCGGATTGGAGAGAGAGAGAGAGTGTCGGATTGGAGAGAGAGAGAGAGAGTGTGTCGCATTGGAGAGAGAGAGAGAGTTAGTGTAGGATCGGAGAGAGAGAGAGTGTGTTGGATTGGAGAGAGAGAGAGAGAGTGTGTAGGATTGGAGAGAGAGAGACTGTGCAGGAGTAGGGAGAGAGAGAGAGTGTGTGTAGGATTGGAGAGAGAGAGAGTGTGTAGGATTGGAGAGAGAGAGAGTGTGTGTCGGATTGGAGAGAGAGAGAGAGTTGGTCGGATTGGAGAGAGAGAGTGTGTGTAGGATTGGAGAGAGAGAATGTGTAGGATTGGAGAGAGAGAGAGTGTGTCTATAGGATTCGAGAAAGAGAGGGAGTGTGTAGGATCGGAGAGAGAGATTGTATAGGATTGGAGGGAGAGAGAGAGAGTGAGAGTAGGATTGGAGAGAGAGAGTGAGTGTGCAGGATTGGAGAGAGAGAGAGAGTGCGTGTAGGATTGGAGAGGGAGAGAGTGTGTGTCGGATTGGAGAGAGAGAGTGAGTGAGTAGGATTGGAGAGAGAGAGAGAGTGCAGGATTCGAGAGAGAGAGAGAGAGTGCGTGTAGGATTGGAGAGAGAGGGGGTGTGTAGGATTGGAGAGAGAGAGTGTGTCGGATTGGAGAGAGAGAGAGTGTGCAGGATTGGAGAGAGAGAGACTGTGTAGGATTGGAGAGATAGATTTTGTAGGATTGGAGTGAGAGAGAGAGAGTGAGTGTATGATTGGAGAGAGAGAGTGTGTAGGATTGTAGAGAGAGAGACAGTGTGCAGGATTGGAGAGAGAGAGAGAGTGTGTAGGATTTGAGAGAGAGAGTGTGTAGGATTGGAGAGAGAGAGAGTGTGTAGGATTGGAGAGAGAGAGAGTGTGTAGGATCGGAGAGAGAGTGTGTAGGATTGGAGAGAGAGAGAGTGTGTAGGATTGGAGAGAGAGAGAGTGTGTAGGATTGGAGAGAGAGAGAGTGTGTAGGTTTGGAGAGAGAGAGAGTGTGTGTAGGATTGGAGAGAGAGAGAGAGTGTGTCGGATTGGAGAGAGAGTGTGTCGGATTGGAGAGAGAGAGAGAGAGAGAGTGTAGGATTGGAGAGAGAGAGAGAGTATATGTAGGATTGGAGAGAGAGAGCGTGTGTAGCATTGGATACAGAGAGAGAGAGTGTGTGTGTAGGATTGGAGAGGGAGAGAGAGAGAGTTTGTAAAATAGGAGAGAGAGAGTAAGAGTGTGTGTAGGATTGGAGAGAGAGAGAGTGTATAGCATTGTAGAGAGAGAGAGTGTTTGTGTAGGATTGGAGAGGGAGAGAGAGTGTGTATAGGATTGGTGGGAGAGAGAGAGTGAGTGTAGGATTGGAGAGAGAGAGTGTGTGTGTTGGATTGGAGAGAGAGAGTGTGTAGGATTGGAGAGAGAGAGAGAGTGCGTGTAGGATTGGAGAGGGAGAGAGAGTGAGTGTGTAGGATTGGAGAGAGAGAGAGTGTGTCGGATTGGAGAGAGAGAGTGTGTCGGATTGGAGAGAGAGAGAGTGTGCAGGATTGGAGAGAGAGAGAGTGTGTCGGATTGGAGAGAGAGAGTGTGTAGGATTGGAGAGAGAGTGTGTGTAGGATTGGAGGGAGAGAGAGAGTGCGTGTAGGATTGGAGAGAGAGAGAGAGTGTGAGTGTAGGATTGGAGAGAGAAGAGAGAGAGTGTGTGTAGGATCGGAGAGAGAGAGTGTAGGAGTGGAGAGAGAGAGTGTGTAGGATTGGAGAGAGAGACAGTGTGTAGGATTGGAGAGAGAGAGAGTGTGTAGGATTGGAGAGAGAGAGAGAGTGTGTAGGATTGGAGAGAGAGAGAGTGTGTAGGATTGGAGAGAGAGAGTGGGTAGGATTGGAGAGAGAGAGGGTGTGCAGGATTGGAGAGACAGAGAGAGTGTGTAGGATTGGAGAGAGAGAGAGTGTGTGTGTAGGATTGGAGAGAGAGAGTGTGTAGGATTGGAGAGAGAGTGTGTGTATGATTGGAGAGAGAGAGAGTGTGTAGGATTGGAGAGAGAGAGAGTGTGTAGGATTGGAGAGAGAGAGAGTGTGTGTAGGATTGGAGAGAGAGAGAGAGTGTGTCGGATTGGAGAGAGAGAGAGAGAGAGAGAGTGTGTAGGATTGGAGAGAGAGAGTGTGTATGATTGGAGAGAGAGAGAGTGTGTAGGATTGCAGAGAGAGAGAGTGTGTGTGTAGGATTGGAGAGAGAGTGTGTAGGATTGGAGAGAGAGAGAGTGTGTAGGATTGGAGAGAGAGAGAGTGTGTGTAGGATTGGTGAGAGAGAGAGAGTGTGTCGGATTGGAGAGAGAGAGAGTGTGTCGGA